>NC_046187.1:17260000-17600000 GCF_011004875.1 Balearica regulorum gibbericeps | reverse complement strand
TTAAAAGGAGCTGTAATATTTCTCTGACAGATGAGCAGCTTCATATTATTCCAAAAGACAGAAAGAAAAACTCCCAAGAAAATGATTCATTTGACATGTTTTGTCTATCAAGGTCTTCAGTCATTTTTGAGCATCTCATTCACTGTACTTAAGGGGAGAAAAGGATATTACAGTTCGCCAATGGATTTAATATCTAAAGTTAAGAGTTTCTGTCCTTCATCTGACCTGTTGTATTTGTCTTCCGTTGGTGCTGTTTTCAGAAGTTTTGATTATGGAACTGACAGCCCAGAATGGTGCAGTTATGTGTCTCTTAGTGCTTATCCAGGTTTGGCAGGAAATGAGATACTGCCTTCAAAGGAATGACAGTCTATTTCACTACCCATCTTCTGAATGCTTAAAAAAAAAAAAAGAAAAAAAAAGGCATGATTCTGAAGAAGTAAACTCTGTTCCCCTAGCCTATTTTTCTGTATCAATAACATTTTTTTCTGTTGTTTGTGATGTTTTGTATAGAGGGACTTGTTCTTCTATATTCCATGTTCACATGTGGGTCAAACTTCCCATGACAACTGGTTTTTTTGTTTGGTTTCGGTAGGGTAGATAGGCTTCCCCAACCCCCCTGATTTCACAGATAAATGAGTATTATTCTCTAGTACCTAGATTCATGTAGTTTCTGCTCTTTATACTGTGACTGTGTGTTTGTTCAGCAAATAAGGTTTTATCCATTTTTGTTTCTTTCTCAGGCTTATTTTTGAACAGTATCCCTTAAAATCAAGTTTCACTCAGTTCAGAAGTTTATGGGTTTCATTACAGAGAAAGGCTAGAACTAAGTGGGGAATTTGGGCTAATTCTTTGCTGTCGTTGTTATCTTTGAGTGCTGTTGTGGCTTTGTAGCTGCCAGCTGCTTATACTCTGTAGATTTGTGGGAGACCTGTGTTAGATGCTCCAAGGTTTAGACTTCTCATTGCTACAGGGAGTCATTTGCCCAGTCTCGTTTGAAATTGTGAAGTACAATGATAGAGTAGATTCCTTTCTGATAGCTATATTCTGTGCCTTATCACTAAGGGAATTACCTGGGGATTTGGGGTTCCTTTGTAGGCTTGGTCAAGTCTTTTCTGTTGGCAGATTTATCTATCTCCTTAATTTCTTATTTCTAAATTAGAGGCACTGGTTGACTTTTTCCTTCACTCTTTCTGTTTTTATTTTGTAAGCTCTTGAGGATGGGGACTCTTGCCGTACAAAGTTGATCTTTGGAGACTTGAGGCATTACCAAATTCTCATAAACGACATGAGGATTTTGCTAGCATATCAAACAAAAACATTCCTACCTTTTTTCCAAGCTGTTTGTAATGTTGCTGCTTTTGTTTCTTCTTTGTTTTGATTGTTTGTTTTGTCCATAGGCCCTACTCTTGGTGCTGAGAGAAAGTCACCGCACAAGAACTGTTTTTAGAAAAGTTGGTGGATTTGTGTATGTCACATCTTTACTCGTTGCTATGGAAAGATCTTTGTGCTCACCACCTAAGAATGGCTGGGAGAAAGTAAACCAGAATCAAGTGTTTGAACTGCTTCACACTGTGTTCTGCACATTGACTGCAGCAATGCGCTATGAGCCAGCCAACTCTCATTTCTTCAAAACAGAGATCCAGTATGAAAAACTGGCAGATGCTGTTCGATTACTTGGCTGCTTCTCAGACTTGAGAAAAATAAGTCCCTTGAATGTCTTCCCTTCAAATACACAACTATTTCAAAGACTTTTGGAGGATGACCTAATATCCCTGGATTCTGTGTCACCTACACTAAGACACTGCAGCAAACTTTTTATTTACCTCTACAAGGTAGCAACAGATTCTTTTGACAGGTATGAACTTTGCGGCTTTTTTTTCTTCTTTTTTTTTTTTTCCCTCTTCCAGCCCTACCTGTCCCCCCCCACCCCTACCCCCCAGTGTTCCCCATAATAGTTTTCTTCAAATATGTTCATAGCAAGCTTTTTAAAATTTTAATCTATTTCTTTGTTCCTTCCTCCAGTGAGAGGTATGTAAGCTGTCAACATCTGACCAAATATTGACTTAGCTTGCTGGCATCCCCTAGGGTATGCAACATTCTCTCAAATGTTGAATGTTTTTGTCATGGCAGCAATTTAGACTTGTCAGTTTATGGTTATATTTGATGTGTTGAAGCAACCTGTTGGTTGACAGACTGTCTGGTTGCTTTATCATACAGAACTACTAGATTTTTATGTTTCTATTAGGTCAAATGAAAAATTGGTTGTTAAACGTCAGACCTTAACTTCATGTTTCTTTTGATATGAGACTTCAAGTAATTAAATAATATCATGATGAATTGGAATCATAGAATCGTTTAGGTTGGAAAAGACTCTTAAGATTGAGTCCAGCTGTAAACCTAACACTACCAAGTCCACCACTAATCCATGTCCCTAAGCGCCACATCTACGTGTCTTTTATATATCTACAAGGATGGTGACCCAAACGCTTCCCTGGGCAGCCTGTGCGATCTAAACCTCCCCTGGTGCAACTTGAGCCCGTTTCCTCTTGTCCTATCACTTTTTACTTGAGAAAGAGACCAACACCCCCCTGGCTACAACCTCCTTTGAGGTTGTTATAGAGAGCAATAAGGTCTCGCCTTAGCCTTCTTTTCTCCTTACTAAACACATCTAGACCAGACATCTTGTTTTAGATGAATTAGCATGTCCTTTAAAGTTCTATCTAGTCTGTAAATTACTAGGTTTTTATATTTTAACTGGGAGACACTCCCAGCGTTCAACAACTAGAATTTAAATTATACTTGAGATTTGAAACAGTAGTGTCTTAAAGTTGATTCAAAATGACAAGAAAACTTACTGATGTATGTGTTGAAGATTGGCTTGTCTTAAACTAGTTCTTGCCCATAATTTAAGGTACAAAAAAGTAAAACACAGATCTGAGCTTTGTATTTGGGACCTTGGAGCTTCTGCACCCTAGCTATTTAATGCATGTGACCCTGTTTTAGTAAGATGGGCCACCTAGTTAGTCAAACACAGGGTCTGATTTTCCAGGAGTTGAAGATGTGGCTATGTATGTTGAGATATTAATAGAGCTTCCAGTTGGTCAGGCTTTCTTAAACTACGTGACTAGTAAAGTACAAACATCATCGTTTTGTTAATGAACATTTTGCCTCCAAAGCAGCAAATCTCCATGCTTTTCTCTTAAAACAACCACCAAAAAAAAATAATCAAAAAACCCCAACAAAACCCAAAAGCCAAGTGCAGAAATCAATTCACTTGATCTCATTTTAAGATATTATTAAAGCATTCACATAGGGAGAGGAAAATGTGTATTAAGAATGTGTTGCACATACTGTAGAAGTTTTTATAACACTGGTTAACAGTAGAGTATGAGGAATCAATGGGGTAAGTAAATCCCATGGTGGTGTTGCATAAGTTACCTCATTAAGTTCCTCTTTTTTTTTTTTTTCTGTCATCTTCAGTGTCTGCATTCTTCCTTCCTTCTTAAATTTTCTGATCATCACTCTTTGTAAAGTTTACTTTGATTTTATTTCTTACCCATGTTGGTTATACTTAATTTACTGAGGCTTCACTTTCTCCTCTCAATTTCTGCTATTTAACGTTGAAAGATGTTCTGTTTTGCTAGTGTGGTCATATCAATAAACCTCTGCAGAGTGATGAACAAGCACTGCAGAGTCATGCCATAAAACAAGTACACACTTTGCACGTCTGCGTGTTTACTTGATGCGTGTTGTTCACTAGCATCCTTTGACGTCTGTGTTGTTTCTGAAGAACGGATCCTGGTAACGATTTTATTGTCGCTTTTGTAAAACTAACAAGCTTATGGCCTCTGGTTTCTTCTCTAACCTCTCTGTCCTGCCCCTGTTTTGTCTGTAGTCGTGCAGAACAGATCCCTCCTTGCCTGACAAATGAGACTTCTCTCCCCTCTCCCTGGGGTACGCCAGCTTTGTCCAGGAAAAGGTACCGACCCTTCAAAGAGAAGTTGATCTTGCTTCTGATTTCTCTGTCACTGTTGTGTTTCTTAGTTTCGGGGCTTTTTTCCTTCTCAAGTTGTGATTTATTTTTTTCTGAGGTGTGCATTTTCACTTGTGTGTCTACTGGATAAAATAAATGTAAAGGTATGTTTCATAGTGAATCCTAGGTAGTGATGCTAATGGATAAGATGAGAGATGTCTCCAGACTCCTGAAGCACTTCAAGTTAAGTTCATGATTCAAAACCAGATAAGGTCTACTATAAGAAATGATCTAAGGGAGGTATACACAAGACTCTCAGGAGCAGTTCAAAGAAGTTCAGACTAAGCTAGTAGACTAATACAGCAGGATTTCTTTTTTCTTGACTAATTTTTCAAGAAATGGTACTTTCAGTAGGAATGTGGATGGCTTGTTAAGGTTCTCATTTGTCAGTAATTGCACAGAATAAAAAATAAAGAATGAACCTGTCAGTACTTGACTACCAAATGATGTAGAGGCATGCTAAATTAAAAGCTTTAGAAAGAAAGCACAAATGGCACAATTCAGAAATCCTAGCATCCACTTCCCCTCCCAAGCTACTATATTTTCTTATGCATCTTAGTATCTGGTAGATTATGTTTTCTTTTTTTTTTTGGGGGGGGGGGGGGTGTGGAACTTACTGATTCAACAGCAATGTGACTTACAGGCCTGCGCAAATGATGAAAAGGAGATTTTTCCTTGAGTCCCGCAGGGAAGGGGGCAGCCATTTGTTAACTAAAGGTGCAGGTTAGGCAGGAATTTGCTTTTGAAGGCTAAAAAGACATTTGAAAGACTGTAGGTTATCTGATGTGCAGGTGCCATGCGTGGAAAATATGGTCATTCTTGTGTGGTGTACAGCTTAAAATATGCTGTCAAGTTTCATGTTTGGAATGAAAAATATTTTACAAAGGGAAACAACCAAAGCTACTTTTAGAAACAACTTTGACATGAAGTATTTGTTCTCAAGGAGATTAATAAAGAGAAGCATTTTTCTGTCTTGCTGAGTGACATTACCCAAGTCATACCTGGGTGTTCTGCAGGGACTGGCTTGGACGAGACCACTTTCCCAATAAGAGGTTTTCCAGAACCTCTTAGACTGTTGTTTCTTTTCTAACACTGAGACATTTAGGAACAAACGTAGCAGTTGCAGTTCACAGAAAAAAACCTTAGCTGCCAAACTCTTTCCTGTCTCGTACTCTGAAGAAACATGAAAGAAAACAGCATTTCCTGTAGAGACTTTTTTTACAGCTTCAGCCCTGATATTAACCTCTAGCATTATGGATTGCCCTCTACTACATTTACTGTTCTCCCAGGTGTTAACTGGCATGGCTGCTCAGGTTCACAGAGTTCCTCAAACGTCCAGGTATGCAAAGGCTTGCAATGCCTGCCAAGCAGGAGCTGATTCCAGAGTTTAATGAATAAAGAGTGCCAGATGGGTAGTTGATGCAGCCTGGTAATTAAAATATAAATATATGTATATATGATTAGATGTGTTAGGCTTCCTTTGTTTGTTTTTTGTAGTGCTGAAACTGCAAGCAGTTATTTGGAAACTGTGTGATACAAGGCAAGGTAAAGATTGGATAGTTTAAAAAGTCAGTATCCCTGTGGGGTGGTTTGGGCAATTCAGGCAAGCACAAGTGTAGCAACGTGGGTACTTGCAGAGGTAAAGGAGCATGTTTGACATGGATCTTCACAAACAAATAAGGCCTTTGGGTGATAACAAGTTGTGTAAAACTCAAACCAAAAGTGGACAGAAAGAATGATCGCGCTGGCCTGGGTAACTTTTCAGTAAATGTTTTCAAGAAAAAAAAAATAGACAGGACTAGGGTTTTCAAAAAGTCTGTTTGAGCAGCTGTCTGCTTTCTCACGGTTGTTCAGCACCATGTTTGTCATTCCTAGTGAGTTCAGTGCCAGTAGCTGGGACCTTCCTACTTTCAAAAATAAGCAATGTGGATTTTGTAGTCCAATATTATTTGATCTGGCCTCCCCCCCAATCTTTTTAAACGTAAGATGTGGTCAGATTCTGTTGAAGTTAAGTTGACTCTTCTGAGAAAAGTGTTTGCTGCTCTTTTATTGTTTTCTGTCTCCTTTACTTTGCTTCCCTGGGATCTCCCTTGTTGCTGTGGCCTGGTTTTCTGCCTTTTGACTCCCAAGGCAGGTACCTGAGGCAGAGCCCTGTGTTATTTGGCTAAAAGAGCAAGCAGACACTGTGCACACGAAAATATTACAGTTCTGGTTTGGATGTACGCAGTCTAGAACAGTTCTGGATACATAGATATGCTAATAGTCTCTTTGAGACATGCCTGCCACTCTCAAAGCTGTATTTCCCTGAGGAGTGGTGCCCTCCAGGCGTTATCCTTTATGTAAACAGGGTAGGTAAGATTCTTCTAGCACGTGCATTGGGATGGTGATACATAGCTCTCTTCTCTGTTACCTGGAATGCATTGTTCTTCCACCCCTCCTGTGTAATTTGAATCAAGAACTACAGCTTTGCCAGTTGTTTGCTGTAAATTTTGGCAGAAAAAACTTATTTTGACAAGGCTTCTTCTAACTTCTCATAAGTTTTTATTTGTTTGTTTATTCGTGTTTGGATTTTTTTTTTTGAGAGGATGCTTTCGGCGTGACAGGGTGAAATAGAGAATAGAATGTAGCTTTGATGATAAAATATTTGTAGCCATGGTTTTTACAAAGTTTGGATGGTGGTCATGCTTGGGGAATGATATGCAGAGGGTTTATCTGCCATAAATCTTACTTATTTTTTTCCAGATGAAAATGGTGTTATAATTCTCATGAAGAGTTGTACTTACTTATATAATTTAAGTTTGAATTTTCCTTCAGTTTATCTTTTAAGTTAGACAAATCTATGTGTCATCTTCAGTACACTGCCTTTTTCCATTTTCCACTTCTTACTTTCTTCTCCCTGAAAGCTTTCATATAAAGAATATATAAGCATAGCTAAATTAATTTATTGCAGGTTCTGCACTGACCCATAGACCTGTAACATTTGATGAATACTTTGGCAGGATCCTGTAGGATCTATTTTCTCTTTTCTACCTAGAGGAATTTTTTTGAACTGTTTTTCTGCTGTGTTTTGATACTAGTATTCCTTATATGAAAAAAACTAAATATAGAAGACATTTTAAAATTATGTGAAAGACTTTCAATAACATATGCTTCAAGGACATAACTTTTACTTAGATTGCTAACAGAAAAGTGAATTGCCCAGTCTTGACTCTATCCCCTTTTCAGTTTATTGTATGTACTGTTGAAGTCCAGGCCGTTTGAGGCCAGGCTCACGTGCTTGTTTGTGAACCATAGTGAGCAATGTCTTGGGTTTTTAGTAGGCTCTCCTTGTACTACTGTACTATAACCTCACAGTTTACCTAATGAGGTGAATGTGATAGTGCAGATCAGGATGCTTAGAAGTAAAATTTGTGATTAGAAGTGGATGGAAGCTTGATCTTCAAGAATGTCTTGGGGAGTGGAATTTCACTAGACCAAAGCGCATTCTTAAATTTAGTTTTTAAACTGTATTCTGTAAAACCTGCATTGAGACGCTCACAGTGACATTGGAAAGAGGTAGCAGTTTTCCTCTTCAGGTGAAGAGCAGTGCTGTTAGGATGCAAGAGAAACAATTGCCGGTGTTTCGATCTCGGCATTAAGACAGAGAAAAGGGTTGAGATAACATCTCTCTGATAGTATTACCAGTTATTCTGCTGTTCTTAATTCCATTTAATTTTAAAAGAGACAATGAAGCCTTCCTTTACTTGCCAGATGTTTCAGTTGGTGAGTCTGCTAGAGAAGTTTAGAAAATTGATGGTTAGAGAGTTTGTAAAAACACTAGAAAAATTTATTTGGGCAGATTTTTTTTCTTAGTTGTTGGTTACAGTAGAATTTCCGTACTATTTCATGTTTGCTATAAGTATTAACTGAATGAGTAAAGCATCAGTAATTTCATTTGTCTTCAAAAACTCTTTTAAAAAGTGCTCTTGGATTGTTCAGATACCAAGTTGTTGTTGATCTGCCACGAGCCTTTTCAATAGGAACACTTTTGTTGGAACATTAATTATTTATCCAGCCCATTTTCCAGTCAGCACGAGAAGATTGTGCTATACTTCCTAGTGTCCTGTCCTAGGCTAAATAATCCATTGCCTCAGCCTTCCTCCGCTAAAGATGTTTCTTGCTGGGGTGTGTGCGTTCGAGATGCAACCTTTGAAGTGTTTAGGACAGAATTGCACTTGCAGACTTCCTCATCTCCCATCTACGTCCTGTTTTTCCCAGGTGAAAAGATTTCCTAGTTAGAAGTGCCTGATGGGTGAGGCACAGTGAGTCTCCAAGTGTTATTTCTGTTAGGGTCAGGGGTTAGGTAAATCTCTGTCACTGGGAACAGGAGAGAGGAAATGCCTCTTTAAACTGATTTGATAGGAAGAGACCCGTTTTTAGCTGGATTCACTTCTTGTAGCAATATTTGATCTTCAGGAATAATTGTTACACAGTGTTTGTTTTCTTTCTTCTTACAAATAAGCCTGTATGATAAATACTGTGAGGATATGGATGATTTTGGCTGTTGGTTGGGGTTTTTTTGGTGAGCATGAGGCTTTCGAGCTATCTTTTGCTTCTAAAGTACCATCTTGAAAGCGTATGTTCAGTAAGCTGCTCATGCTGTTTGTGTGTTGAATCTTATGCTGAAAGAAGAACGGCATCAAGCCGATACCTCCGAGAGTTTCAGTGAGAAATGCATCTACAGCTCTCAGCACAAGTGGTTGCTTCTAAGTCAGTGTGTCAAAGCCTCTTTTAAAGCAGCTTAATATAAAACTAAATTGCCATAGCAGTCACGGAGAGACTGAGAGCATACGGACTGCTGGCACAAGTGTACACTGAGACCAACTTTCTGTTCCTGTAGGCTAATTAGGGATTGTCGAGAGTTTTGTGATAGTGCATTTTATAATCTGTTGTTAAGAAAAAGCAAATGGGGAGGAAATGTATTCAAAGCTGAATTTGTCCCCCAGAAAAGGAGCAGTGGCAGCTTGCATGCTGCTGTCACTGTGTGCTGCTGCAACTAGAATGAAAAGAGGGAGACAATAAAGGCAACCTTTAAGTTCTTCAAACTGTGTAGCATCTGGGGGAAAGATTTCTGAGTTCAAGCATAGTTGAGAAATTGAAATGTTTTGAGGTTGGTTTTGGGGAGGTATGTCCAATAGGTTTGAGAAGAGGAAAGCACTTGGTCTGTCTGAGGAAAGAGAAGGGAGAGGGGAGTCATACCTACAGGCCAGTTCAATTTACCGCTGTTTGAAAAATGCAAAGCTCATAATAGATGGGTTTTGTAACTATGGGATGTTTTCTGTCCTGCAGGCATGCATATCATTCTGTTTCAACACCTCCCGTTTGCCCTCAGAAAAACATAGCTGATGTGAAACTCCAAACAGGACCCACGTCCATACAGAGCTCTGATGCAGTCATTATTCACCCTGGTGCTATGCTCGCGATGCTGGATCTTCTGGCCTCTGTTGGATCAGCTACACACCCAGAGGTAAGGAAAAAAATTTTGCTGTCTTTGGCTTTGAGAGTGACTGGGGAAAAAGGACGGTTATGGGAAATAGGAAAACTGGTGATGTCCTCTTAGTTTGTCTTGAGAAACTAATATATTTCACAGACTAATTGAGTTGAATAACTGGTGACATAGAGGTCTGATAGAAATTTGTTTTATTTCATACGCTTTGTTTTGTTTGTCTCTTTAAAACTCCTGGCAACAATGTAAATTTAAAGAAATGTCTGAAGTGGTCATCAGATAAGTTTCCAAGCACTGTGATTAATTCATGATTTACTGATGTATTGGCTGTTCATGCGTAATATGAGGAGGACATGGGATTGGACATTATAGCTCAGTGTATACGTGGCATTTGAAATAACTGGAATATGTTCTAGTTCCAAAATTGTACTGCCTGCTTTGTACAATTCCCAAACCAAAACCTCTACTGGTGGTAGCATTTGTTGGACTTTTTTTGAAGTTACTTAAATATTTTTTGTTTGAGATGTCTTCCCTGAAGAACACTGCTTATTAAAAAAAACCAAAAAAAACCCAAAACACTTCCAAAAGCTTACAAGAATTACTGGACTCAATTCCTCTTTCTTGTCCTCTACTGGTGATGAGTATGATGACTTTCTGTCTTCAGGGCATTAATTTATCAGTTATGTTGCATATATCTTAAATTCTATAGAGATGATGATGGGGAGCAGAGTGGAGGCCCCATAATCCAAGGGGAAATGGTTAGTGACCTACTACACCACATACACACACACACCAGTGTATGGGGCCAGATGGAATCCACCCAAGGGAGCTGGCAGAAGTGTTCACCAAGCCACTTTCCATCATTTGTCAGCAGTCCTGGCTAACTGGGAAGGTCCCAGTTGACTGGAGGTTAGCAAATGTGATGCCCATCTACAAGAAGGGCTGGAAGGAGGACCCAGGGAACTACAGGCCTGTCAGTCAGACCTCTAGTTGGCGACTGGTCACAAGTGGTGTTCCCCAGGGCTCAGTATTGGTGCCAGTTCTGTTTAATATCTTTATCAATGATCTGGACGAGGGGATCAAGCGCACCCTCAGTAAATTTGCAGGTGACACCAACTTGGGTGGGAGTGTTGATCTGCTTGAGGGGTAGGAAGGCTCTACAGAGGGATCTGGACAGGCTGGATCCATGGGCTGAGGCCAACTGTATGAGGTTCAACCAGGCTCAGTGCCAGGTCCTGCACTTGGGTCACAACAACCCTATGCAACGCTACAGGCTTGGGGAAGAGTGGATGGAAAGCTGCCTGGCGGAAAAGGACCTGGGGGTGTTGGTTGACAGCCAGCTGAATATGAGCCAGCAGTGTGCCCAGGTGGCCAGGAAGGCCAACACCATCCTGGCTTGTATCAGAAATAGTGTGGCCAGCAGGATTAGGGAAGCGATTGTGCCCCTGTTCTCGGGCACTGGTGAGGCTGCACCTTGAATACTGTGTTTGTTTTGGGCTTGTCACTACAAGAAAGACATTGAGGTGCTGGAGCATGTCCAAAGAAGGGCAGCAAAGCTGGAGAAGGGTCTAGAGCACAAGTTGAGGAGCGGCTGAGGGAACTGGGGTTGTTTAGCCTGGAGAAAAGGAGGCTGAGGGGAGACCTTACCGCTCTCTACAACTACCTGAAAGGAGGTTGTAGTGAGGTGGGTGTCAGTCTTTTCTCCCAAGTAACAAGCGATAGGACAAGAGGAAATGGCCTCAAGTTGTGCCCGGGGAGGTTTAGATTGAACATTAGGAAAAATTTCTTCACTGAAAGGGTTGTCAAGCACTGGAACAGGCTGCCCAGGGAAGTAGTTCAGTCACCATCTCTGGAGGTATGTAAAAAACCATGTAGATGTGGCGCTTGGGGATATGGTTGAGTGGTGGGCTTGGCAGTGTTAGCTTAATGGTTGGACTTGATGATCTTAAGGGTCTTTTCCAACCTAAATGGTTCTATGTTAAATTACTAGGAATAGCTTAGCAGTCATAAAAATAAAAGTTCTTAGAACATTCTAAGCATGTAGAACTCTAAACTGACTCACTTCTGCTGGTGAAAAGGAGAGGTTAGTTTAACCATCCCTGCCTGAACTGTTTTTCTTTACAATGGTCATGGTAATACTTCATATAACTTACTATCCTTTTTCATAAAGAGGTGGAAGTGTCTCTTCACACACATGCACACCCCCACACATATATTTAACTGTAGTACATTTTGTTATTTATTGCTAATAGTGACTTCCTTTTCACTATTATGCATAAGGGCTTTCTTTTATTTGCCTTCTCAATTTGCATCTTCTCAAGTTGTGTGATCTTCTTTTCAGCATGCGCTGGACCTCCAGCTGGCAGTGGCCAATATCCTGCAATCTCTAGTGCACACAGAGAGAAACCAGCAAGTGATGTGTGAAGCCGGGCTCCATGCACGACTTCTGCAAAGATGCAGCGCTGCTCTGGCTGATGAGGACCACTCATTGCATCCGCCACTCCAAAGGATGTTTGAAAGGCTGGCTTCCCAGGCGCTGCAGCCGATGGTGTTGAGGTCAGAAAGAACGCATTGAAGTCCAGTTGAGCTGAGCTCTGCTGTCTGTCTTTAAATGGCTTGGATTGGTAGAGAGCATAAATGACCTTTTGTGGTAGTGACCGTGCAGGATCCCATTTTATTTCTCATCTGTCTTGCTTCTGTTAATCAGCACATAGCCCTGGAGATGTAGGGAATTGGAAGGCAGGGGAGGAGGGAGAAGTGTGGAGCAGGGAAATCTGGTGTTTTTCACAGAGATTGTACTGAAGTTAAATGCTTGCTTTCTTCCTGCAAATCTTGAGAGGCTGTCAAAAATGCTATTCCTGGCTAGGTCCTCAGAAAGAGAAAACATGAGGGTGGATTCCCATGCTTTTGTGTGCAATACTTAATACCTCAGATTAGAAAAGCTTTGGGCCAGCAGTTTTATTTAGCACTTAAGTTTGTGTGAAGGAAATGCAGGAATGTGAAACGAGGTGTCTCAAAATTTGGGGATGCATAGCTTTAAAAAATTGATCTTTCTGCATATTAATGTAAGTAGGTTTGTGCATCTATGCTAGTACTAGAAAAGCAAGCTTGAAAAGTTTATGAGCGTATTTTGAACCATTTGTTAATTACCCACACAGTTGTACAATGGTTTGGATTGCTTGCTAGGTTCTGGGTACACCTTCTCGCAACCTTTCAATATGAAAAGGGGGCTTATAAGAACAATGGAGAGAGACGTTTTACAAGGGCCTGTAGTGACCATACCAGGGACAGGGGTTTTAAACTGAAAGAGAGTGCATTTAGACTGGACATAAAGAAGGCTTTTTTTACAATAAATGTGGTGAGACACTGGAAGAGGTTGCCCAGAGAAGCCCTGTCAGCGAAGTGTTTGAGGTCAGACTGGATGGGGCTTTGCACAACCTGATGTAGTGAAAGATGTCCCAGCCCACAGCAGAGGGATTGGACTAGATGAAGGTCCCTTCCAACCCAAACCATCCTGTCATTCTGTGATCTCAGCTGGAATAAGGAACGTAATTGTATTATCTCCTATGGATCACTGAGTGGCTGACCTGCAGCTAGGACAGCTGCTCAGTTCCCTTGAGTGGCACTTAGCCATGTCAGAAATGATTCTGCAAAGAGCACGATTGCTGGTAGTCACATCGCAGGGACTTAAGCTTCCATAAGCATAGATACTGATACCCTAGGTAGCTGTAGGTATAGATGCTGTAGTTATCTTTAGATACAGATGTTGATAGTTGTGAAACGATCCCCCAGCAAATAGGACACATGGATAAAACAAAGCTGAGATCGCTTACTTCAGCCTGTGGTCTGCCTTTCCAAATGAGTTCAGCTTGCTGAATGTGCATGAGTGAGTGTCCTGATGTTCTCCTGCAGGATGCGGCAGCCTCAAGCCAAGTCTTTGGAATTAAGAAAAGGGAATCGGAAGTTTATCAAAATTGTTTGATTAGTTAAAATAATGTCAACTTTTAAGAGCATGTGTTCAAAACTGAAATAGTTTTAAATGGATCAAATGTGTTAGCTGTAATTATGCATAGTTTATTTTCTTAGTTAAAAGTTATGTTTATTACAAGTAATTACCGTCTTTTTAAAAAATGGTATTAGATTTGGTGCCATTTCAGACAAATAAATAGAATTATTTGTAAATTTTTTTATTCTCTTCCTTAGGGAATTTTTACGCTTGGGAAATCCTTTGAATTGCGGTGCTTGGGACAAAAAGCTGTTGAAACAGTACCGAGTGCACAAACCCAGCTCACTAAGTTTTGAACCGGAAATGAGAAGTAGGTGCTGAAGTGCTAGAAATTTGTATAACGAATGCTTCACTGACACTGTCCAATTGCATACTTGCATAAAATTTGTAGATAAGCATCTGTAAAAACCTAACTTAGCCCAGGCTTTGTATGAATGTGAAATCATCAGAACAGTTTCATTGGAAGTTCTAAAAGCAGAGGGAATGTAGTACTTGTATTTAATATATATCCAATGAGATTATTTTTTATTTTAGGAATGGTAACTTAAATATGATAGTCATTTGCTTTTAAGTCTTGAGTAGATCCTAAATTTGTAGTTATTTAACAGTAAAAGGAAAAGTATTTTTCTCAGATACTTTCATATGCACATCACATCTCATTAAATCTATGTTGTGTGTGTCATGGGTTCAGTAAGGTGTCAGATAAAATAACTGAAATTCCTACATCTAAGCATAATTCCATTTATTTCAGCTAGACTCAAGAACTTGGCTCATAGATAACATCACTAATAATGAGAAAAAATAGAAAGAATGAAAAAGAAAAAAAAAAAGCACAATTTACCTAATCTGGTTGAATCTCAATCTAATATTGTTTCCCTTATAAAGAGGTAGAATTTGTAGTTGGAACACCCACTCTTAATTATTTAAAGTTCAGTAGTCCCTTTTTAACCATTCATTAATTTTTCATGGTAAATACTTATAATGGTTTTACTCATTGCTCGCTTTCAATACTTGCCTACTGTATTAAAACTGAAATCTTTAATAGTATGTGGTATGTGTTGAATTATGAACGCATAGTAACTTAAACATTTTCAAGAAAAAGGACAGACATCAGCTTTAAAAAAAAAAAGGGGGGGGGGGGGTGAGGAAAGGGCAGGGAGGCACACCACAGCAGCTCAGTTTCAATTTTAGTCCTGCAATTAATACTGTGGGAAGGTAATCACAATGTATTTTGATAAGAATATTCACTAGATACTCCTAGATTATAGATACACATACATACGCATATGCAGTGGAAATTTTCATTATAACTTTGTGTGGTATCCTGTCATGGAAGTTGATCCATCTGATAGAATACTTCATATTCTATCAGCAATTACACATCAGCTCTGATTTTCACACTGGCAAGTTACATCTGTTTTCCAACCATTTAATGAATCAATCTGATAAACTGCACTGAATGTCTGTAACCGATGCATTCCTCTAGCCAGTCTGAACCTCTCTTCCACATGCGCCTCCTTCCTGTTATTATCCATGAATTGTAGAGCTTGGGAATAGCTCTTTACGTAGTATAGGAGAGTTTCAGTAAATGGTAATACAAAGAAATTATTGATAAGTTTCCAAAGCACGTGATATTTATTTCTATGTGTCAACTCAGTCATTGTATGGCCAGTTGTAACACATAGTTAAAAATACCTTAGTTAAAATGTTTGAATTATTTAAAGGGAGCTGGAAAGTATCCTGTATGGTACTGAATTAGAAGTGTTAAATAATGAAATAAAAACCCAAAATAAAATAACTGAATTCATGTTATGTCATCAGGTTCAGTACATTTAAAAACAGGAGCAAAGGAGAGATTCAACTTATCTCTTGGCCAGTGCTTTATTTATTTATTTATTTTTAATAGGGTATTATCATGGGGGAAGTGAACAATGAAAATTATGAAAATGTGATTCTGAAAAGTTTTTAACCTTGGAAAGGGAAGGCAAAGCTAGCTTCTGAATAGCACAAGTTATGTTAAATTTCCTAGGCAAAGCTTACTGACCCTTTCTGCTTTTTGAGAGCTCTGAGACTTTTAGCTCAGAGTTACTGCATCTGGAAAACATGAAGTAGTATTTTTCCTGCCTGTTAAGTCAGGTAGCAGGAATGCACCTGAAACAGAGCCTCAGTGAAAGGGACACTTTCCTGGTGTTAGGTAATGGGATGACCTCTCGGCTCAATTTTTTGGCTTTCTGTAATACCTTGCACAAGATGCTCATGTTTCTGCCTCAGTTGAACATTTTTATAATGAGAGCAATACTTCCCAACTCATAATTTTCTGAGAGGTTGAACTAGTCAATGATGATTGACAATTCAGCTATTGCATTGGAAGCAATACTTGAAAAGTCCAAATAAATAGCCTGAAAATGCCTCCCTTTTGCAATGCTGTGTTGTTTCTTGGCTTCTACTGTAGATAGCATGGTTACCTCAATGGAAGGTCTGGGTTCTGACAGCGTCTTCAGTTTGCATGAAGACAGCCACTATCGGATAAGCAAGAGCCTGCTCAAGCCAGCAGAAGGGAGCACAGTACCCCTGACGAGAGTGAAGTGTTTGGTCTCTATGACAACCCCACATGATATCAGGCTTCATGGATCATCAGTTATGCCAGCATTCATTGAGTTTGACACGTCTCTCGAAGGGTTCGGGTAAGGTCCTACGGTGTTCTCAGATAACATGGGGCACGGTGGAATGTTTTCTTTCTTTCTTCTTTCAAAGAAACACTTGTGATTTTTAATGGACTGTTTGCAAACCAGAAACAAATGAATTCTTTAAAGAAAATAAAGGAATACTTCAAGCCACATAAATTCCCACTCTGTCATTCACTAATGCCTTGAAACCAAATGCTTGCTTGTTGTGTGTGAAAGTAGAAGTAGGTATGTATCTAAACGTTGATAGTACCCTCTCAGTTCTGGATTTCATGTGCCTTTTAAAATGAAGGAACACCAGCATGCCCTTGCAGATACTCACTAGTTGTTAGGATTTGTGTGTGACATTTGGATGGCCCAAATGCTCTGAAACCCACTTAAAATTGCTGAAAAACTTCCAAGTGTGGATGTAGGCAAATCAGAAATACAAGTAAAGCAGAGAAGGAAGCTATGTTGAGTCCACATAACCGGAAAAAAAAAATTATTTTTAACTGGAGGTGTAGCCTGAATATAATGCTTAAACTCACTTTTTCTTTTAGCACCCAGTATCACCTTCACTTATTGTTTTTTTTCTCTCTAAACACCTGCTGAGTGAGACACTTTGAGGATCATGTAATGTGATTTATTGACGGTTCAGAAGATGAAAGCTTGACGCTATTCTCAGCATCTGTTTAAGGAAAATGTTTTGTCTTTTTCATTATAAAAATGGAATACAAAAACCTCAAAACATTCATTTTGTTCTGTGCTGAGAGGTAAATAGCTCAAAAATTGCTATAAGAATTCAGACCAATAGTATAAGGAACAAGTATTCCTTAACTGCCTGCGGACTGGTCCATAGGTGGAAGCTCACAAATAGGCTGAAAGCCAGTATCTCAGAGAGGGCAGTGTTGTGAGGTACATATAAGTCAAACAATTGTGAATGGTACCTCGAATTATAAGTAATTGTTCAGAATTTCCCAGAAGCTTGGTTAAAAGCTTAAAAACCTTGACTAGAAGATTTATTAAAAAGTTCAGAGACACGAACCACCAAAAATGACGACTGCTATGAAGCCCAAAAGAGTGCGACAAATTCTTGTATGAGATGAGTAGCTCCTCGATCTCTTTTTTTGGTCTCTTTTTAAAAAAGAATTGTGAGAAGAGGTAGAAATTATCTGTTTTCCATGGCTGTACCACAATTTCATAAAACCAGAAACAGCTCCACCTGACTGAATTGTTCATCTTGTCTTTTTCTTTCCAGACATAATATTTATACTACTGTGTTTCTTAAATCTGTTTCTATTCTGAGGTGGCCTTTGACAGAGCCACTTGCATCTGTTCCAGTTCATTTGGGATGACTGGTCTGAGAGCAGAGTCCAGCCTGGATATTTAGGAACTCTGCTGCTTTGCATTCTCTTTCAGCTTTGCGCAGTAAGGATGCAGCACCCGCTTTGCATCTAGCCTTAATATCCAATATAGTCAGGGACAGACTTTCCTTTGAAAACAGATGCTGCTGAAAGGTCTGTTCTACACCCTTCATAAGAGAAAATAAAATGTTTTGGACTTAAGAAGAACTTGAAATAGGCTAGCAAAATGAATTGTCTCTCTGCTTGCTCCAGAAGATTTGTAGGTGCTGGTAACATGTCCAAAAGTAATCCATGTAATGCAGCTGTGTCTTCTTGTAATTTCAACAAGTCACCTAAGAAGGCTGCTGTAATCAATAAAAAAAAACTAAGAGCTTTTTGGACTGTTTTAAAGCATCAGAGTATTTAATAAATTCAACAGTTGGCGGACCCTTGCAAGTTAACTGCTTAGACAGAACATGCTTTTGACACAGTTGACCATGGGGGATTCACCCAGAGAAGAACATTTTCAAGAGGGAGGAAGAAGTGTATAATGAGAACTGTAATCAAAAGGAAGATAGTAGTGACAAGAGCCATGAACTGCTCTTGCTTTCAAGATAGGTGGTCAAGTTAACTCTTCATAGCTTACGTGAGAACAAAATAACTTCTAGCTCTGTTGGGCAACTCAGCTACAGCATACTTAAACTAGCCTGCTTAAGTGTAAGTATTAACAAAATGGTGATGTTTCAGTAAGTGGAAGAGCCATCATTTTGCATCCAGTAGGCAAGCTGGAAGCTGAACTCCTGTGGGGATTCGCTCCACCTCGGGTATGCTGATCACTGAAACCCTCTGGGCTCTTAAAAATCTTTCAGTACCTAAGGGAGATGCTCCTTATATCTGCTTCCATTGTGTCCACAGCATTGGTGGCCTTTGTAAGGAACAAATGTAGCTAATTTGGTGAAATATGACATTACTGTGAGAGCATACATACTTAAAATAAGAATACCATAGTATGCAGTTACCGTAGCTTTTGAATATTTGGCTAATCCAGTCTCTTTAAGAGTCCAGAACATCTCAAAGGCTGCAGTGAGTTATGGTTGCCCTCAAGGGAGCATTTTACACGATGGAGCCACATGGGCATAAGTCTCTGTGCCTTTGCACCAAAGACATACACTGCCAGATCTCTTTGCCCTTGAGATAATTTAGCCTCACAAGGAGAAATCTTGAGAATTCACTTCTGCTTTTCATGAATACGTACAGTCAAGGAGAGTGATGAAATGCTTCTGGTATATTTTCCTAGGCTATATTTTGTTTGTATTTAACTCTGGTTATATTGACTTTCATAAACTCTAGTATGTTACTGGCCTTCTGTTTAACAGCTGCCTGTTCTTGCCAAGTTTGGCTCCCCATAATGCACCTACAAATAATGCTGTTACAACAGGACTTATTGATGGTGCAGTTGTCAGTGGAATTGGAACTGGTAAGTACTCAAGTATGACTGTTAGCAGTGTTTTGTGTCTGATGTTTAGTTCTCTTATGTTTCTTTGTTAGCCATGAAGCGATAGTATGGTGTTGGACGTTGTCCACTCATAATTGAGAACTTCTTGCACCTTTTTGCATGTGTTTCTATTGCTTTTTGTCCCCAAGTCAATGAAAAGCAACCGTACATGTGTATTTTATATTGCTTTAGAATACAGGACTTCCAGCAGCAGGTTAAATTGTAATCAAGAGAAGCATATGAATAATGAACCTGGATGCATTAAGAACAAGTTGAGGTGTAGTGTGAAGAGCGTAGGAAACACAGAATGAATTGTAACGCCCTGCTTGTGGCTTTGTTCTGCTGAATTCTTGACTGAATTTATTACAGGTGTAGTTACACACATCATCACACAAATCCCATCTAAATTGTTTGCTATCCCTTATGCTTGTTCACCGTAGGCTCTTCACCCTACAGGAACCTGGTGTGTTGCGGGGCTAATTGAACATGAACACTTAGTTTTTAGACTTAACACCTTTTTTAACTAAGTTGAAACTTTACTGCAGTAAGAAGGAATTAGTGTTGGACAGTACTTGAAGTCTGTGAGCTCTTTGTTCTGTGGGAGTACCCTAGGAGATTAAATAGTCAGGTGTATGTGGTGGAGAGATCTTCTTCAGCAAAGGCTTCTTCAATGAGTCACACCTGTAGAAGAAGCATCTCATCATTATATTAGCAGTTTCTGAGGACCTGATCCATTTCCACTTTTTTTTGGTGTAGGAAATTGAAACTGGGTTATTTTGAACAAGCACAGCTTTAGAGTTGATTTTTGGTTTTAGAATAGGAGGAAATAGTGTGCAATTCTTGCTTTACTTTGTTTTGAAAGAAACCCCTATGAGCCAACTTTATGTGGCTTTTCCTCCAAGCTTGAGTCAGAAATGAAAGAAGTAACATTGAAGTCAATGAAGGAAAAAGTTTGAGAAAGCACAGCTGGTATCAGCTGATAGGAATAAAAGGAACAGGAGCAAATAGGTATCTTAAGTACTAGCTACTGTGACTATATAATGGGCTTTCATTTTTGGTTTTAGGTGAAAGATTTTTCCCACCACCATCTGGTTTAAGCTACTCAACTTGGTTTTGTATTGAACATTTTAGTACACCTCCTAATAACCATCCTGTGAGACTTCTTACTGTAGTGCGGCGTGCAAACTCCTCAGAGCAGCATTATGTATGCCTTGCCATTGTCCTCTCTGCAAAAGACCGGTCACTGATTGTTTCAACTAAAGAAGAACTGCTTCAAAATTATGGTAAGACTTGTGTCAGCAGCTAATCCTGACAATATTATGGGGATGCGACAGCAAGTTTATTTTAAACCTAGTATCTAGAAGAATTGTGTGTGATGGAACTTCAGTTGCAGCTTCATCAGCTCCTAATGGGTTTTCACAGTGAAAAAATGCAAAATGTAAATATTGATGTAGAAATTTAGGAACTTTTGTAATTTCCAATTCGATATCTGCATATATATTTTGCCTTTTATCTTGTATCATTCATTTTGGACATCATCTCTTGAGGTGCAACGTTAACTGTCTTTGCTTTGAAGAAGTTTTGAAATAGTAAACTAATAGGTTTAGTTTAGTTAATTTGGAAATAGTAAACTAAGACTTTTTTGATCTGGATAGGCCCAACGCTGGAGGGCTATTTGAAGGCGATCAGTTATTTACTTCATGTTTTAATGCTGTGATCAGTTTTCAGAGAGAGTTTGTAGCTTCATCGAGTATCTGTGATCAAAAGTGGAATTACAGGAGGTGCAGTGACGATCTAAGTGAAGCTGGTGAGGCCAGTAAATTTGCTAGAGAGAGCTATTGTTGCAGTCTCGGGCTTCAGGCTTAGCCATCTCCTGTCTCCTGCCTTGCCCTCCATCAGACTCTCCAAAACCAGTCAGTTTTGACAGGCTGTTTAAGCACCGGTGGCTGCGGAGGAGCTGAGAGAAACAGGGCAGCCTTCTGTGTGTGTTTCAGGCGTAGCTCTGTACGAGACCAACATGCTGGGTTACGAGTGGTTATCAAAAATCTGTTCCTGCTTCTATTCTTTCCTTTTGAGTAGCAGGCACTAAGAAAGAATTTATACAACTGTTTTTATTAAAAAAAAATAATACCTGAAGCAAACTGTTATACAATATTCCTTATTTTCATGATAAGTGGACTTTCGTGTCATTAATTGGAGTAGTTTCTCTTAGTAGGAGTCAGGTTCAAAACCTAAAACTTGAGAGCTGAAGACCCGTAGTATAAGGGAGGAACTAAACCTCTTAAATTACAAAGATACTGACAGTATTTTTTCTCTCAGAAGACCAAATTCTTATAAGAGAGAATTAATATCATCGTATTAGTTGTTTTAACCTGCACTGGAGGTGTAGATCGTATGCTTTTAGTTTGTAAGCTGCTATTATCTAACTCTTTAAAAGAGATTGGATTTGAAGAGGCTTTGTCAGAGAACATCTGAGGGTCTCTGACTACAAAGAGTAAAGTTTTTCAATTGAATGGAATACTTTGGTTTATGGGAGCGCCACCCTGCTGTGGCAAGTCATAGTTGGTGGTGTACCATCAAATGCTGAGCAGGAAGTACCTGAAGAACAGAGGTGGCAGGCCCACCAGCATGGGGACTGGAAGCGCTGACTGTCTATTGTAAAAATAAATGGGGTGGTTTAAGGATCCTTCTTGTGGAGGAGAATTGTGCTCAGAGGTGTTGGGCTGAGAAAAAGAACTTGAGATTATTTTTGTGTCTGAAAGTTAGTTCCAAGTACTCTGCTTTTATTCTTTTCCTTGTGCTATTTCTAAAGAAATGAGTGTTCTCCCTGTGCAGGCAGCTATTAAGAGGATTAGTGGTTTCTTTTCCTTCATATGAAAGAATGAAGGGAGATCTGAAAAGCTCTTGTTATCTGTTGAAGTGTTCCCTGGTGGAGAATTTTTGAGCTTTGTCTTTTTTTGGGGGGGTAAGGGGGGGGCTTTCAAGTAGCATGTGGGTCTTTCTGCTTTGTGTTGGAGAAGCTAATGCACCTGCAAACTGATCATGCCCTCTGGTATGTAATCAAAGGATGCCTTTTAGAGAAATTTAAAAATTGTGTGCTGAGAACTAAAGTGTATTTCAACATTCAGGAGAAGAGAATTCGGCACCCATTAGTGAGGAGAGACCTTGGGAAATGCTTGAAGAGTATAGGTGTGTGAATTGGGGATGGGTGGTCAGCAGCTTGTGGTTTGCAGCCCCTCGGAGAGGCTGGGAGTGGGTTCTTCTGGCCCTGTGTCTGGAAGGCAGGCATCTGTCTCTGACTCCTCTCGCTGCTGATATGAGGGTGGCCGATGGAGCTGCAGATGCAGCTCGCCTCACCCCGCAGCAGCTGGTGCTCGCGTCAGGTCAGTGGCCTTACAACCCAGGCTCTGCTGCTGATACAGTGAAGGGAAGGCAAGGGCGACTCACTGCCGTTACAGTACTGAAATGGAACAGATGAGATGTTGTGATGTCTTCGTTATGACTTGGGTGGAAATGTCTCAGACCTGAGCTACCCCTTTGGTAGCAGCACTTCAGAAAATTAATTTTCCTTAGAACTGCAGAAAGTGAAGAGAAGCCCCTGTGCTGAGGCTTGAGTTACAAGTACCCCTGTTCTGTGCTTGATGTGCGTCTCACTAGCCAGATGTTGTATTTGCAGTTTTTATTAAGGAAAAATATTCTCATGCTTTCAACTTCGTCTTTAATTTCATGTATGCTTTGTAATTTAGCATGATTCTGATGCAGACATTTTGAAAGGCGTTCTTTTTACTTGTATCTTCTTTTGTGTGTGACCTAATTGTTTAAGCAAGATAGTGGCAAGCTTTATACTGAGTGTGGCCAAGTGCTGAGGCAAGAGGGGGCTTGTGTGGGAAGAGGCCAGGGCTCCCCGGTGCTAGACATGGCCGGTTTGGCCAGCTCCAGAGCAGGACACGGCTGAGCCCAGCAGCCAGGCCCGTGGTGTCAGTGGGAAAATGTGTAAAAGAGGACAAAATGCTGCATGGAGCAAGGGAAAAAAATGTGAGAGAAAACGCCCTGAGGACACAGAGGTGAGAGCAGAAGGAGGGGAGGTGGCGCTCCAGGTGCCACAGCAGAGATCCCTTGGAGAGGGCCACGCCAGACCAGTTAGTGGGGCCTGTGGAGGAGACCATGGTGAAGCAAGGAAAAGTGTGAGGATGAAGTCTGGGGAGTGTGGGTACCTTTCTCTCCACAGTGTGAGAAAAGTGAAAAACAGCTCTGTAGGTTTGGAGAGACATCTGTTATTTCTTGTTGAATACTGCTGTAAAAAACTTTTTAGAAAAACAACAGAAGACCTTTGTGACTTGCATGGTGGCATGAGAAAGTTAGTAAAAACTTGAACAAACTAGTCATTTCAGGTAAAATTTCAAAGGGAGGGTAGAAGGGGAGAAGTAAAACCTAATTGTCAAAAGTCTAAAAGTATTCTGAGAATTTCTTTAGAGAAGAATTAAGGCAAAGGAAGAAGAGACACATTGTTGATACTACCAAAACTATACTGTTTTATTAATGTGCAAGTATTTCAGGATGTTCAGCCTGGCAAACTGTGACAATTTGGTCTGAGTACTTTTCTCAAAAATTTGATTTCATTCTTTCAGTTCTTGTATTTGAAAGTCTAAAGTCATTCTTGTTAATCATATGACTTTATTCATATCTTGTTAACTGTATTTTTGTTAACTGTGTGCTTTCAAAAATTTGGCTTTGATGTATTGCTGTAGATTGTTTTGTGTAAAGTCTAATGACATATTCATCTGTTTTAAGCATCTTATGACATTTCTACTGATGTCCCCTAACTGGTACTTTTCCTTTAGTCGATGACTTCAGTGAGGAATCATCATTTTATGAAATTCTTCCCTGTTGTGCCCGTTTCCGCTGTGGCGACCTCATTGTGGAAGGCCAGTGGCATCACCTAGTTCTGGTCATGAGTAAAGGCATGCTGAAGAACAGCACAGCTGCGCTCTACCTTGATGGACAGCTTGTTAACACTGTGAAGGTAAAATAAATCTTTAAATCCTCATTTTTACTGATTGAAGTGATTTCTCTCTGTGCATATATATGTGCAAAAAACCCACACAAAACAAACAAATGCACCTTCCTTTTGCAAAAAAACCCCCAAAACCAACCAGTTAAAACAAAACGAAACAACCCTAACAAAATGAAGAGACTTGCAAAAAGGGGTCTTTCATCACTACACAGCTCAGAGCCAGCCCTACTCCTGTTAAGAGGAGAAGATAACAAATGCTTTCTCAGGCATGAGCAATAGTAATGCTAAAGTGAAGTGGCTGTGTTGCATTGAATGTGAGGCAAGTGTGGCATGGCTGTGCTGCTGACTAGATTAATTAGAAGGATCATAAAAAGCTGAAGAAGACTTATTCCAGGACCATGTAACAGATCCAGCTTTGAATAATGGGGAGATTACAGAGTAAGACAGCTTTGCCAGTTTATCCCAGTTGTTCCTTTCCCCACCCTCTTGACACCCCAGAAATAGCATCTTCTTGTCAGTGATAGCCACTGAGAAGTCCAGTGTTGTTATTAGTTGATTGTAGATGAAACACATTTAGTTGTAAAGATCAGTATTTTGTTGTTAGGTGGAAGAAGCTGGCAGGCCAAAAGCAGAGAGCAGTGAAGAACACTGTGGACCTGGCCACTGAGCACAAAGTATTCCTGACCGATAACCAACAACCAATAGAGCATTTGGCACCTGACAGATGTGGGCCTTAAGGGAATAACCTAAACCTGGTGTGGGGTGTAAATTAGCTATCGTTACTGTACTGCTATAGGTAAAACAACATTTTGACTTTTAAAGTTTTCCTTTCAGTATTCCTTTTGCGGAAGGAGGACTATAGTAACTTTACTTGTTATGCTAATAGCTGTAATATATGAGCATGTATCTGGCCATCTATCTGGACATATGCGATGACATTCAATAGCTGGTAACAGAATTTTTAACAAGGTAGATAGAAAATGTCTGTGAGATTGTTATTGTTGTTATATATAGGCCAGCATCTTACTCGTGTATTTGTTTTATTGCCATCTGAAAATCTTACCAAATTGAGTTCATCACGTTTGCACTTTACCTTGAAACAATGTTTACCAAAAGCATGTTTTCACTGGCTGGAAAAGGAGGAGAAAGAACACAAGTTTATGAGATCATCTTATTGCTTTTGCAAAAAATAATTACTGTCACAGAGCACCATGTTTTTAGAATCCAGGTACAGCCTCATTCTTTAGCGTTTTTAAAGCACAGAACTCACATGTTCTCATCCCATGTTTCCATACACACCTTCGTCTTTTGAAGCCACTTAACTTCTGATCTTTGCATTTACCTTCTGGTTGATGTTCTTCACTGACTTTAGCTGTATGGTGTCAGAATACCACATGTTACATAGCAATAATTTGGTACGTCCCCTGGTTTGCAAAATGCTTTCCCAAATTTCTGATCTGCCTACTTTCTTTTCACCAGTACCCATGCTCTTTCAATAACCTCACTGTGTTTTGCTCCCTTACAGCTTCACTATATTCATAGTAGTCCTAGTGGGTCTGGTTCTGCCAACCCACCTGTGGTCAGCACTGTTTATGCCTATATTGGCACGCCACCCGCACAGCGCCAGCTCTCTTCATTAGTGTGGCGTTTGGGCCCTACGCATTTCCTGGAGGAAGTTTTGCCTGCCCCAGGTATTAGCACCATTTATGAGCTGGGACCAAATTACGTCGGAAGCTTTCAAGCAGTATATGTACCCTGTAAGTACAATTTAAATGACAGCTGGTAACTTGGCCTGGTTGTAGTGGAATCTTTTGTGTGCATAGTGGCGGAAGAGGTGAGAAAGGAGAGTATGCGGTAGCAGAGAGAAAAAGCTAGCTGTTCATAGGAAGAAGATTAGTAGCTGCTATTGAAGAGGATGATAGAAATCCAAATTACTGTTTTAACATACGTCGGGTAGTTCTTGTACTGAGATGATAGAAGTGCTTGTATTCCTCACTTTGGTTTTAAACCAGTTAGAAATGCTTAAAGCTGTCATTATACTGTATGTTGTATTTATCTGTATAAAGTGAAATTGAAGAGTCATTTTAACTTGCCAGTTTCTAGTGATAGTGCTCATTTGCAAATCTGCTATGTATTCTGTACTTTAAACAACTGCCTTGAAATGTCATTGTTTATAGGGCCTAAATAGGTCAACTGAGGGGAAAAAAGGAGGGAAGGATTGTGGTGCAGCAGATAGTCTTTAAGCATTAGTTGTGAACAAATACGGGCAATTCTATTGAATTTTTTATGTGTTCTTGTTTGAAATTGAGAGGGGTGCAACACAAAAAGTTGTGAACAATCTTGTTAGAAATGTGTGTCCATAGCCCTGTTTTTAACTATTCAGACAATGGATTCTTCATTAGTTCTGGTAAGACGCACTGTCACTAGTGAGATGTTCCTGTTCTGTACAGTTCCCTGTCTTCCTGTGCCGTTGGAGTAGCTCATCACTAACATCGGTATTACATCAGAAGATTATCTTTGCTTTGCCTGGCTATCACAGGGCTTTTCAGTGAAACATAAATAAAAATAGGGAGTGTATCAAGTTGTCTTGTCCTGGCATTGTCTTTCCCCATGAGGATCATAATGATCTCTGGGTCTTCTGGAGAGAAACTGTCACCATCTCAAGGAAGGAGGCAGTGAGTGATGAGAGGGGTAAGAAAACAGATGTAAGTACAGGGAGTGCACAGAGTCTTACTGTGTTTCTCCTGTATAAGCTTTGCTCAGTTCATTGTATTTCAGGAGCAGTCTGCTCCAGAACAGAAGGTGTGTTTCTATTTGGGGCTAAGCTTCTGTTCATGTCATGAGCACTGTGCCAAACCCTAAGGAGTTTGATGGGGGGCAGTGTGAAGCTCTGTATCTTACCCTTTTATCTTGGCCTCTCTTTCCAAAATGCTTGTTTTTCCTTAGTGTAATGATTACTTGTGGGAATCCTGGAGAAGGGAAGAGTGCTTGCAGTCTTCTGCTGTTGCCCTTTACAGAGCAATTGTGTGTGACTTGCCATTTGCCCATGGAATGCTTCTTTTGGAAGTCTTGTCCCTGTTTTCAGTGAGCAACATTGCCATCTTCTGAGAATTTGTCCTGTGTTTAAACAAAATGAAAAACCTGATACTATCTAAGTCTTGGAAAGACCCCTCAGAGAGCAGTTACTAGTTCAAGAGAAGGAATTCCTCTTTTGCTGAGATAGAGGAATGTTCTTAGGGCATCCATGTGAGCAGAGGATCCAATGAGGATTTCATTTATGGGGAAACCAAGACTTCTGAAACTCTCTCTTAAGTAAGACTTGACAGAGACTTGACTCTGGTTCATAACTTATTTCTCACTTGTTTCACTGTTAGGTGAGTAGCCTTCATGCTTTTTTAATTCTGTTAACATATTTCACTGGAGTTGCAGCTACCTTTTGACCTGACATAAGATGCAGAAGTGAATCTCTTTGTTGAGCTTTCGGGTGCTGAGTTTCGCACGCTTCCTCTAAGCATTGTAGACAGCTGTCAATTACAGCGTTTGCAAGTACCTCACAAGAAGCATCCGCTTTTGGAGCAGTATAAACAAAATATTAAAGATATGGTTATATGTTCTTTTTGATGCCTGGGCCTTTTGGTCTTTATTCAGTCTTGTGTCTCTTGTACCATTCTCTAAGGCCATTTTCCTAGCAAACCGTTGTAAAAAGCCTGTTGTCACAGGCAAAGATGCAGATGTACCAAATATTTCTCTGGTTTTTTTTGGTTAGTTCATTTTTCTTCTGGTGGGAAGAGAAGTGAACAGCCCTTGGGCTGTACACAAATTGAGTACAGGAGTAATGTTGACTTCCAAAAATTCAGATGAGGAAGCACCACGTCTTTTATTGCTCGGCCAAGCCATAGGCTGCCAGTTGCTGTTACAGGTTAATATTGTAGACCTTCTTGACAGGAAATGTTTGCTGTGCCTTGCCCTTTTATCTTAAATAACAGATTTATTGATTTATTTCATCACTTATGTGTTATCAAACTACTCTTCGATACAGCGAGCAAGTATGTAGAGACAATATCACATCTCAGCTATTTGTAAAACCTTTCTTCTATACCTATTCTGCAGTATAATTTGCTTAAGATTTTACTCTTGAAACTGAAAAGAAAAACAGTGATATTACTGAAATGAACTTTTATTTTGTCTTTAAGGCAAAGATTCAAAGTCTGAAGGAATCAACCCATCTCCAGTATCTTTGGTACCAGAAGAGAAGGTCTCTTTTGGTCTCTATGCACTGTCAGTTTCTTCATTTACTGTGGCAAAAATAAGGAAAGTTTACAACAAGTTGGATAGTAAAGCTATTGCCAAACAGGTATGTTCAGAAATGAGTTGGTTAATGTGTACTACTTGTTTCTTCCTTTCCTTTAACTTCTTTCAAGGCAATTTGCTCAATGCAGCCAGGAGCAATAATGTACTTATCAGAAGAGTTGCCCATAATCACTTTCGTGTTTTTTAAATAAATTTTAAAAAGTTGAGGGAAATTGTACTCCTATGTTTTATTTGCATTCTTGAAATTACTAGTAGCTATATATCTTAGCACTTTTTGGAGGTATTTTGGCTTTTTAATGTAGATGGCAGTTGTAATCCTGTTGAAAACCAGTTAAGATTATATCATTGAACAATATTTCTAGTGTTGCAGATGAACAAAGTGGATAGCTTTGCCCTCTGACTGTGACTCAGATTTGGAAACCATTTTACATTTTTCTTCAAAGTACATTAAAAGTCAGTGAATTATTTGTTCAAAGGACTATATATGAAGAAAGGCTGAGAGAGCTGAGGTTGTTCAGCCTGAAGAAGGGAAGGCTCTGAGGAGACCTTATTGCAGCTTTTCGATATGTACGGGAGGCTTAAAAGAGAGAGAGTTTTTCCAAGGCCTGTAGCGGCAGGACAGGGGGCAAGGTTTTTAACTGAAAGAAGGTGGGTTTAGGTTGGGCATAAGGATGAAACTTTTTACAATGAGGGTGGTGAGACACTGGAAGAGATTGCCTAAAGAAGTTGTGGATGCCCCCTCCCTGGAAGTGTTTGAGGCCAGGCTGGATGGGGCTTTGGGCCACCTGGTCTAGTGGAAGGTGTCCCTGCCCACAGGAGGGAGATTGGTCTAAATGATCTTCAAAGGTCCCTTTCAACCCAAACCATTCTATGATCCGGTGGAATTACTTTAAAAGTTGGATTCATCTTCCTTAAACTTTGGAGATTTCTCTTTACTTTAGAGAATGTCCTAATGACTCTAGTATAGTTCTGTTTTGTTGTATGTTACTCACTCTGTTATCATAGGAGGAAAATACACAAGTTATATTCAGGCTTATGTAAAAAAAGGTCTTTCCTTTAGCCCTTGCTTTTTTTTTTTCTTGTTTTGTTCAGCTGGCGATTTCTTCTCATGAAAATGCCACACCTGTGAAGCTGCTACATAACTCAGCAGGGCATTTGAATGGACCAGCACGCTCCATTGGTGCAGCTTTGATAGGATATTTGGGTGAGTTGAGTAGTTGAGAATTATTATGTTTAAACATGATTAATTACTTGTCAATAAGAACTTAGGTCTAGAAGATAAATCATGTAGTTGATGAATGTTGATGGTACATTGTTAAATTTATTTAACATTTTTATATTTTATGGACATACTATTATCTTTTTTTTTTTTGCTAGCATGGGATGCTTGTTATAGTTTTTATGACTTATCATTATGAAAATATACTTAATTACCTTAGGTTATAAACTATTTTCCAGTGCAATATTTCCTGCACCTCCTCTTCTGAGGTGTCATAGTTCTTCTAGTGATATTATTTTCATAATTCAAGCAATGCTAAAATGCAAATTACTTGCATGTATTCATGATGATTTCCTGCAAGAATTAATTTGATTTGATTTTAATTTATGTTCTTTCCCTATGCTCAGGAGTAAGAACATTTGTCCCCAAGCCTGTTGCCACTACACTGCAGTACATTGGTGGAGCTGCTGCTATTTTGGGCCTTGTAGCCATGGCATCAGATGTAGAAGGGTTGTATGCAGCTGTGAAGGCCTTGGTCTGTGTGGTGAAGAGCAATCCACTAGCCAGCAAAGAAATGGAAAGAATCAGAGGTTATCAGGTATGTAAAAAATGTCCTGAAACAGACCAGGCTGATTGAATTTCACTGTCTGTCCTAGCAGTTCCCATGGAAATTCCTTGTTGTGTTGTGGTAACCTGAGTTTCTGATATTAGGTTTACTGAGCTCTTGGCTAATTAGCATAGATGAGTTATTTAGGATGGCTTTTAAAGGAGAGGGTGGAAAGCTATGCTAAGCAGCTGTGCACGTTTGGCTGGTTTGCTGACACTGACCCTTCATTAATAGCAAGGAAGAGCACAACTATGGCACGTAGATGATTCTTTTCCCATGATTGTGAATCCATTCCTGCAAGTCCGGGAGCTTCTGTCTCTGTTATCTGCTAGCAAGACAAGAGGATAGGAATACATGAAGAAAACTGAACGAGTGGACTCCTAGAATCATCATTTTGAGGAGACTGCACAGACTTGATAGTTAATGATGCTGTTTGCTTTCGAGCTGAAGACTTAATTCTCCTTTGGGATAAGGAAAATGCAGTCAGTTATAGAGAAGGATTAGTTGACTGACTTGAAAAGATCTTCACATGACATTTTATGTTTCTCAGGAATACTGCTTTACTGAAATGGAAGTTTTGTGCTGTGGTTTGGGTGGTGTATTTACAAACCTTGTAACGCTAATGGCTAGTATAGTTATGTCGAAACATTATTACATGTAGCCTGTTGCAGACCTTGACTTACTTTAACCAAACAAATCCAGACAGTGTTCTCCTTGCACCATCAGCAGTCAGTGGATCATCACATATGACCTTACATTCCACTCGTATTGACCTCAGCAAATAGCATGGTTTGAGAGAGATTCCCAGAAATCTGTATTTCTTTAGTAATGCTTCAAGGAGGATGGTAAAGCTGAGCACGTCAGTACATTGAGAGTTTAACAAGTTTGCATCAGAAGATGAGAAATAGCTATAATACATCTGGCAATTTGTTCTTTCCCAACCCAGATTATAAGAAGTTAGAGCAGAAATGAGGACTGAAAGGACAACATCTATGGTCATGCCTAGGGCAACAAAGGATAGCAAGAAAAAAGAAAGTCAGGTTTATTCAGATTTATGTTGTCATGGCTACTTTTCTTCATTGCCAGAATACCTCTCATTTATGCATGCAGTACTCTATGGGCGCTCTGTTTAAGTCTGCCGTGTCCACAGTTGCTGTCCAGGAGCGCAGCTATCTGCAAATGTCTCGTGCTGTCTTAAACTGTGACTGACTACCAGAGAGTTGAGGTTTGTCTGTGTGTGCCTAATCCTCAGGGCCTACATACTCTCTGCAGTGTAAAACAGATGCTTTATGAGTTGGAGGGTGTCCTTGATGTGCCCACTTTCTAATCAACTGTAATGCCACTTTTAAGCTTTTTTCATCAAGAGTATCAACTATCAGACATACTTTAAGGGCCTTCTCAAAAGGGACATTTCATCCATGCTTCTTTGTGCTTAGATGACATTGCTGTGTGTTCATAGGCTACTAATTCCTTTTCTGTTCACTTGTTCAAGTTGCTGGCAATGCTGTTGAAGAAGAAACGATCCCTTCTGAACAGCCACATACTCCATCTGACCTTTTCCTTGGTGGGAACTGTTGATAGCGGGCATGAGACCTCCATTATTCCAAATTCTGCTGCCTTCCAGGATCTGCTCTGTGATTTTGAAGTATGTAAAGCTGCACAGAAGAGTGATGATGATAATTGATAATGATTAAGTCAGGTGCTGATAGCATACCTTAAACACTGAACAACAGCAAACTAGATTGTTAGCCTCAGAATTTACTGTTTCGTATATAGTGCAATAAAGCAGCTGAGCAGCAAGATTATTGGTAACTTTTCCTGCCGAAATGGCTTGAATCGCTGTAGGAACAATGAATGGTACCACAGGTGTTTCTACTTTGTTGTTTTAGAAGATATGTTTTGTATTTTTCTGTTCCACAGCAATTTCTTTTAACCTGTGTGTTCTACTGCAGTATGTATATTGAGGCATGAAAAATGTACTGAAAATAACAGTAGGTGGTAAACTTTCAACATACATCTCCTGCAAAGTTAATAGTAAGCCAATTAAAATTCTGCTTGCATGACCTATGAAATATTGAAGCGTTGTTGTGTTAAACTGAAGAAAGTAGAAAAGTTCGCAAGGAAATGCTAATGTAATAGAGGCTGATAAACAGTGTTACATGATGCGTAGAACTCACTGTTTAGTGTTTGCTCCCTTGGTATTATCTGTACCTGCAACAGACTGAGTACAAGTATTCTGATTTGCATACACTAAAATAAATAAATAAATGTTACTGCCACTAATCCAGCTATAAGGATACTGACTTAATAGTGCAAGTCCATATTGCATAAATGGCTTTATGGACTATCCATTTCCTTTTTTTTAGACGTCTATCTAAGTATTTCAGAGCACTGGAAGCTTTAATTAAGGGTCTTGTCTGTGAAAAAACTCAATGGTATATAGTCACTTGGACAGCAACTACTGTACGAAAGATCCAATTTCATATTGTTTAGATCGTCTGTCTTTTGTTCTCTGAAGACCAAGAACAACTGGAGAACAAATATACTTAAGAGACTAAAAAAATTAAAAAAAATATGCAAGTAATAGATCTGTGAGTCATTAAGAAGAAACTTTCCAAAAGCCTCAGGTTTTGGCTTTTTAAAATATAAATTATTTATTTTATTTCTGTATTCAGAAATCAGAGATTCAAACATTTCATTTAAATTGGATAAATTAGATGTTCTTACCCTTATGCTAAACAGAGGAATGAAAAGAGCTGTTCTGATCATTTTAGATGGTAAGATTAGAAGAAAAGGGAAAGCTAAAAAGCTTTTCATTTAAGCCAGTTTTATACACCAGAGCACAAGTATTAATTATGGTTTGATCAATAGCAAGTCAATTTTAAGATTTGCAGCTATAACTGTGAGCTTTCTGGCTTTTGTGTCTTTTATTACTTCTGTTGATTGAACAATTGATTATTTTTTTTGTTTTTGTAGACAATCTAAATAATTTTAAATAGTGTGCAAGAAATGCTGGGTAAAGATTAAAAAAAAATAAAAATCAGGGAAGACCTGGAGTTCAGTCTTGGCAGAAGATAAGAAGTTAATTTTAGAAAAAGAAAATGTTCACTTAAGCCAAATAAACTTAACACGGCATTTTGCATCAGCCTCGTAAACCCCAATAACTCCATTGGAGTCACTGCACCATCTGTTTAAAGAGAAATTCCAGATAGTGTGTGACTTTTTTGTCTAGAACTCTAAAAGTTTTCAGCATGATACACTAACAGAGAATATGTTTGGTACCAATGTGTGTTTCTTTAGTCTTTGCTACTATATGTAATACTTATCTGAAGAATAAGCAATTGAGAACGTTGCAATGAACTTTTGAGTCATGTAGACAAACAGTTTTTATCTCTTCAAGCCTTTCATAACTTTGGGTATACTAATGTCAGTTTTTAATCTTAAAGTGGATTTGTGTGCAGAAACATATCATTGTTTATTCTGTTTTTTAGGTCTGGCTTCATGCACCCTATGAGCTTCATCTGTCATTATTTGAGCACTTCATAGAACTTCTCACTGAGTCCAGGTATGAGCCGATGCCAGCCTAGTAATGAGACTTACAGGATTAGGTAATATGTGGAGGATGCTCCAATTTTAAATTGCCACCCCCTTTCTTCTTCCAGTGAAGCAGCAAAGAACGCGAAGTTAATGAGGGAATTCCAGCTCATCCCAAGACTGCTCTTGACTCTTCGAGATATGTCTCTGTCCCAGCCTACTATTGCTGCGATTAGTAATGTGCTGAGCTTTCTACTTCAAGGCTTCCCTAGCAGCTATGACTTGCTCAGGTAGCCCATACCTGTGATAATTCTGGCTTTTGTATTTTTATTAGGTTGGTGATCTTGGTCAAAAATACATAATGGTAATACTGCTGTGGAGTAAGTAGTGTGAAATGCTCATGTACTGAATTTTTTCCTCTAAGAAGTAATGGAACTAGACATAGGCAATAATTTTGTTAATGTCTTGATTTGCATATTAAATTCAGCTTGTATCTAAACAGGTATGACTGAATGATTACACTGACTTAATGTTCTGCAGGCGAAAAGCGAAGGTGCTGTATTGCAGCTCCCTTGTTCATGTGAAGCACTGAGCACTTTTAAATACCATTGAATGTTACTTAAGATTGAGTATAGTGATACTTCTGGTTAAAATGCAGCTTTGATTACTTTCCCAGATGAAAGGTTTCGTTCAAAATTTTTTCTTAATCACCACTGTGTAGAAAAATATTTAAGACTGTTCAGATATAGTACTTTTAATTCTGACTGATGAAAGTTACATAAATATTTGCAGTTCATATGTACAGGTGTCTTTTGAAATGCTTTTAAATGAGTTCAACTCCTTGAAAACTTAATTTTCTGTTTCATTATAATGGAAATGGATAAAATATTGCAAGGCTTGGGGATTCTTTGTGTACAAGTGGTCTTGTTTTCAGCTTCTCACTTTAAGTACAATTAAAGATGTTAGAAGCATCAATCTGAACATCTTGCCTGTCTTTGTTTTAATTATGCAAGACAAAAACGTTTTCAAGAATAAACCCGTTGATTTTATGCTTAAATGGTTATGGAACAGATTGTAGAGTGCCTATCTGAGTGTTTCTTGTTCTCCTTCCTGGCAATAAAAAGTATTGTATAACTTGGGAAAAGTTATACTAGCTAGGGACCATTTCAGGTTAGTTACAGAGGAAAGGGGAATATATTGCATCTCCTTTCTTTCAGTAGCACATTATCATGTTGTCTTAGAAAACCATGACCTTGTGTTACATCACCTCGAGCAATAGGTATAAATGTTATACTAGAGTCAGGTAATCACTGGTTTTGATGTAATACTTGTTCAGCTGTAATGATTTGAGAATAATGTTTTGTTCTCCTTTCTTTAACTTGTGGTGTTCCTTTTACTAGGACTTGGTGGTATCTCCCAGTTTCCTTTCTTGAATCCTAGCATTTACAGGGTCCCTTACCTGCTGACTTGTCTGCAAAGATTCCATTAATTACGATGCATTAATTTGGTTTTTGGCTAGTAACCTTAGATGGAGGCTGTTTTCCTCAATCTTCAGATGTGAGAGAGTTGGCATTTTTGGGTATTGCCCTCTCACTAGTGTTATGGTTTTATATTTAAGGTGAATTATTGATAGATCAGAGTGCATCTGTCATATCAATTAATGATGTGTTTTCTGTATACATCAAGGTTTGGACAGTTCATCTCTTCCACTTTACCTACATTTGCAGTCTGTGAAAAGTTTGTAATCATGGAAATAAACAATGAAGAAAAGCTTGACAGTGGTAAGTGATGGCATGGCTTAGAACCAGTGGAAGAGAAACCCCTTTGTCATTTCTTCTCTACTTAAATGCATAAAATGTAGAAATAGTGTCATTAGCAATACTGTAATTTTGTTATAACCTGGCTGCTAGTTAGTTGTGGTACTTTAGTTTTCAGTATTGCGTGCAAAGCAGTGCAAACTCCTTTTGTTTTCCCTCATTTAACAATGCATGGTTTTGTTCTGTTTTCTCCACTTGCTCCTTCAAATTAGCTGTGCACCTCTGCTGATTTATGGGGAGGGGCAAAAGACAAAAACTTTACTAGGTGCATCTGCCCACCAGGTGAGGAGGAAGTGAAAGAATTAGCTAAGGCAGCTGAGTTATTTTTTTTTAGGCAAAAAAAAATTGTTTTATTGTCCTTCAAGAATGCTTATATTGAATTGTTTCGAGACCATTTGTACCCTTGTTTTCCTAAAGAAAAAAGGCTTACGTGATTGCTTTTTCAGTCAGTCTCCCTGAATAGAAATGTTTTAGCCTCACAGTGGATGTCACCCAAATAACTAGAAGGGAGTACCCAAAGATCCTACATTTCTACATCTCTTGGGAATATATGGGTGCACAGGGACAAGTGAGAGAGAAGTGTTTCAGCTTTACAGTTAGCTTTATTGGTCTGGTTTCCTGAAGAACAAGGTTGAGGCAGTCTGCACATTCATCATTATCCCCCTGTTCTTTCTGAATGGTTTTGCTTATTGCAGTTTCAAAGATAACTAAGTCAAGCTTTTTAGTGAAAAAGAGAGAGTGGGTATTGCAGAGAGATCCAGATTGGTGGATCTCTACGCTACAGGCCAGCTGTGGTTTTTTCCTAGGCTAATCACAGCTTGAGCTGCTTTTTGCTTACTTGAGGGACTGAAGAACCTTGAGGAGAAATTCAGGCTGTGGCAGAAATGGAGAGAGAAGTTTTTGAGGCAAAGGAGATGAGATTTTTGGGTTACGCGTCTTCACCAGTTCTGCTGTATTTCTGCCATAGAACATGCTTTGTGTTCGTGTCTGTGACTTGTGCAGAAAACCTTGGCCCAGAAAGTGTCCATTTCTCTGTCTTAATTTTTGCATGTTACTTCAAGTTGTGATTTTTTTTTTTTATTTTTTTTAAATGTGATCCTCCTTTGGCAGCATTAGGTACAATAAGAGAGATTCACAAAGTAACTGTAAAGCTGGTTCTGAGCTGCATGTATTGGCTTGGTTTGCAGTAAGTGTGTTTTTCAACTGATGATGAGTTGGGGCATCTGTTGAAAGAAAAGGAAACTAATATTTCTCCCCACTTCTTAGATTTGGAGGGAGTTGGGAAGTATCTTCCCCCCCCACCTTGGGATTCCACCCAACCACCCCACCCCCAATTGCATAATGCAAAAAAGTTTAACTATGATGTTGTGGGGTTTTGGGTTGGAAGGGATGGAGGGGGTGTGTGATTGTTTTTACGTTTCTACCTGCCGGGAGTGACTAGCTTAGCTAATTTGGACCACCTCAGTTTAGATTATTGTCTGAGAAGCTGTGATTCCCTTTTACCCATTCTTCAAACTGACCAGCCTCTGTGTGATGGTAATGGAGCACCAAGCATTTCTCAGGAGCGTATAGCAGGCTGCCTGCACTTCAGCACAGCTTTCTCACAACCATGTGGGATCAGATTGTATTTACTTATGTATGGAATTTATGAATAGCCTTTAAAATGTCTGAGTTCCAAAAGCCTAATTTTGTCCCCTTTTGTTTTTTTTTTAATGTTTAGGAGCAGAGGATGATTTTGGAGGACTTGTTTCAGCTAATCTTATTCTACTGCGAAACAGGCTTTTAGATATCCTTCTGAAACTTCTATATACATCTAAAGAAAAGACAACTGTTAATTTGCAGTAAGTACAAAAATCCTTGAGGTAGAGAAAGGATTTTTATTTTTTTTTTTATTTCAAGGGGGAGCATTATATAGCTGCCATTCAATTCACTGTTGAATTGCATAATTTTATGGGAACTATTCAATGATTTATGCAGATGTCACTGAATTAGCTTTGGGTATGCTAGCAGAAATGAAATGCCTGATTATTGAGTTGTATGCTGTCAGTTGTGGTAGCGAGAATGATAGTACTAAGCAAAAGCTGGTGTAACCAACACGTATCTTTCAGCTATTGCATTAAATGGCTTTTGTTTCAAATCTTTAAAAAAAAAAGTTTAAGACCATGATTGACAGCATTAGTAGAAACTTATGCTTCAAGTTAGGAACAACAGAAGTAACTATCAGCAGGATACATAATAGATTTGGGGGGAGATTGCTTCCCTCTTATTGTTACTTCATGAAAGAAAAATAGTGTTTGTAAAATTGCTGATTTCAAAACTTGGAGGGACAGAGGATCAGAAGTGAGTAGGATGTAGTGGGAACAAGTGTGGAAGTCTGGCTACTTCGATTTTTTTTTTTTTTTTTTTTAAAGTTTTGTTATCTGGAGAGCCAGTTCTTTAGCCTTCTGCACTGCTCAGGTACTTCTTGGTGCTGTTTTCTCATAACTTGATGCATGGCTATAGAGAAAATCTGTTGAAAGAGAAAACTTGTGGTTTTAGAGAGGTGGGATAGCTGCTTTTTTGGTTGAGATTAAATGGCTTCAGTAGGGGTTATTGTTAGGAGCATTGACCCTAGAATGCCTTAGTTCCTTAAAATTGCATGTGAGAGAACATGGTGAGCTGGAGAAGAGACTTTGAAACAGTGTCAAGACAAACCTTGACAAAATACAACTTTCAAACAACTGCCCAGTAGGCTATATTGAGTCTGTTGGAGGAGGTATTTTGTGGATGTATGGCATATGTAGATTGCGTAGTGATTAACTGAGTGTTGGTTGACATATAACTCAAATCTGTTTTGAGCTTTTCAGCAATGCTGCTTTAAAAAAAAAGGGGGGGAAAAAGACCATATTCTTTCAAATTTTTATTCCTAAGCAACTCTTCCCTTAATAATAAAAATAAAAAACAATAAATAAATAAATAAACAAAAACCCCCAAACCAAACAACCTTCATTTTTTAATACCAGTTTATTTAAGAAGGCTTGTGAAAACTCTCTACCTATGTACAGCTCAACAAAAAGTATTTCGAAATTATAATTTGTGGACAAACATTTCTAGTTCAGCATTGCATGTTTGCTATCAAAAGCAGCAATTGGAGAAATCTCATGCAGTGGAATAATTCTAGGAGCTGTATTTAGTCTTCTCTTTCTGCTAAACAGATACACTGTGCATGTTCAATTTAAGAAGATTTGGTGAGCAACATTGCTTGTCATATAGCAAACTTACCTAAGAATTCAGGTAACTCTTCAATAGATCTGAATTTTCTCTGATTTTGAAGCTTGCTCTGTAGTGGACACTGATTTTTAGTTTTTATTTTTTTTTCTATCTAGTAGAAAACTAAATGCTGTAAAATGTGACGTTCGTTTGTTTGTTTTCTCTCTCTCTCTTTTTAATTAGGGCTTGTGAAGAACTAGTCAAGACACTGGGTTTTGATTGGATTATGATGTTTATGGAAGAACATCTACATTCCACCACAGTCACAGCAGCCATGCGAATTCTTGTGGTCCTATTGAGTAATCAGTCCATCCTTATGAAATTTAAGGAGGGTCTCAGTGGTGGAGGCTGGCTCGATCAGACAGATTCTGTCTTGACCAATAAGATCGGTACTGTACTAGGTATGGCATCTCAGCTCCCTCGTGACTGAAGAATTGCATGGGAACACGGGTGCATGTGTGTCGAGGCGGGGATTATTGTATGAATACTGTCTAGCAGATGCATCCTTTCTGTTACTGTTGTCTGTGCTGCCATCAGGTGCCTCTGCACTTTGTTTTTCCTACAATTAAGAGTTAGATTTCCTAGGCAAAAGCAGTTTTACAAAACTGCATTTCAGTTGACATTACACAGATTTCATTGTAGTTCAGTATTACCTCATCATCTGCACAAAGCCTGTGTAGCTAATCGTTTTTTTCTATTACCATCACGGTAAGGTTAAGTATGTCCCATGAGTAGACACATCTGAGCTAGATTGAAAGGTAGCATAGCATAGTACCTTATGTACACAGCTAATAAAGATTCAGTAAAATTTGTTTGTTTGTTTACTTTTATTAGAGCACCACACAGTGTTATACCTGAGCTGCTTTGTCTAGTGAGTTCTGTGCCGATTGGATTTACCAGTTTGGATTTTTGCTATCTTGGGAATTTCTGTGTTCGTGGTATCATCTCAGCCTTCCTTTTTCTCTCCCTTTCCTGCATTCTTCTGCATGCTTCTCTCTCTTATTAAAGACTTTCTTTGCAGACTCTTAAAGCCTCATTTATCCAGGTTATCAGACCTTTCTGTTACTCCGTGTGATCTAGAATTCAGTGAATAAGGCTTTAGTGCTACAGGACCCATTTTGAGCATTTCCAAGCTCTCTGAAATGCATCTCCAAGTGTCAGAAATAATGGATGTCAATTCTGTGTAGACAGGTGTAGTGGCGATTTCCTGTGGACCTCGGGTTTGTTTTTTTTGGTTTTTGGGGCTTTTTTAGACAAAAATAAGATAGTGCTTTTCAGATGAATGTCTGTTCAGACCCTGATGCAAACCCAGTGACATTAAATGGGAGTCTTTCATGAGCTTGAGTAGACTTTAGATCAGGGCAGTGGTATTAATAGTACTTCTAACTTAGTTGTTCCTGAAATGAGTGTACAAGGAGTCACCTCTCTGTGTTACAGCAGTATATGATCTGTTTCTGCACTAAAGATTTTTCTGAATTGGTTTATTATAAGGAAATAATTATGAAGTGTTGTTGAAGTGATCTTACTTCAGGAAGAGGGCTTTTCCTGAAATAAAAATATAAAGTCCTTTTTTTCTTTTTCTTCTTTGTCTCTTTGAAATCTATCCAAGTGTCTTATGTTATCTTGTTTTTTGCATAAATAAAACTGTCTCTTAAGTGTGTCTACTTACAGTGGTTTGCCATAATATATCCCTCAGAATATTCAACTAGGAACATAGGATAGTTCTTCGCCTTATTAATAAATTAGGAAGATTAAGGAAAACAGTTTTTCTGAAACCATATTACACATGCAAACATTTATTGTTAACACACTGTAGCATCTGTTGTTTGGCTTATTCTGATGAAGGGCCTGTATTTTGTTTAAGAAACAGTATTTGCACATGCATGTGCCTTAAAATTTGAAAACCATTTCTATTTTAGGGAATTCCCTGTTGTTATCCACTTTAAATGCCCAATAATGCAAAAATTTTCTCAGTCACCAAATCTTCCTAAATAAGATTTTGATCTACAATCACATTTGGAGAGCATTTGTAGAGTTTTTCTATTTTTCTTATTATAGTATCACTTTAATTGAATCCAAGCTAGACTGTGACCAAAAAGATATTTTTAAACTTGTGTCTCATCAAATAATAGTGACAGATTATCTAATTTTCATACCCTGTGTTTTTTAATAAATTATGATATATTGGCTCTGAGATTTCTCATAAAACCAAATACGAGCCATTTTTGTTCAAGATTACTGATGGAATTGCTGCAACTTTGTAGCAAAGATTTCATTAGTCTGTTTCCTAGTAGACTGTTAGTCTGTTTCCTAGTTTTCTGTTTAAAAAGTCAATTTCTGGCAGAAAGAACATCTGTATCAGAGCCACAGAAGAACAACCTGATCTCTGGCAGTGTCAGAAGAATGGCTCACTGTGCTGATGTGGAGACTGAACTGTCTTCCTGCCTCCTTCCTTACTTGAAAATAAGTGGTTCTGCCATCCCAGTGTGTTTTTTTAAGAGGAAAATTAAATACCTAGGTAGAAGCAGGGTCACAAAAAGTGAGTTTTGTGCCTCTGGCAGCAATAAGATAAAATAAGAGCACTTAATGCTTCATACCAGCTGATTAACCAGTACCAAAACAGCTGGAACAAGACATCCCTGAGACATCTTTGAAAACAAATTAGCTGCCCATCAACTTAAATGGGCCATGCGTTTGCTGCTTTGTAGTATAAGTCTGGAACTGAGATTATGAGGTGGTATTTCCCTCTCAGCCAGCAAAATATTTTTTTTTTTCAGAAGGTTGGCTGTTTCAAAAGTCTGAAATTGTGGTCACAGTGAGAAAATGGATCTGTGTGTGTATGCAGTAGCATTAGGCAGTCTGTATGGAGCACTGTCATCTGTGTCGTACTGGAAGGCAATAATTTCTTTTTTTTTTAATTGAATAAAAAAGTTAGACATCTGAAGTAGAATTGCATAATACATGTGTGATAGTCTGTATGCACACATTCATTTTTTACACAGTTAATTTCTGAGGAGGTACCCTCTCGAGTTCACTACTTGAGTAAAAGTGAGCTTCGCAGACAGTTCCCCATTAACATTGTTGGCTTTTTGTATTTTTTTTTCATCTTAGGGTTCAATGTTGGCAGGAGTGCCGGTGGCAGATCGACGGTCCGCGAGATTAACAGAGATGCTTGTCACTTCCCAGGCTTTCCTGTTCTGCAGTCCCTTCTTCCGAAGCACACTAATGTACCTGCACTCTATTTCCTCCTCATGGCCCTTTTCCTGCAGCAGCCAGTCACTGAACTGCCTGAAAACCTGCAGGTCAGTGCACCTGTCATCAGCAGCCGATGTAATCAGGGTTGCCAGGTAGGGATTATCTAGTAAGATGTAAATGTAATTCTGTCTGTCATGAGAGAAAATAATGGATTAACCTGGCCCCCTCCTTCTCTGCAGCTGACTCACAGTCACGATGTGGTGTTTAGTGCTGAGCTGTTTGGGGTGGGAGGACAAGGTACTGTGAGAGTACGTGGAAGCCAGCCTGTTATGGCATAGTTGTCACTGGTGTCTTTCTGATCTGTTTTGGGGTCAAATGAGAAGCAAATCCCTGGTTTGAGCTGGCATGCTGAAGGCATTGAAGGGGGCATAATTTTTTGCTTGCTTGCTTTGTTGGTTTTTTTTTAGTGATTTTCTGGTTTTGGTTTGGGTTTTTTTTTTTTAAGAGTGGGGAGTTGCTATGTTAGAGTTGACAAGGTTACAGACAAAACAAGGTAGCATTTATTTCAGAAAGTCTCAGTGGTTTTGTAGGGAGGCATCTTAGTTGTTGCTGGAAAATGTTTATTGTTCTTATTCTGAACAGGTTGATTTTGCACTTGTTTTAATTGTATTTAAATGAGTAGATATTATATGGTCTACAACCGAGTCCTAGGAAGCCTTAGCATAGTGCTTTATGGAGAAAAGCCACACTCCAGATAGACAAGGTGCCGGTTTGGAATGGATGTAGCGCTAACATTTATCAGTGGGAACTGGAAAGTAAAAATTTCACACCGGAAGGTATTCTGCCTGCCTGTTTTCTCAAGAGGAATACTTGACAGCACATTCAGCACTGTACTACAGTGAAGTAGAGGCATGAGGCTCACCTCCTGCTTACAGTATTGAAGTACAGCATTGTTATATTGAAACAATGTACCTTCAATGTACATTGAAACAATGTACATTCAACTACTTAAAATGCTTAGCAATAGTACTCTTAATGCTAGCGGTTGACACTTTGTCATTTTTTTATTTTTTAATTGATTTAATTTTTTGGACTTGCTGGAAAATGCAACTTTGTTTTGCTCTTTTTTCTTTTTTTTTTTTTTTTCTTCCTGTGGGATACTATATGGGTTGTACTGCTAGATGTGAGTGAAGTAAACTGAGGTGATTGTGCAGCACTTGTGCTGACAGGTCTCTTCTTGTTTCAAAGCACTTAAATACTTTGAGAAGATGAGAGTTGCTGTTACATTAGCCCATAGTTAGAATTTTCTTCAGTGACATGTGACCATATGAAGCTTTTGGGGATAAAGTTTGGAGGATGTGAAACACTTTTTTAGTTACTGCCAAATGAACGTATTGTAGGTATAATAAAAAGTATCAAATTGCACAGGAGAAAGGGATTATTTCATGTCTTCTTTCTTCTCTTTCATCTCTAACAGTTTGATTTAGACTCTATTTGGACATTCATATTTGGAGTTCCTGCCTCCTGTGGCACTGTTACCTCTTCAATACACAGTGTTTGCACAGAAGCTGCCTTCTTGTTATTGGGAATGCTGAGGAGCATGCTGAATTCTGTAAGCATAAAAAATTTTGCTTGTATTTGAATATACAGAATCGTTCGAGTTTGCCATGTGGTCAAAAGCCAAATTAGAAAAGTTGAGGTTATGTTAGTGTCATGACAAACTCAGCTGTGAGTTAGGCTCATAATACTTGGGTGAAAACCATCATTGTCAATGGGTTATTCTATTTTACTTTATGTTTCGATATCTGTAGATATTTGGCCACAAAATTAATGGTGCTTTTTCACAAAAAGGCTGGGCTTTGTGTTTTGCTGCAATTAAAACAAGAAAGCAGAAGGATAAAATGCCCTTGGCAGAGATAATTAGATTTCTTTCCTGATTAACATCATGGGGGAATGTTTGAGACTCTGTATCCCATCTGCTCAGAGCTATGCAAGTTGCAGATTTTGTGCATGAACCTTCCACATGCAGAGAAGTCCTCTGACTATTAATAGCCACATGCTGGAGGAAATTAATTTACTGCCAGAAAACTGTGTCGTCTGCTCATCTTTGAATCTCATGTCAAGCATAGTGAAAGTTTGTTTCTCAGTGAGAAAATTTTGTATTTCCTTGGAGCCAGAATGTGTTACCTACTGAAAATTATCTTATGAAATGTTTGAAAAGCAGCACCTGTTTGGTTGTCGCCTGTTTGGTCATTGTGTTTTGCAATATGCTTTGAGAAGCTTTGCTTGCATGTCCCTCCCATCTTAACATGTTCAGAAGTGTCTTCTGGACATATGTGCTGGTTACATATTCATGACCTGCTGCAGTACACGTTCCTGTTGTCACATGTTCTGTCTCTTGCTGGTGACCTGTTCTGTTGTGTGTTTGGTCTTCACGTGGTTGGACACCTTTGTGACATGCTTAGAGACATATGCTTGCCTTGCTTTCTTGTGCTGTGTCATCAGGTGTATGTTCAGATGTGCCACCACATTGTGGGTTGACATGAGTCAGGTAATTTTTACCAACATGTTTTGAATCATTACATGTTAGGGCACACCTTTTGGCTTATGGTCAGTCATGTGTTGTAAATGTGAGTCTCCTGTTTGTGACATTCTCGAACACATGCTCAGGCATAAGTTACTGTCATGTATTAGGGTGCCATGTGTTACTGCTGTGGGTTTATCACATGTTCAGTCATGTGTCTGGCTACATTTCATCATGCGATTGCAACTGTTTTATCATGACATGTCCTGTTGTAATGTTTGTCATGTTCAGCTACATGCTTCTCATGCATTTATGATATGGTGACATGCTACTGTGTGTTCAGTAACATGTTTGTGATGGCTTGGACACATGTGCTCTTATCACATGTTCTTTTGTCACCTGTTGCAGGCACATGGGTTAGACATGTGGTTTATTGTTTAAGTTGGTGGCTTGTTCAATTGTCACATTCTGGAGGCAAGATTAGCCATGTGTCTGGTCAGGTGTTCATTGTATGGTGACATGCTCAGATGTGTTCTGTCACATTGGGTCAGGTTTGTCACATGTTGATGTGTGCAAACACATTTCTGTTGCTTGTTTGATCAGGTATTAGGTCACATGTTCAGACACTGTGTCTTCAGTCGTGTCGTAGACACGTTTAGTCATGTGTTCTGACAAGTGCTCCAACACACATTTGGCGTGTCCTGGATGTGTTTTTCACACTTGGTTATGTGCTTGGCCACATGTTCAGTCACTTATTTCGTCTCTGCTTGAACAAATGCTTGTCCATTAGTTGATCACATTTGGCCCTGTCTTTGATCGCGAGTCACAATGCTATTTCATTGCATGTTTGACAATGTGTTTGCATATTTGACCCTACAGCTCCTCTTCCTGCAGCTCCTTTTGAAATGAGTATTCTTCAATTAGTGCTAATGTGCTGTTTGTTTTTCAACCCAGCCTTGGCAGTCGGAGGAAGAAGGCTCTTGGCTTCGAGAATATCCAGTCACCTTGATGCAGTTCTTTCGATATTTGTATCACAATGTGCCAGACCTCATTTCCTTGTGGATGAGTCCAGAGTTCCTGTGTGCACTGGCAGCAACAGTGTTTCCTTTCAACATACGACCTTACTCTGAGATGGTAGGAAATTCAACTAGTTAGCTCTTTTGTTTTTCACCTGAGTGTTACTTTTGAATATTTATCCATGAACAGTCATACAAAGATAAAGCTCTACTTATCCTGCAGAAATAGGTCATTGTAAAGTCTGGGCTGGATGTTTTGTACTAGGGTTTTGGAACTGAATTACATGTTCAACTGAAGGCCAGTTGCTGTGCTGTGACATCTGAAACTGCATTTTCTAGTGGACCGTTATTTTCAATCATATGAACAGTATTAGCTCAGATTTACAAAAGCAAAAGAGACTGAGTCAGCCTATGCTGTCAGCCCTCTGCTCTGGAGGATGTGATGAAATCTAAAACCTCTTTCCTCCCACTTCCCATTTCTTTTTTTTGTGGCTTACCCACAAAACAGTGTTCTTGTATTATCTGGAACTACTGAGTTCAAGCCAGGAGAGGGTGTGAATTGAACTTTGCTTGCATTGCTGCTTGAAGTATTCTTTGAGCTTGGTGTCATTCACAAGTGATACTGTTTTTAGAATATGAATGGAAAGGAAACAAACAGCTATTGTTATCCAACATCTAAAAGAAGTTTCACTAAGAACTTGGAAGGATAATTATGCTACAGGTTGGCAAATGCTAGAAGTAGGGAGGGTACTTCAGGAAGTATTTACTGGTAGCATGCTATCTTTTTGTTGTCAATGAAACTGGGAGATTGATTTTTAAAGGTGCTTGCTGATGAGTCTTTCATAAAGATAGTTTATTTTGCTTTTAAGTTAAGCTTGCACTTGAAGTAGGTGCTAGGAGTTCTCTCTCTCTCTCTCTCTAAAAAAGCGCCACTTACATACTGGTAATGCTGCTTTGGCATTCACCTGTATAGAGTTTTTAGAGGAGCCTTGTGTCCCTGAGCAGGTTTTACTTTAACTACTAGGGACCTTGAAACTTTGTGTAGCTGCCTGACAACTCAAGCTCTTTGCTGTTAGAGAGCTCTCTCGACTCCAGATTTGGTTTACTCCTCCAGCATTTCCCTCTGCCCGAATGAGTAGAACTAATCAATCCCTTGTGAAATAGATGAGTAACAGCCAGGTTCTCACAACAAAACACTATAACCCAAATTAAGCCTTGAGAGAAAATTCTTAACTGATCTTTCAACCTTTCTGGGATTGTCATTAAAACCAGAAAGACTACACATTCGGACTTCTCTTAATTTCTTGGGAAAACTCTCCTACTGAAGCAGACCAAATGTTCAAAACATTTGGTGACTTCACATGTAAGCTGGTGATGTGATAAGCCTGTTGAGGGAAATCATATTGTCTCCTCTTGCATTTGGAGGAGGGCATTACATAAAGACAGTCAGTCTTTTGGACTCGACAGCTTTCATTACTGTTTGTGCTTTTGTTAAAGTCCTCTGTAAGAGCTAGCCCACAAAGGTGTTTGTTCATTAGAAACAGGAAAGCTGTAGAGGTCTCTTTTTTTGAGAGATAACTGCACTCTGATGAAGGTGTCATTTAAAAATGAAAAGGCTTAGAGTTCCTTTTTTGTTTTCTGTCATGTAAGCTTGATAGCCTTTTTCAGTTGGCTTCTGTCTGGATTTTAACTGCTTTAGTTAATGACTTTGAAAAAGTTTACTTTTTCGCAATGAGAAAATTTATTTTTACAAAGTATCTAGAAATTGCCCACGTACTTCTTGTTGGTAAGTGAATGTGATCTCTAGCTCACATTTGGCTTGGGAATCTGAAACTAGAATTTGGATGTTTCTGCTGTTGTGTATTAAGAAACTGATCCTGAACATAATAATCTTGTAAAAAGTCTCCTTAAGAAGAAAAATGTGAAGTGAATAGCCTTAGAAAGACAAGTAAAGAATAGAGTAGCAGAAGGACTGCTGCTGATTTGCTGATCTCTAGAGTTTTCACATGCTGTTTTTCACAGGTCACTGATCTTGATGATGAAGTTGGGTCCCCAGCTGAAGAGTTTAAAGCCTTTGCAGCTGATTCTGGGATGAACAGGAGCCAATCAGAATACTGCAACGTTGGCACCAAGACATACCTAACCAACCATCCTGCCAAGAAGTTTGTGTTTGATTTCATGCGTGTGCTGATAATTGATAACTTATGTCTCACACCAGCCAGCAAACAGACTCCACTGGTAGATCTTCTGCTAGAGGTACAGTTTATTTGTTTTTTGTGTTTTCGTATGTTTTTATTATTTGAACTTACTGTGACACTTTATTCCCTAAAATGTTTTCCTCTACTTACCTTTCAAAGCTAGAGGAGTGACGACCTGGGATTCTGTAGAATCCTGTAAATTGTCATGAAATAAGAGACAGAGAAAAAGGAACACTAGTGTCTCATAAATAGTAGTTTATTTGCCAGTCTTTAACAGCTTGGACAGGAAGCAAATGCAAAGGGTTTATCTCAGCCTTCCTTTGAGAATGTTTTCTGGACTTCTCCTCCCAGACTCCCCCCGCTCCCAGCATTTGTGCATATTGGTAACCATCTCAGGTGCTTGAGCTGACAGTCTGTGTGCTGGTTACCTGGCTTTTTTCTTGCTGTGCTCTGTTCTCCCCTCCACATCACAGCCCTACTACCACTTTTGTTTCTGGGCTCCTTAACTTTCATTTGGCTAGTCAAAAAGCACTGTTAGTTGCTGAGCATGCCGTGTCAGTGTTTTATTTCTATTTTGTCCTCACTTTAGAGCAGCCATAATCTTGTTTTGGCATCTTAGCCAATACCTCTTTTTTGTCTGGAAACACAGGTAGTGGAACACGACACTAGATGTTCAACAGTGCAACACAAGAAGTTGTAGCTTTCTTTTAAGTTTTATTTTTGTGGAGTATGTTTCATTTGTTAAACACCTTTCAGACTGACAGCTGTATTGGCTTTGTTGAAAATATAAAATCCCTGCAGAAATATTAAAGTTTCTGTTTTATTCATATTAGATAAAAAGAAGTGGCAGGACATACGGCACCATATGCTATAAAAATTCACAAAATAACTGTATTCTCTTCCTGAAAATAAATTTTTAAAGTTTGTGACACCTGCAGAAAACATCCTTCTATTAGTGGTGAGGCAGGGATTGAGGACTTCAGTTACTCTTTTAACTGCCCCCACCTTTTCAGAGAACATATTTTTGAAATGTTCAGTTCATGTCAATTCACATTTCACCCTTGGCCTACCTATTTGTCGCCTTGTCTATGCATTCCTGAGTCTCTTTGATTTTTTTGATAGCTGCAGGAATTTTGGACCGTGCTTGTATATTTCCTAACAAATTTCCTGGGGCAATTGGGCATCTCTTTGCTGTCACAAAGCAAAAAAATGAATTGTCAAGAAGGTGCAGTTATATGCAAACATCAAGAAGCATGTTTGAGGCCGTGTTCAATCGGTTGCAGTTGCTTTACTGCTGTTTTAAGCTGTTATCACTCATCAATGTTACTGGCCCCTTAGCATAACAGAGAATTGGGTATGTACACACTGCTAAACTGTTATAGGGCAAGACAGAGCAGGTTGACTTAATGTTACATTGCTTTCTAGTGATCATTTAGTTAGGTATGATTATGTATGCATTGAACCACACAAGGTGCTAAAGTGGTTTTCCCCTTTAAGTGCAAAGGAAATTTGAAAGGTTTAGCACATCCATCTATTATATGACTATATCAAGGTTGCTGGAGTAATATGCAGAACCCCACGTAGAAATGATGATCAACTTACATATTTGATCTGTCCCATTTACTTGTTTTTTACTGAAGGAGGGTGGCTGTGTGAACTGGGGAGATCACAGTTTAACCATATGTTTGTTTAGAGATTTGTGCACCTTTTCAGAATGCATTCTTTTCCAGTTCCTCTTATGGCAGAAGGTGAATTTAACGGACTTAATTTGGAGTAATATGATGTATACTCAACATGCATTCTTAAATTTTTAGATAAAACCAAGACTTTTTGCTCGAGACAGAATGTTAAGGAAAAAAACCCAACATAGTTCACAAGAGCTGAGAAAAGAGAAATTCACCTAGAACACCCTCCCCCTCCTTGTTTTTGCTCACTCAGAGATGTTCATCATTATCTTAACATTGTATTTTATCAGGCTTCCCCTGAAAGATCAACACGAACACAGCAGAAGGAGTTTCAGACATACGTTTTGGATGGAGTGATGGACCACTTACTCGCAGCTGATGTTTTATTGGGTAATATAGCAAAATTTAATTATCAGTCTATTGAGCAAAAGCTTTTGATTATTTAACTTTTTATTAGTGTCCTGTTTTGTTACAACTTGACTGTCTTTTTTTTTTCCCTGCACTTTTCTTTCCTTTGATGTGTAAATAGTGTTGCTGTGTTTGTAGTTTTCTTCACTATCTTGATTGTGCAAAAGCTGTAAAATAGGTTATTTTAAGAAAAACTATATGGCATGAATCTTTTGGATATGTAAACCAGACAAATTGCAGTCATAATCATTGCGATCAAAAAGAACTGAAACTGGATCTTGCATCATCTCTCTTGTCCTTGCCTTGATAGAGGATCTGGAGCTTTTGTCAATATATCACGGGTGAGACTGGTTTTTAAAAGTTAGCTTTGTTTCCATTTCCTCCTACTGTACTTTTATTACGGATGCAGCACTCCAGAAAAAAACCTCTGGGGTTAGCACTCCATTGATCAGTTAATAAATGGACAGGAAGAGAATTAGAAGCTTATAACTTTGATGTCAGTAGGGTAGGCTGTCCCACCAGAGCATGGGTTTAGGTGATCGTGAAGTGGCCTGTAGGAATATCGCTGCTCAGGTGCCCAGTCAGATTTTGTGGTGTCCTGCCGGACTTCCCAGGAGCTCTTGGTCTGCTCTATCTCCATCCTAGATGTCATTGGACAGCATGTATTTGTGTTCAAAAGTGCTTGTATGGCTCTCCCTTTCTTGCCACAGCAGTGATTTGTCTGTCTCTGAGTGCAGTGCATTCATAAAATAAATCCAGCGTCATGTTACATCAAGCTTTGGGTCAGGTTCTCGGAAGAGTCTCCTGCCCTTACAAGTACTTTGTTCAGCCCAGGAGCAGGACTTTGGTTTCCCCAGGTGTTCGTTCCTTCTTTGATGTTTTGTCAGCTTCCTCCAGGTGCAATACTATCAGTTGCTTTATGTGCAGATTAGGCAACAAGTGAATATCAACACCATTGATGATTTTTTTTTTTTTTTAAATTATGGAAGCACTTGCACTTTTCAAACTTCTCTTAATATAGCTGGACTGACATTTATGTACATACAGACGTGTGCAGGTGATGCCCATTGATTCTCACTTTTATTGAGCTGAGCAGTGAGGGAGAAGTGATGCCAGCTGATATCACTTGTCATCTCAAGGTGTTTAAAAAGGTTCTTTTATTTTTGAAAAAGCAAAAGTATAATTTAAAAAAGCTACAGGTGGTTCTACACACATGCAGCTCCAATTGAAAAGGAGGACTGTACTTAAATATGATGCCTCAGGATCACAGGACTACCATTTCTTCTGGACTCTTCCCGCTCTAGCCCTCTTTTTGCTGGTCTTTGTCACTGTCGATTTCAAACATTTGCTTACCATCAAGATCATTCTAGTGAAGCCATGAAGTTTTAGATTTTTTTCAAGTCTTTTTCTCTTTTACAGAAGTTTGGAAAGCACAGACTAATGTGAATGTATGCACATGTGGTTTTTTTGGGTTTGTTTTTTTTTTTACATAGGTGAAGATGCATCTCTGCCTATAACGAGTGGAGGAAGCTACCAAGTGCTGGTGAACAATGTGTTTTATTTTACACAGCGTGTCGTAGATAAGCTTTGGCAGGGCATGTTCAACAAAGAATCCAAACTTCTCGTGGACTTCATAATCCAGCTCATTGCACAGGTAACAGTGTTCTTCTCTGTTAGCCTGCTTGCGAAAACATTTTCACAGGTTACGTTAAAATCTATGGAGTGATACCATTAAGCAACCTGCTAGTCATGCATGTCAGGTCAGCATGCTTTTCTTCCCCAGGCTTTCTGTCTCTCTACTGAGCTTTCCTAGCAGATCTTGTCAGTGTGGAGTGCTTTAATATGGGGTAGTTGAGTAAAAACTGCTTTCAGATGACATTTTTTAGAAATCTCCCAAAATAAACAATTAAATTTACCTCACGTGAATTTTGGGAAGCTCCCTAAATTAACCTTGACATTTTTGGGAAGCTTCCTCAGGCGCTTTTATTGGAGATTGTTAGAAGACTCTTACTGTTAGAAATCAGCAGTGAATTTATAGATGTTAAAATTATACGTGTATCATCATGTATGAATGTCATTTTGTTCCTTGAAATTCATGGAATTGAGACTTTTAGTAAAATGCCTATTTTGAAAAATGAGTATGGGTCAATTTGGAGGAAGATTGTGTGCTGGTTAGTTGATTTTCTACTACTATCTGATGATGTTTTTTTACTTCAGTCAAAAAGAAGATCTCAGGGACTATCGCTGGATGCTATTTATCACTGCCTGAACAGGACCATCTTGTATCAGTTCTCAAGGGCGCACAAAACTGTTCCTCAGCAAGTGGCTCTCCTTGATTCCTTAAGGGTTCTTACTGTGAACAGAAACTTAATTTTGGGACCTGGAAATCATGATCAAGAGTTCATCAGCTGCCTAGCTCACTGCTTGATTAATCTGCACGTGGGAAGGTAAATATCTCAGACAGAACCAGGGCTGTAAAGTATTAAAATGACCTATTCTCTCTCAGCAATGACACCTTGTGAATAAGTCAGCAGATTCTGGATAACTGTTTATAACATTCCAGCCAGTGAAATGCAAGCAAGCTTAAATGATTCATTTTGAAACAAAGCTAGGTTTGAAGAGCCTGAGTATAGGGAACATTCTTACCTCCTTTTACAGAGGTATTTTAAAATACTGACACAAGTGCTTATCTAACCATTTTGTTGTTATGCTTTGATAATTTGAAATGTTTTCGAGGTAGAAGGAAATACTGCTGCTAAGTAACTAATAATCAAAGGGATCTGTCACTAGATTTATTGTCTATTGAATCATTTCATACAAATTCCATATCTTAGTACTTGGATGTATAACACTGAGTAAGTCCAGTTAGGCATTAAATCAGATGCCATGACAAATGCTGTAGACACCCACTTTTCTGCATTACTGCAAATGCCTGCCTGGCATGTTAATTTTTTCTTTTCAAAAAAATGTACAACTTGTGTTTCATCCAAAGACATTTGGGAAGCATCATCAGCAGAGACCCTAATGTTCTCCATTTGTGGCCTCATCTGTTCTGTGTTTCTTCAAATATTACCAGCTTCCTCTGGTGACATCAGTGTCCATGGCATGTCATTTTTCATAAACCTTCAGTTCAGCTTGTGACCGCAGATCATCAGAACTCAGGTGGACAGCAGCGAAGATATGTTGCATGTATTAATCTTTGTGATACTGTCATAGGGAATCAAATGATTTAGCTTATTGTTTTTTTTCCTGGTTGCTGTTAATTCATTGTATATTTGTAGCAACGTTGATGGGTTTGGATTGGAAGCAGAAGCCAGGATGACAACTTGGCATATTATGATCCCCTCTGATATAGAACCAGACGGAGTCTACAATCAAGATGTCAGCGAAGGTATTCTGAGAGTAACAAAGACAGAGATATCTGCTAATGCCACTTCTGTATTGTCACCACTAACCCCAGCTACTCTTGGGCTGGGGGTGTGGGGGGGGAGGGAGGTGTGTGTGTGCATAAAAATACATTAAAAACAAGTGAAAAACCACTTAGAAATACCAAGACAGGCATATCCAGGATAAGTTAGTGTTTTGTTAAAATAGCAAGAGCTCTTTATTGTTTTCTGGACACACACCAGAATTATAAATACTGTTTTATATGCACTGAGTTGAATGCAATAGAAATGGGTCATTCTAAGTGGACACCATTGTTTTGTATCAGCTGGATCTTATATGAGCATAGGTAAGAAATAATTGGTATAAGCTGTAGAATTATTATTCTGTGGCATCCTCAGGATCTTTCACTCAAAGTAAATTTATGAGCTAGCTGTGGAAGAAAGGATTCACCTATTATTTTTTTCTTATATGTATATATTTAATGTTTATGTAGATGTGTACTTAAGCACACACTCATGTAAAAATATTAAAGCATTATGTATGTATGGAATTATGTATGTGTTCATAGACACGTATGTCTATAAGATTTTTTTTTTTTAAATCTCATTTTGTTAATAGATGGATGTGAGAGAAGAAGCACAACTAATCAGAGCTGGTGTTTCAGATTCACAGAGAAAAATTTGCCAAAATTAACTGTTAGATACTTTCTGATAGCATATAAGTGGCAAAAAAAGTCTGGTCAGAGGCATTTCACAAGTCATACAAGAGGGGAAGAAACTAGAGTATAATTGCAGAAATTACTCAGTTCACTACTATAAAAATACCAATTCTGTAAGCGCCATAGAGAGCTTGCTGTTTGTGATCTTGTACCTTTGCAGGTCGCCAGCTTCTTTTAAAAGCCATAAACAGAGTGTGGACAGAGCTGATCCATAGTAAAAAACAGGTTTTAGAAGAAGTTTTCAAAGTGACGCTGCCCGTCAATGATCGTGGCCAAGTGGATATAACTGTTGCAAGACCTTTTATTGAGGAAGCAAGTTTAAAATGTTGGCAAAATCATTTGGGTAAGTGTAACTGAGGATTTATCTGTCCTGAATGGTAGATTTCCCTGAAGTGAGCCTTACGCACTGGATGTTTTAATATGGGCTTAGCTTTTGTGTAGCGGTAAGTACTCTAAACTGCCACCATTTAACATCTCTCATTCAGAATAGGATATTCTTACACTCCACTGCACACAGGCCCTTTATTCAACACTGTTGGTGGTCTCGACAAAGTCTTGTGTTTGTGAGTCAGCACACATCAAATAGCGCACAGTAGTTACAGTGATGGAGTCATTTAGCTCCTTCCATGAACACTCAGATTGGCATGATCTGTGTTACCATTCTCAGGATTGGATGTGCCAGGCAGGGAGGGGGAACCCTCTTGAGCACGCCTGGGTGCATCCTGCAAACTCTTGGTCTGGTGACATGATTGGAAATGTGTGACCAAGCAGTCCTTCTCTAGCAGCAGTGATACTACGACTTCTCCTTTGGCTGGAAAATCTGTTCAGCGTAGGAAGCAGCTTTGCAGGAGAAGGACCTGGGAATCCTGGTGGACAACAAATTAAATCTACAAGTTAGCTCTGCACCTGTGTAATAAAGAAGGCCAAATGTTGCTGGACTGAATTAGCAAGAGGTTAGGCAGCAGATAATAAAATTCCGTAGACATGACTCTTTTGCTGATTACACGACTCTAAAATAATTGAGGCTAACCTGGATGTACAGAAAGCAGTTCTGGAAACTTGGAATATTTGTTTTTACAGTCTCTCTATTTCTAGATGTGCTTTGTCCCTGGCTGATATTTCCTTAAGTTTCCAGTATCTCCCTGATAGTCTCTTTGCAGAAATGTTTTGAGTAGAATGAAGGATCTTTCGAGAAATTATTGCTATAAGAAAATAGTAGTGGTTTTAAAAGAAGAAGAAAGCTCAAAGGTGAAGTGAATTAAAGGAACAGGGAACATGAACAGTACTTTCTAAATCAAAGGTAACTGATATACAATACGATCCATTAGCTGAATATTGGGCATACATTAAACTGTTGAGAGAGTTGAACTAAGCTGTGATTTTTTTTTATTTTTTTTTTAGTGCAGTTTTAAAGTAAGCACACTAGTCTTGTGGACTTGGCTATCAACTAGGATGGGTGTATGTGCACAAAAAGGTGTAGTAGGCCCACCTAGCTTCTCTGCTCAATACAGTGTATTTTGCTGCCGGATTGGTTAGTGGGGTCGTGTTGTAGCTCCTTTTTGGGTAGACATATGGTGCTCAGCTGCATTTTTTTTTTTTTTTTTTTTGCTAGTATCTACCCATATTTCACCTGGGGATCTTTACTCATATAAGTCATGAATGTTGGACATGAATGTGAGTGCTGCTGGGCACTCTGAAAACAAACAAGTAACAACAAAAAACCCCAAACAAACAAACACACCACCAACATCCCCAAAACACCCACCTTTTAAAAGCAGTAGCAAAGGTTACTCTAGTTTAAAGAAAACAACTATAATGGGGAGGGAGAAAAAAAAAAAACAAAAACCACTAAAAAGTGCTCCTAACACTTTCTCTTTGTTTTTCAGCTCATGAGAAGAAATGCATCAGTAGAGGGGAGGCTTTGGTTCCAACCACACAGTCCAAACTTTCACGGGTTAGCAGTGGGTTTGGCCTCTCTAAACTAACTGGTTCCAGGAGAAACCGCAAGGAGAGTGGGCTCAATAAACACAACCTCTCTACACAGGTAATTTCTGTCAATTAGTAACACCCAGTCTAAAATCCAGCAATGTATGTTCAGGGTTTGTGGTAAATATCCCAGTGTAAGGAATCCTGCAGAGTATGAAGTGATACCTGGTGCTTGGTTTTCTTTCCCCTTTTTGAATATCCAGACTGGGCATCTTCTGTGTGTCCTAATCTGCATATCTGTAACATTAAGCCAAGAGTTAAACTCTCTGTTGTTGGTGAGACTGCTCAGCTGCTTCTGGTTATGTATATGCTTTATTGCTTTGCTAGTCTGGGTCTTAAACTCAGTTTGCAATACTACTTTGAAATGGAAGCTGTGAGATAGATGCTTGTTCTTTTTTCCATCCTGCCCCCAAGATTGTGTGGTTTAGGAAAATCCCTATATGACTGTGTATGTATCATGACTAAACAAATGCTGCTTTGCACCGATTTTATTGTACTATAGAGAAGAGTTCAGCAAAACAATGTGTGATGGACATTCACTTTATGAACTTGCTTGCTAAAAAAAAAAAAGAAATTATTTAAAGAAAGTTAGACCAGAGTAGCACAGCAGCGATGCTCTCAGTAGTACAGTACCTGGTGGAGCATTGCAAGGAGTTAGTATAAAGTATTTGAGGCATTGAAAACAAAGGAAAGAGAGGGGTTTGAAAATTTTGGAGGATTGAGTTCTTACTGCATTTAGCACTTGAAATGCTGGGAATATGTTGGGTGAAGGGCGGCAGGTATATTCCTGACACAAGGAAATGTGTAACTTCAGTTGATTTGATCAGGTGTTTGTGTCCTGTGAAAAAATACATTGCCAGTTCTCTTTCTGATCTGAAAATTATTCAGTGGCTTTGATAAAATAAAGAATTCTCAGTTCTCTCAGTCCTTTTCCTGGTGAGCAGGGATCCATATTAAAATGAAAAGGAACTGACAGGAACAGTTCCTGAACTGGCAGGAACTGTTGCTGGCTGTATGAGCAAAGGGAGCAATAAGTGAAAACAGGTATATTGTGGTACAGGAGTGCTGGGTGTCTTGAGGATTTCCAACAAACTAGGCAGCATCCACAAAATATTACTTAAAAGGAAATAGGGAACAGTAGTAATATTTGTCAGTGCCGATCTTTGGCTGTTTGGGAATGTTCTGAACTGTTAGTCATGTGTTTGGAATATTTTCCAAATGTTTGCCAGTTTCTTTTAAAGGATACTCCTATACATGAACTTACTGCCTTTAAAAAAAAAAAACAAAAACCTAAAACCAAAAACACCAAACAAAACATTAAATACTGTGGCATGCAGTACGTTGAAATTCATTATCTAAGTCATTTTTTTAAAAGAAACTATCGTTTGTGAGCAAGTTGAGCAAGTTTAGCAAGGTGATGCAATGTATTTGTAGGCTTTGATTCAAACAAAATCATCTTTATAAAGTGTCATTCTGTCTGTCCTCTTACCCCTCTGTATTAGGAAATTTCCCAGTGGATGTTTACTCACATTGCAGTGGTTCGGGACCTGGTTGATATGCAGTATAAGGAATATCAGGAGGTATAGTTCAGACAATTAATTACCTTACTCTGATATTTTGACCTGTTAGGTTATATTGATCCGTTTCTCAGTATGAGGCTTCTAAAATAGTAGGCTGTCATTGGTGAAATGCTTGAATGTTTAGATACAATTGTTATTTTTAAGGGTTTCTCTAAATGTAATCAAATAAACAAATGAGGAAATTCTGTCTGGTTGTAGATGAAAACTCTTGTAGCAATATTACATGTCAAATCTTAATTTTTTTCAAGAAGCTTAAGTAGTCTTTCCTTAAAAGTGTAAAAACGAAAAAGAGATTGGAAATATGCTGTCTTTCTAAAACATTGTACAAAAACTTAAGAGAGGATGCGGAGAAGCATTGTGTACAAACACTGCTTTTATAGTAACACAAAGAAAATTTTATGGTACCTTTCCCAAATCATGTAGTGACAGAAAGTGGCTGCTCTGTGCCTTCCAGAATGAAATCACTGCACCCTGTGGTTTCTTCCAAACATCCCCAAAGACGTTTGGTTCAAACTAGTTGCTAAGCTGTGTGCTATGAATCTTAAGACATCAGCTTCTGAGAGAAACAAGTCATTGAAAGCAATTACTTAAAAAAAACAATCACCAAACTTGGCTTTATTTAACTTCTCTCTCCAGTGTAAATAAAGGCAGGGAAGGCCTCCAAAACAATTTTTGTTTTCATTCTTAAAATCCTTTTTCAAAATAAATTCTTACCTATTTGCCATTTGCAATTAACAATACAAACCAAAAGCAGAGCTTTTACCTTTTCTTTTTTTTCTTTTTCCCTTTTTGTTGAGAAGATTATAATATGAATCCGGCTTTTATGGTAACTGACACCAGAAATCTAATTAAGGCCTACTAGAAAATGCTACTAGAATTATGAATTATTACGCATTTTTCTGTAATGTAGTGAAAATGCTCACATCAGACAGGTTTAAAAGCATCACTCCTGATACATATACAAATGTCTTTGTATTCAGCGTCAGCAGAATGCATTAAAATACGTGACAGAAGAGTGGTCTCAAATTGAATACGAGTTACTACGAGAGCGAGGTTTGTGGGGTCCCCCCATTGGCTCCCATCTTGACAAGTGGATGTTGGAGATGACTGAGGGTCCCTGCAGAATGAGGAAAAAGATGGTGCGAAATGACATGTTTTATATTCAGTACCCCTACATGCCTGAAGCTGAGCAAGAAACAAACTTGCTGGTAAGTATTCAAGATTTTGTGATGTGATTTTATGCCCTGTTGTAAAATCTGTTTGGTTTTTTTCCAGAAGTTTTTCTTAAGAAACATATTTTACTCTGTTTGTATTACCTGGTATTCTGTGTTCATGTCCTAAATGGTTGGTAAGGTTCAGTTGTTCCTCATAGTATATTTAGGGAAGGGATTGAATCACTCGGCTCAAAACCAAGTGAACTCAAAGACTAGCAATTGCAATGTAAAGTGAGGCGTGCTTGCATCAACTAAGTGATCACGACAGTGAACAGCAAAAGCATCTTCACAAGCCTGTAGAGGCTGAGAAGTACCATAACTATGGGAGGTTTCAGTCTGAGTTCTCAGCTTTATGCTAGATAATGTGGTAAGCAGTGATCTAAAACAAAAAAAAAGAAACAGGCTATGGGCCTTGGTTTGGGTATGTTTGTGAAATGTACTTTCATCCGTCTGCAAATATGAATGTGGGCTGCATAGCAGAAATGCGCGTGGCCTTTGGAAGCTTGGCAGTTACTTCCTGTTAATTTTGGAACACCATTTTTAAGAAACGGAGCAGTCTTTATTGTGTCTTTTTAGGCACGCGTGTATGCACGCATGCAGGATTTTTTCTTCAAATTAAGCATGCGTGTCAAAGTACTTAAAACAAGCAAACAAAAAATAGCATTCAACCAATTTTAAACCATTAGGTATGTTTGTCTGCTTGTACTCTGACACAGAATAGCTGTAGTGAAAGTAATTCACACAAAGTGGAGAACATGCCATCATACATTCTTCTCAAAAGTGTTCTTTCTCTGACGCTTATATAATTGATGCCCTGTTTTCAGTCTGACTTCTCAAGTAGACTTCCTGAGCCATCCGATGATACCATTCCTCAAAAGGTAAAGAAACAAGTACACTGACTGAAAGAATGTAAAATAAATACAACCTTTTTTTCCTCCTGCATGTTAGGCAATCTTAACAAGGCTTCTACATTTGGCTTTCAACTTGCTCTTTCAGTAAATATTTCCAGGCCTAAAGGTTTTTTCAGTAATCACGTTAGATGATGTTACTGTGCTCTCCTCAACCTTCACCTAATAAAACTTTCTGTAGATCTGACCTTTGCTGCACACTAACAGGCTGTGTTGGGCTGTGCTATCACTGTTCTCACTGTGTGAAGTGTTGTGGCTTTGGGATCTGAACTAATGGTCGGTGGAACTTGTTTAGTAATGGGCAACATGATCACTTGGAAGCACTTACTGGGAAAGTATTTCTTTCTAAGAGAGGATCTGGTGAGCAGTTTTTCTCCTTTTTGGCCGTAATGGGCAGTAACAGGCCTACTTTTGTTGGAGCCCATGTTAATTCTGTTTTAGATGACTTTTCTCATTTTTACTACTAAGTATACACATTTGTTTAAAAAATACGAATCCCACCTTGAAAATAACAGACTTGTTTGGAAGTGGCTGCTCTACAAGCATTTCAGTAGTGTGCTGCTTCTCTGTTAATTACATTTGCAGTCTTGCCCATCACTAAGTACAATGTGTAATGTGCGTTCACTTGTTTTGAATTACATTGAGCAATAAACTAATACATATAAATGAAAGTAATTCTATTATACAGAATATCTAATATAAATTGTTAATGTTTTCCTTTCTTCATGTTAGCAGTGCTAGTTAGGATTTCTCTTTGTAGACTATACATAAGTTGTTTCCACGGAGGTTTTAAACATCATTTAAGTGGCATTTTTGTGGTGACAAGGAGTAAAGACCTAGTTGAATGTAAGTGACCAAATTAGATCACAGTGCCTTAAGTGTTTGATTTTGGGGGCAGCCAATAGTGAATCTCTGTGTTGCTGATCTTAATCTCTTCATCATCCCGAGCATCCACTTGTAGTAAAGGTAGTTTGATTTTATGGGTCATTAATTTTCCCACTATACTATGATACAGATGAACCCCACCCCACCCTTCCCAAAAAAATCACTTTTTATGTGTTTCTAGTTATTACTGCAAAAGTTGGCAAGGGAGAATCTTAACTGAAGTGACAGTGATATTCTACAATTCTGCATAATGTAAAGCATTGAACTGGGTTTATAATAACAATATTTTGTAATTATCCCAACCTAATTTTGAAATTCATGGGAAATAATGCTACCAAAAAAAATTTTTTTTTATTGAGAACTGAGCACATTCATAAAGCTTTCTAGAGTTTGAGAGTGGGGTTAAACAGTAGTCAAAGAAGAAAATTTTCAACTGCAATATAAAATCAATGGGTTTTCATCCATCCATGTGCATCAGTGTGTTTTAATTTCGGAAAGGCCCTTGGCTCTCTAATACCTCTTTTATCTTCACCTGTATCTCCTGTGATCATTCTGATATACTTATTGTCCTCATTTAGTTCTTACTTCTATTTTGAATGCTATAAACAAAAAAAACCAAAACCACCCCACCAAACCCCCCCAAAACACCACACCACCACCATAATGAAATCAGTCATAATTTTGTCATCACCCAAAAGTACAAATGGTGCTTGATACACTTGTGCCGGTCTCCTGCCCACAAACCATCAGAATCTTTAGTAAAAAAGAAACAACTGAATTAATTAAGAATTTCTGAGCCTTAAAGCCAGTCCCTGACTGCTTTTAGTTCATATCAGCTTCTACATATCAATATCTTTCCTTGAGGCAATTTTTTATTCAAACTATTGCCTAGCAAAGAAGTTAGCTGGCTAACGAATAAGCTGCATACATTGTAGGGAGTTATGAAAGATGATGAAGTGTCCATCTGATCTATCAATCTTCAGCAGAAGTATCCCAGCTTTTTGCGGCCAGTTCATAACATACTGGCCACACTTCGTTTTCCCATGTCGTAGGTTTATCTGCAGGCATTTCTGCAACCCCGTTATTACTTGAGTGGTTGAGTAGCTCCCTTGCAAATTAGCTGACAGATCCACTGAAGAGTCTCTGTTTCTGTATGTGTTGGTGTATGATTGAGCACGCACAAAACACTTGATGGGCATGCACTGTGCTGCACACAGTATTCCTGAAACATGTCCACTGGAGTAAGGAGTTGACTGACCAAGCAATTTCTTCAATTATTTCTAAGAAACCTGCTCGTTACCGAAGAGCTATAAGTTATGACAGTAAGGAGTACTACATGCGCCTGGCTTCTGGAAACCCTGCAGTCTTTCAGGATGCTATAGAAGAGAATACAGTGGGTGAAACAGCTCAGCAGGAACCAGAACATGGGGAGGACACTATTGCAAGAGTCAAAGGTTAGATCACTTGTTCTGTCCTGAACTGTTTTCTTTAAATTTATCTGTCTTTATATCTTCTCATGCATTTGCATTAAGATAAGGATCCTGTAGGACTCTAGTTTTCCTGTCTTAGCATTGGATCAGCAATTTCAAAGTTCAACAGATTTTGCGAAGTGAATTTTTTCTGTGTTGGGTTTTTATTTATCTATCTCTGTTCTTCTTTTCCAGGCCTGGTGAAGCCTCCCCTGAAACGATCTCGCTCTGCTCCTGATGGAGGAGATGATGAGAACCAGGACCAATCACAGGATCAAATTGTTGAGGGGAGTTCAATTGATGAAGAGGAGAAGACTGACAATACAACTTTGCTTCGACTTCTCGAAGAAGGAGAGAAGGTACTGTGTACTTCAAACACACTAAGCACTTACTGTATTGGAATTTCTGCGTTACATGTCCTAAATATCTTCCCTGATCTACAGCTGAATTTGCTTAATATTTCATCAGCTTCTTCCTTGAAACCAAAAGTGTGCTCTGGTTCAAAGAGATCCTGAGTCAAAAACTCTGTACTGGAAACATTCTTTTTCTTTCCTTCTGTCTGCTGGGGAAAAAAGAACCTGTCCTGAAATAAAGGTTGTGAGTTTTCCATGCTTGGATTATTATCCTATCAGCTTAATATGTCCAGACAGAAAATGTACATTGAAAATATAAATACTGAACTTGGCAGACAATCTGTAATTAATTGTTTGCTTCATTAGAATGAAAAACCTTGATAACTAGTATTTTATCCCCAAGAAGAGTGTTGAACAACTGTGCTGCGTATTTGGTATTTCAGACTTTGTCTGACATATAGCAGTAAATACATTTGTGATCATAGTTAAGTAGGCTACAGTTTCTAAAATATGCTCAAGAAGCATGATGCAAGTGGATAATTTGGTAAATATATAAATCTGTACCATACAGAGGAGGCTTCATTTAACTTCTTTCTCAATTGCTAATTGCAGGCGTTAGATATATCTCTGAATAAGCAGACTTTTTGCTGTATCTACAAGTGATAAAGCAGTGTCTGGAGGTTGTTCTAACAAAGCAACGGTCCGAGCCTGAGCTTGTTAACCTGCTTTTGCTAAGTGTCTGCTTTTCATTACAGATTCAGCATATGTACCGCTGTGCTCGGGTTCAGGGCCTTGACACCAGCGAAGGACTGCTGCTCTTTGGGAAAGAGCACTTCTATGTCATTGACGGATTTACCATGACAGCCACCAGAGAAATACGGGACATTGAGACGCTGCCTCCAAAGTGAGTAGATTAATAGAGCGTTTCCTCAGTGTTTGATATCTGAACAAGAATTATTTAATGAAATTTTTGAGGAGTCAATTCCAAAATAAGATTGAGAAAGACTTCAGGAGCATTTTCCTCTGTGCTCACAAATTGCTCAGTGTGGTATGGTATATTGTACCATACCACAGAGAATAATTCTTTTAATTTATCCTCTAAATCACTTCGCCCTTCCCTGTTTATGCTCATTTACAGGATGCATGAGCCGATCATACCTCGGGGAGCAAGGCAGGGTCCAAGTCAACTCAAAAGAACATGCAGCATTTTTGCATATGAAGATATCAAGGAAGTACATAAAAGGAGATACCTTTTGCAGGTAACTTGGACACCATATTTGGATTGAGGAGCAAACTTTGGAATTTTTTGATGATGATATCATTTTTAAAAGTGTATTGGGTGTGTTAGTGGATTTTAACGTTCCAAACATAGAACATCTGGCCAAACTAAGCAAAGTTTGCTTCAGTATAATTTGGTGTCAGATGTAGCGCAGTATGGCTAAACTACTGTGTGCCTGACCTTCAGAGGTGACAAGCAAATGTGCTAGCGTTGACGTGGATTTGTCCTCTTTGTTTTCAGCCAATTGCAATTGAAGTTTTCTCAGGAGACGGACGGAACTATCTTCTAGCTTTCCAAAAAGGGATTCGAAACAAAGTTTATCAAAGGTACTGTAAAATAAGTTAGAACATTTAATCTGAGTATTTTCAAATATCTGTGTTGAGCCATATTTGAGCCTACAGTGACCTAACAACCAGAAGGAGATTGCAAGAGCGATGGGTGTTAGGCAGTGGGTAACCTGATAGCAGCTTAGTGCTGCACAAAAGAACCACTAGGAAGCGCTAATGCCTGCACGCAAAACTTGCTGTGTGCCTTCAGTGAGAGAAGGGTTATTCTAATGTTGTTGAAGATGTTACGTAGCTGCTCAAAACGAAGTCTCTAACTGTACTAAATGCATTCTGTTTCTAAGCAGAAGACGTTCCGAGAACGGAACCACTAATCTTAATCTCCTTTTAACTGCTGATGCAGGTTTTTGGCTGTGGTGCCATCTCTAACTGACAGTTCGGAGTCGGTGTCTGGGCAGAGACCAAACACCAGCGTAGAGCAAGGGTAAGTGATTCTGTTCCTCACAAGCTCTATAGGTCATCAGTTTCAAATAAATGATGTTTGCATTAAGGTCAGGATTCACTGAAGAGTACTGCAAGCTCAATTTAAAATTGAGCATTACCAAAATAAATAACTAGTGATGTCACACTCCAGTTATTTTAAATGTACTAATATCATTGGCAGCATTGGTGTATCTTCTTACTAATTAATATATGCTATCAGGATTAACATTATCAGTATACAGATATGTTCTGAAAGGAATTGGAGTGCCAAAGCCATTAGATTTGTCCAACTTGTTAAAGGTATTTTCCTCATTGGCAGCCTGTTAGATACATGTGCACTTGCGCTGAATTGCATAATTAATGTGCATAATTTTAACAGTCTGTGCTTAGAAATAAAAAAAAGCAGAAAGGAATGTAGCCACATTTTTCTAATTGTTCCAATTTACAATTTTTAATCTTAAAACTTTGGGTTATCTTGTAAAGATGTAACCCAGATCTTACTGCTAAGTCAGAAAATGCACCTCCTTCTTCCCATTAGGTCTGGCTTGCTTAGCACTTTAGTGGGAGAAAAATCTGTTACTCAAAGATGGGAAGTAAGTATGAAAATTTTTGGTTTTTATTAAATTCCACATTTTGTAGTGATATGTAATCAGTGCACATAAGTTGCATCCTCTTATTTGAACAGGTGGAATACACTTTCTATAGTAGTATATCTCAGCATTTTAGTTTGTAGTAATTAATCATATCATCATCAAATAAGAAGTGATTCTCCGGTTGAAAATGCAAGGGGAGGGAATGTAGTAAAAGTGGAGTAAGCACTGTAATATTGAAGTTAGTTTTGTATGTTTGGGGAGAGCTGAATGCTTTGACAGTCTGGCATCATAAATGTTTGATTGTTGCAAAGTGAACACTTTACAGTGCTGTTATCTGTCTTCCTTAAGAGAGGAGAAATCAGTAACTTCCAGTACCTGATGCACTTAAACACTCTGGCGGGCAGATCCTATAATGATCTCATGCAGTACCCTGTCTTTCCCTGGATCCTCGCAGACTATGATTCAGAGGTAAATAAAATATCTTGTCAGCCTTGCCAGTAATCTTTTATATGTTGGAGGTTTTGCACATATTATAGCTGGCTCATACTGCCTTGGTAAAACTGAGGCTTATCTTTATTGCCAGTTGTTTGATTTCCTCCCATTTATCAGTGGGTAGGATATTGGAGGTTCTTGGCTATTGCATGCAGGCATGTCCTTGCCTGCACTGGTTTTACAGGTGTTACTGGACTGTGCACAGGTGAGAACTGGGATACATACCTTGTTCTACGGCAGCTGTGTCTCTGTGTTGGAGCAGTTCCTGTAAGTCTTTGCATTAGCTTTGTACTGAATATCCTGAAGGACGTTATACCCGCAGAGAAAGCATGCTTGTCCAGAAGACTCTGGTAGGGGCTACTATGAAATCTGGCCCCATGGTGAAGAATTTGCTTTTCAAAAAGATGAAATAACCTGTTGATGCTTTTGTGGGCAGCTGTTGCTACCAGCCAGACCATAACAAAATATTGTTAGGGTACATGTTGAGTATTCAAGAACAGACTTAGGAGAAATTGGGGAACAGGATAAGGGGAGCAGGGCAAAAATTGTCCGGAGCCCAGATGTGACTTAAAATAAAAAACACTGACTCTCTTAGATCAGAGTTAAGGACTGTTTTAGGCTTATCCACCATTGCACCTGCTGTGTGTGTAGAAAACAAAGCCTTAGGAGGTATGTGGTGTTAAATATGGGAATCAGCAGTGTTGAAAGGGTTTGTTTGGGTTTTGGTTTGTTTTGGGTTTTTTGTTTGGGTTTGTTTGATTTTTTCATAAAATTGGTGTCTGTGTTATTTTTAAAGGAGCTGGATCTTACAAATCCCAAGACATTTAGAAACCTGGCCAAGCCCATGGGAGCTCAAACGGAAGACAGGTTAGCCCAGTACAAGAAGCGATACAAAGATTGGGAAGATCCTAATGGTGAGTAATGATGCATCCTGCAAGAAGAGCAGAGGGACATGTGCCTGTCACATGATGGGAGGGAGTCATGGATTTTTGTATACAGGTCAAGAGTTCTGGATGCGGACATGCAGAACTCTACCGTGTTTTTTAGTGACTCTCCAAGAAATACTAAATTATAGCGAAGGAGTGTTGGTTTTCTTGCTGTGTTGTTTGTTTGAAATCTAAATGACAGCTTTTGTTTATATGTAAAAATAAAGACAAAACAGTTGCACATTCAGAACAGTTTAGCGATGTCTAAAGGCTAGAATGAGCAGGCATGTGAAGCACACAACCAGCTGTTTCTACTAATACAGTTTGAGCGCTGCTGCAAGAAAATAAGTTGTACAAAAGAATGGGAATACTGCATTAGCAGTACTCTAGCTTTTTCATTTCTTATCTTACTGCATGTTTTTTGCTAAGGAAGCAGCATTTTCTTAGCTAAAAAGACCCTCAGGATGAGATGCAATTAAGTTACGTATTCTTGATTTTAGAGCTTCCTTATGTATTGAAACTAAAACTTGTGTCTTTAGCAAAGCAGCTATTATATGATACATTTCTTCTTGTGTGCTTTTATTGACACAAGCCTGTTCAACTACTGCAGTGCTGTTCTGTATCAAACAACAGCAGGTGGCAAAGACGTTCATTTCTAGAAATGAATCACTATGTTCTAAGTGTATTTATGCAGACTTTTTGCCAGGAAATTAAGAAAGTAAAAGCTGTGCAAAATCTGTAGCCAACAATTCTGAGATGTATTTCTGCCCAAGCCTTTAATTCTACAGTAACCAATATGACTAAAAGTAAATAAATAAATAAATAAATAAATAATGTTTCTTCAGCAGAAATCACCATTAGCTGCGCTGGAATGTTTCGATTAGTTAAAATTAAATATGACTAACCATTCAGGATGGCTCTGCAGAAGCCCATTGAATTAAGGCTACTGGACTGCAGCCAAAATTCAAGTGGTGGCTGTGACAAAAACATAAAGCTTTCAGATTCTCGAGAATGAAAATTACAAATTCCGATTTTAAACGTGTCCAAGGTCACAGAATGATTAAAATGCAGCACTAATGATTTTTTTTCAGTTAGTACTGATTCTTGTCACCTAACTGCTTCATTTGTCCTATGTTTATGATTTGTAATCTTCTGCAGGGGAAACTCCAGCTTACCACTATGGGACCCACTATTCATCGGCCATGATAGTGGCTTCCTATCTTGTCCGAATGGAGCCTTTTACTCAGATTTTCTTACGGTTACAGGTAAAAATTACATCACCTCACTTTGTGTTTCTTTCCTGCTGTACATTTGAGACCTAAGTGAAAAATACAATCAATGGGATTTGTTTTTATCAAATATGGTAGAAGTATTTTTAGCAGAGTTGTTATTGCTGGGGAGGTTTTTCATGTTTCTTTGTAAAAGATGTAATGGAATTCACATTTTTTTTCTTGTAGCTTGAACATTTTTCTAAATATATGGAGAATAAAATATCAGCAGACAAAAACCAAAGTAAATTTTATAGTGAAAAATACTTCGCTCATCATGCTTTATTTGTCTCTTGTTGAAAGAATCATATGCCAGTTGTTTAGTTCTGTGCTGGAGGTATTGAAAGATTGTTATTTTAAACCAATATGTCTATCCAAAGAGCCATTTTAGTACTGGGTGTTAAAATAAACAAATGTTTGCAGAACCTGGAATTGTTTGCCAGTTTGATTGATAATGGGATTTGTAACATTACATGTCAAATATTTTCCTAGACAGAAGCCATCAGACAAAAAAGATTTGTGTATCTCTGGAAGAGACTAAACTTTGAAATAGGATTAGATGACTCTGTTCTTAAAATTCTGTTTATCTCAGTGCTTTATGTTTACTATTATTGTGTACCAAAAAGTAACGGAACCATTTAAATCCATTGTGCTACATTCCACAGTGTGTTAGGCAGAGGATATTCTGATTTGCCACCTTGGAAAATCTGCTGTGCTGAGAGATACTCTGATGCTGACACGGCTTCTCGCTCTGTCTCACAGGGTGGTCACTTTGACCTGGCCGACCGGATGTTTCACAGCGTGCGGGAGGCTTGGTATTCAGCGTCGAAGCACAACATGGCAGACGTGAAGGAGCTCATCCCAGAGTTCTTCTACCTCCCTGAGTTCCTGCTCAATTCCAACAATTTTGACCTAGGTAGGCAGAAAGAGCTTGATACCATTGCTATGGGTGGTGCGAGAGCACTGCCAGACAGTGCAATGTGAGAAAAGTGTCTTGTAATACAGGCAGAAAAAGATCTGTTTAACTGCATGAGAAAATAATAGATGACTTGCAGGTTCTGACATGAAAGCCTGAGCAGGACTGTTTCTGGTATTTCCTGATACTACATGTTTATTCGATATTATATTTGAAGGTCTGAACGATTCAGAACTCGTCGTTTCATTGGGAACAGTATAGCGGGAATTCTTACTTCCTCTGTGATACCTCAGATATACTTTTTCAGATTTATCAGACTTAAGATATTTGCTCAAGCAGGGAGTGTATATTTTAAACAGTAAATGCAAAATTTGTTCTGAGAGTTGCTGAACAAGACACTGAAATACCCCAAAAAGGGTTTTTTGTTTTAGTTGATTTTTGTTATTTTTACCAGTTCAAAACACACAGATGATCATATTTTACTTGGAGTATCTCTGGTTTGCGTTTTTCTCCACGTAACTTGCTACTCCATTACGGTGTTCACCATCTTTTTTGCATGTTTTTTAAGCTTTTCAAAATCTGTTTGACAGTCTTCACTTTTAGAAGTTCCTCTTAAAGTATTCCTAAAGGTTTTGCTGAAATGTCGCAGTTAACTTTTGTGAGAGTGATTATTCAACAGCAGTCAAATTTCACACCTATTGGCTATAGGGGATAGATTTCTCTTAATATGTATGTCACTCTTAACAGTGGCATTAAGCTCTTTTTTTTTTTTTTTTTTTTGAGCTCTGTGCTGTGAATCTAATAGCAATAATAAAGATTAATCAAGTCATAGGTTTTAACAGCCTCAAATCCTTTATTCAAAATATATTGTAAGAGATTGAAAGCACAACCTTACAAAACAAAAAGCAAAACCAAAAGAACACCCCACAAAACCGCTCTCGCGTATATTTCACACAGAAGGGTATGGCATTACTGGAAAAACATTGAAGTCTTGCCTGCTTAGCTCCATATCTGGTAATTTTGGACTGTGACCATTAGAGTCCTACCAATTCTTCACTGAGCATTTGGAACAATGGTAGAAAAAACTTTGTAGTAAACAACTGTCAAACACTGTGTGATACTTTTGATTGTGTTAATTCGTAGCAATCCTGCTCCTCTTCCCTCCAGATAAAAAGAGAAGAAGATTCAAAGTCTGATTATGCAAGCAACGTTTCTCTTGGAGCAATGTACTTAGTACTTGTGTACCCCTGTAAACCTGGAAATTTGTTGGTGTTCCTCTGAGCTAATAGAAAGCATGGAATTGTCTCTTGGCAACAAGTGGCAAAACAAGAATATAACTGGGAAGTCTTAACAAATACATTTTTAGTAATCGCAACGTGCGATTTAATGTTGGGTGGGAACGGGACAATCCAGGACCCAGATGAATGTATGTGGCCAAACCATGCCCAGGGGAATCACCAATGTCCTTGGGTGTGAAACTTGTGGGGGATACCAGTTCTTCAGTGTTAGGAAATGAATATTGAGCCTGTACTCCTGTGATATGTAACCATTCTCATGAGTAAAACAATAATTCCATTCTTTGTTACAGAGCATTTATTTTCTTCAAAATATACTTAATTGACATGCCATTGCTATATACATACTACACTGATGCCAAATACAGGAAATTATGTCCTCTCTTAAATTGGGGCTAGCATATTTATTCCAGTTTTCCTCATAGCATAAGACCAAGGAGGTTGAAAAGAGATAAGAAAATGAACCTTGCTGTGCTAATTCCTCTGGGTGCAAAATGGACAGCTGATATAATAGCAGTTCCTGGTAGCAGGGTTGGCTGCTTAAGATGTGAGCTAAACTGACAGAACAAGACTCTGGTGGTGCAGTGATTGCAGAAGGCTCTTTTACTGGCTGTTATTTTCATTAACTTTCACGTACCGCGGTGGGCCTTTCCCATGACAGGGAGAGAAGAGCAGAAATTTACTTAAATAGAAAAATAAAGAAAAAATAATCATCTTCCAAGAGCACTTGATGAGGAAGCATAAAGGTTTTGAGTTCAGACTGTGCATTATGAAGTTGTGAAGACTGAGGAGGAGTGATCTAATCAACGCCTCTAGCTAGAAGGCTAATGTTTGTTTTGAAGAGAGAATTCTGGAACGCTATCATCATCTTCAAAAGTCTTAGCAAGGAAGATTTGAATTCTTCCTCCTGCAAGCAATCTTACGTGAACAACTGAGGCAGAATTTGTTATGTTATTTCCTGACGTATTAAAACGACACAGTATTTTAAAGAAAAGACCGAAATGGCTTGCTGCTTTATAAAGGAAAGGTGTTAGAATTTGGGGTTTTAATGTAATTTTTTTCATTGTTGCTGTTGAAGTGCAGTTTCAGTGCTTCTCGCCAAATGTTTCTTTTTTCTTTTTTTTTTTAATAGGTTGCAAACAAAATGGCACTAAACTTGGTGATGTAATACTCCCCCCATGGGCAAAAGGAGATCCTCGTGAATTTATCAGAGTTCATCGGGAGGTAATTTGCATTTTAATAATGATAATAGGAAATGTCAGTTGGGACTTTCCACTGCGTATTAATCTAAGCTTGATTTGTGCAGTCACAGCTACTAGCCAGTCCCTAAGTTCTGGGTTGATGGCTAATGGTTGCAAAGGTCTGTAGAACTGGAGTTTCCTCCCCTTCCTTTTTGGCTGGGGAGTACATTGAGGCAAGACTTGCTTCAATGAAAAACTTTATCAAAATGTAACAAGAATATGACAAAATACATTTTGCCTTTTTCTTTGTGGCAGGTGTAGTAGACTCAAACGATGACTGATTTGTTTTAATGCATGCCCTTTGAATTTCAGGCTCTGGAGTGTGACTTTGTGAGTGCACATCTGCATGAGTGGATTGACTTGATCTTTGGCTATAAACAGCAAGGTCCTGCTGCAGTAGAAGCTGTAAATGTCTTTCACCATCTCTTCTATGAGGGGCAAGTGGACATATATAACATCAATGATCCATTAAAAGAGACAGCTACCATAGGATTCATTAATAACTTTGGACAGATCCCAAAGCAGGTATACCCTTTGTAGAATTCGTATTTGTTAGATGACACTCAAATTGAAATGTATTAGTATAGTATGGGAAACTGTTTCAGGAGTGAAACTCCCTGGGAGTGTTTTTCCATAAATATTCTTCCAGTGGAGTGAAATCTTTTACATGTCTGTCGTAAATGCAACAAAGAACAACTCGTGAGATTTGCTTGTGAGATTAGCGATGTCTTATTTTTGTTTGTTTTTCCCCCTTTGCACCCTTAAAATAACGCCGAAATGAACTATGGTTCAACTCTAAAAAATCAGCTTCAAAAAAACCAATTATGTTCCCAAAGTCAGAGGGGAGCAGTGAAAGTGTAACTTCAAGGTCATGCCTAGTGTTTAGTAATTTTAAGTTATCATGTAATAAAATAATTTCTATAAGAACTTATGCTTCCCACACACACACACACACACACACCCCCCGGTCTTTTGGCATTCTGCAGGGCTTGGCCACATCTTCTATTTAAAAAAATCTCAAAATTTAAATTAGGAAGATTGACTTTTGTAGGATAGTTATAGTTAAGGAGCTATATAGACACGTTTTTGGTGCAGCATTAAAGTTTGTGTTCTCTTTAAGAGATTACACTAAATTATTGAATGTAATATTAAATCTAAAGTTTTACTGTGTGGATTTTTAGGTTTTTTGGGGAGTTGAGGGTTTCTTTCTTTCTCTCTCTTCTTTTTTTTTTTTTTTTTTTTTTTAATTAGGCATTTCTTTAGGGTTTTTTTGCTAGCCAGTGAAACTTTTAAATATCATCAGTGAATTTTTCCAATTCTAGATTTGGTGGAAACCACAGATTACCTTCAGCAATTCACTGGGAACCCAACCCACGCGTTGGGAACTCTAGGCTACAGCAGCACATAATGTTTCAGGACAGCCACAGGATGTCTCCCATGGGGACCCACTAACAGCTCTCTGTCTCTCCTTGCTTGGAAGGAAGGCTAAGAACTGCTCATCTATCCTCTGTGGCTGCTTTTCTCCTTTTCCTTCCTTTCTCTGTCAATAATCTAATATGTAGTGGCTGTGGGGCTTTCTCTTAAGAAATAATGAATCATTGGCTTGTGATGATAACGAGACATGGCCCAGCTAAAGCCAGATGAACAGATAAAGACTGGGGCTGAGAGCAGGGCAATGGAAGAGCATTGCAGCTGAATCCAAAGGTCTGCCTGAATCTTCAATGCCTGTTAGGTGTAAACCTATGATGACATCTACCAGAAATTGCATGATGCTTTGCTAGAGGAAATAGACTGTAATAAACTCAGGAAACTCAAAACTCTTTCCTTAAGTATTTTTTGGTGGTGAGTGCTCTTGGAGCACATTTTTATGTAACTGTAGAGTTTTGCTATGACCCTCTGTGACTTTCCACAGGGGATCTAGGGCAGGCTATCTCAGTGACGTGGCTGCCGTGCACTTTTTCACTCCTTTGCTGCATGGAGATGTAACACGAGAACTACATCTTCTTTATCCTATCTCTTCCACTAGTAATGCCCCTGGTAGTTCTGTTTCCCATTTTAAAAAGTTGTGCTGTAAAACCTGCTAGAGCTGGTGCTGTGGGCTCTTGGAAGAGGGCTCTTGCAGATTCCATGAGGGTCCTGAGATGTCACAGCCTGGGGGAACAGAGCAGAATGAATAAGCAAGAGAAACAGTTGCTCAAAGGAGAATGGAGTTGTTGGGTTTTTTTGTTGCTGGAGCTGGTGTTTTTTTGAGATCGGTTGTCCATGTGAACACTGTATGATGTGCCTTCTCTCTCCATCTTCTCATAGCCCAGCCAGACGGGAGGCATGCTGTAGTTCAGGGAGAGCTGTGGCACGTAGGCCTGTTGTTACCCTTCGTACCCAGAGTGTAGGTGCAAGCAGTAGAAATGTGTGTGCATGCTCATAGCTCAGCTACCTCAGGCTTATGCATGTTCCCTCTGCTTTGGATAGGCAAACAGGTAACATATCTCAAAGGGCTGTAAGGAAAATAACTTTCAGCCTTGGAATTTCAGTTCTCCTGTCAGTGCTGTAGTAGCCTCTTGGTGAAAGAGTTAATAAAAATCTTACAAAATATCACTCAATGTTTATATTTGTCATTTACATATTATAATACATAGCATCTGCAATCCAAGGTGTTTATTATGAATTTATCACGTGATAAACCTTAGTGTGTGTCATTGATGATCATGGCTTATGAGCAGCGATGATCAGCTTGTTTAACACCATCTGAGACACCAGGAATGGTCACTGAAGCAATAAAATGGAAATTCAGTCACTTGTAATGAAAAGCTAAGCAGAAGATAATCAGGTGCTAAGATGCATTTCTTGTGTGTGATTGTAATATGCGGTCTAGTTACCTGCCCACCCATGCTGTTACTCTGTTCTTTGGTAGCCTGGCCGCCTTCCAAGTTCGTGAGCTGCTGTTTGTGGGTCGCAGTTTGTTTCAAAGCCAAAAATTAGCTTTCAGTTTGTCCTAGGTTAGAATTTAATACTGCATCAACTTTGGGATTTTTGCTTGCTTTACTTCAACTGCTTTTGCAACTGGAGGTAGCTTTTAAAATACTTTACTTGTTATATCCTTGTTGGATTTTGTATTATTTGTTGAAGTCTTATTGAAATGGTTGCCATAAGTTACTAGTGAATACTGAGAACAGTTCCGTAACATTTGCTGACCTGCAGTATTTTTAAAAGGTAAATTGGATGTACTGATGATCTTTTTAAGCTTGTGCTCTTGTAAACCTGTTATTTTTTATGATAATTAATTTCTTGATGAATTTCAGCTCTTTAAAAAACCACACCCACCGAAACGTGTTAGAAGCCGGCTGAACGGAGAGTCAGTGGGAACCTCTGTGCCACCTGGTTCCACAAGTGACAAGATTTTTTTCCATCATTTGGACAACCTGCGGCCATCTCTTGCCCCAGTGAAAGGTAAACTGTATAACCACAGTAATTGTTCCTGTTTGTTTGCCAGAGCATTCAGAGTTTCAGCAAGATTGTCCTTTTCCATGTTTTGCTTAGTTCTGATGTGCTTCATGACTGTACTTTTATGAGAAAGACAAATTTAAAATACCCTAAAGCTGTAAAATTGTGTTCTTAGCTACCTTAAAGTGTACATGGAAACACTAAATCTGTGCTTTAAAATAGAGGAATAAAATTGGGCCTAAGCAACTCTTAAAAGTTTTAATTTTATCAAACATTATTCAGGGTACATTGCTTCTGGTCCTGCGATAGCCTCAATTTTTGTGATTTTTGTAGCAGAAGGATTCTTTATCACAGTGCCAAGAAATACTGAGAAATGTTGGCAGGAAAGGGTGGTGTTGGTAGCTGCACTGAGATGAAAAAAGGTGGGTTTTGACTTCGTATCTGACATTGGACTGAACAAAAGTTAATGGTCTGTGAGGCAGGTAAATGCCATACAGCGATTTCTTTCCTAGTTGATTAAATGAATCTGTGCCTGCCTGCTGTAAAGAGAGAAGGACGTGCTATTACACAGGACATAGCAGGGCTACACTCCAAGACAGGGAATTAGAAAACACTAATTTGCAAAGCTTGGGGAAAAACAGGTAGGACAGCATGGGCTGTAGTCAGGAATGTAGCTTGTGGGAACACCTGGCCAAGATGTTGGAATCAACACTGAAAACTTATTTTTACTTGTGCTGAAAATGGTACAATGGCTTTTAAAAACCACAGACATTTTGTCTGAAGAATACCTTGTGCAGCATTGCAGGTGGGATCAGAGCTATCCATGATCATCAGGGTGTTCTCCCCACTACTGCTGGTGCTTAGCCCTGCATTTGTTAGGAATGTAGCAAAACTTGCCATCATTGCAGTTGAAAGGAACATTTGTCTAACACAGCCAATACAGAGATACTGCTTTTGCAGAGCATCAGGTATTTAATGGGGTCAGATAGTATTTGTCTGTGCTAGCAATAAAACATAACTCCATCTTCTTTTTTAGAGCTCAAGGAGCCTGTGGGACAGATCGTGTGTACTGATAAAGGCATTCTGGCAGTAGAACAGAATAAGGTTCTCATCCCACCTACATGGAATAAAACTTTTGCTTGGGGCTATGCAGACCTCAGCTGTAGGCTGGGTACTTATGAGTCGGACAAGGTTTGTAATCTGAAATTTGTTTCAGTGCTGAATGTACCACAAGTAATTAGTACTCAACAGTGAAAAGGCTAACAATGGAAATTTGTTTCACATGTGAATGAAATAATCTTGTACTGCATATGTTTTATTGCTCCCTATCTGGTGATCTTCATCAGAACGCTGGCAGAATGACATAAGCCAATTAATAATAATTTTTTTGCCAAGTCTACAAAACATGAATGAATTAAATCTATGCAATTAAAGCTCATCTCTCATGTTCCCTCAGGAGGCATCTTATGGCAGAGGCTGGAACTGCTTCGGTTTGAGGAAAAACTGCATAATGGATAGCAGCAATAGCTTAGTTACTTAATGGTCCAGCATGCAGGATGGCACTCTGGTTTTTGTTTTTATTCTAACAAACACTAATCCTGCAAGTAATTCTTCTTTATTTTCTTTATTTTTAGGCAGTAATTGTTTATGAATGTTTGTCAGAATGGGGCCAGATATTATGTGCCATTTGCCCCAACCCTAAATTAGTTATCACTGGAGGAACAAGCACAGCGGTCTGTGTGTGGGAAATGGGCATCTCCAAAGAAAAAGCTAAAGCCCTCACACTGAAACAGGTAAAATACAATAAAGATGCCATTTGCATAAATTACGTTACAAGAGCAAAGGAATTATGAAAGGGGTATTGCTCACATAGTAAGCTTTGAAACCATGAATCCAGCAGACCTTTGAAGAACTGAGTGGTCAAAGTACTGATCTGCATTGAAATTGGGCAAAATGCGTATTTAAAATTGCATTGTTTTTACAGATAGTTGATCACTAGGAGCTTTTTGGAGATATGGGGAATTTGGTAGCAACATTAACAAAATTATACAAGTATGTTTTATGAAATTATCTGCTTTAGTGTATCATGCAAAATTGTGTTAGGGAGGGCAAGGGAAGGAGACTGTTAATTTTTCCTTTTTTATTTTTTTTTAATTTCTTTTTTCTTTAAAAATATTTAAATTACACTTCTGCGCAAAACTTTGCTCTTTCTGGCAGTGATGTTTGTGGAGCAGAGTATACTTTTTCAGAATCACCTTAAGTTGTTCATGCTTTGTTAATTGAAAACATCAACTCTTAATCTAACAAATGAGCACTCATGATTTAAAGTCAGTTGCAGCTAAGTGCAGACTGTCTTGTGCGTTTACTAAAAAAATCCCAAAACCACCAACCAAAAAACCCAATACCAAAACACAAAACCCACCCATAAACAAAACAAAAACAACCCCCAACTACCTCAAAATATTCTAGAAGCTGTGTATCATTGTTACAGGTAGCTAGGTTGCTAAGTGTTACTGTTCCTGTTAGCATCTTAATAGCAGGACTTTTTCTGGGGGAAAGTTTCCAGTGAAACTTAAGAAATTTAGAGAATTATTTAATAACTTCCCTTGTGCAGTCTCCAACAATGTCCAAAGCTGTGTTTCCAAAGCGTTTTACTTAGGAACAGTGCAAAATAAAACACTGTATCTTGAATTTCAGAGCAGCATATTGAAGGCCATTTACTGTACTTCAGCCAACAATTTGTAACTGACTAAACTGCAATAATCTGACTGTATTCCAGACTCCTGTTCCAGTGGGAAGGTTAAGCCTAGAATGTAAAAGCAGGGTCTGATACAAGTAGATGGTTGTAATTTTCTCCTCCTTCCAATTGCCTTTGTGGTTGCAACTCTTTTTCTTCTCTCTTTTATCTTTTCTCAAACACCAACAGAAGTTTATATAGAAGCCATTTCATATTTACAAAGAATTTCTATTTCCAGAATGTAATTTCAGGTGCAGCCTGGAACACATACTGACACTGTAAATAGGCTGCTGATGCAGGTGGAGGGTGCAGAATGGGTTGGAAATTAATTCTGGGGTTGGTTTGGGGGTTTGGTTTGGTTTGGTTTTTTTCAGTAGAAGGCTATATAACATTAGACCCTTGAAATTTGTTTTTGTCAGAGTACTTTTTAAATGGAAAAAATATTACTCCTATCATTTTCAATTATCAAAATACTTGCCAACTGAATACTTGTAAGTTGGTTGCATCTTCTGATAGGATATTCGTGTTTACATGATCTGAATCTTTTCAGATAAGTGGGTTTAAGTGGGTTTAATGTAGTATTTTTTGTGTTCTCCCCTGATTGCAGCTTGTTCCTCCTGACTTTTGTTTTGCAGGCATTACTGGGTCATACTGACACTGTCACATGCTTAACAGCATCGCTAGCTTATCACATAATTGTGAGTGGATCACGGGATCGCACCTGCATCATCTGGGATTTGAATAAACTCTCTTTCCTGACACAGCTTCGGGGTCACAGGGCTCCAGTTTCAGCACTCTGTATAAATGAATTAACGGTAAGAACCAAATACCATTCACCAATGTATGATGGGAACAGTAGCAAGAGTCAGAAACTGTTAAACTGAAGATAAATAAACTGGGCTTTTCTGTTAGTTTGGCAAAACTTGTATAACTCACGTGAAAACTAATTAGCTGGTTTAGTGAATAACTTGCATCTTTTGTCCAGAGATGCATGTGGGTTTATTACATGCAGAGCAGCTTGAGTTCAAAAGGGCTTAGTAACAGTGCTGGCAACAGTATAGCTAGTGTGGTGTTCAAAGTGGGTTGTCAAACCTGCCACAGGAGCTAAGAAAAGATTTTGATATGTGACCTTGGTTGACTTCTGTTCTCTTATGCTTAATTTAAAGGAAGCAGAAGATACCTTGCATGAAGCTGCAGTGATAACTGTAGCAGAAAGAGACATATCCTAAAAGCTTGTCTCCCTGGTGGTCCCATAAGTTACAGGTTGCTATTTATCCAGCTCCCATGTGTGTCAGAGAATTTGCCTGAGTTGAAACTTTATGTAGGTGATCCATCAGGGCTGGATGGACCATGTTACAACCGGAGCAGGTGTAGTGGTTGAAATCAAGACAAAACGGGGCTATAATGCAATGAGGGGGGTAGCAAGAGGCACAGATTATTAGGTGCTAGTAGTCTGGTGCTTGTAGTGTTGCCAGTGTTTTAGACTGCAGCTCCCATTTCCCCTCTGCACTGGTTTGGACCATTACTTGTTCTTTTCCCCATAAGGAAGCAAATCAAGTTTAAGGTGGTACGTGTGGTGAAAAAGAGCAGAGTCAACACGAGCAGAGTCTTTGAAAACTGAGAAGGGAAGGTACTGAAAATAATGCTGATGGATTTTTATGCTGTGAAAAATGGAGGTCAACTCGTATGCAGTAAATATGACAAAGAGGTTGCTACTAAGTCTGGTTTTCTCTGTACAGATTTAAAAAAATGTTTATCATCCTAAAGATTTGTTTAGGTGGCCAAACTCAGCTTGACTAGAACTTCCTGAAAAGTGCCAGCCTCGATGGCTGAACTTGGCTTATAAATGAGCCTGGCTTATATATTTGCTGAAGAAAACCTGAGACTTGTATTGAAATAAGGAGGTATTATTTGTCTTTGCAGGGGGATATTGTATCATGTGCTGGCACTTACATCCATGTATGGAGCATTAATGGCAGCCCTACTGCAAGTGTAAACACTTTCACCGGCCGAAGCCAGCAAATAATGTGTTGCTTTGTGTCAGAGATGAATGAGTGGGATACCCAGAACGTCATAGTAACGGGACATTCGGATGGAGTTGTCCGGGTAAGTACCAGGAATCACTGCTTGAAAAAATAAGTTTACGCCTTAGTAGTAGTAGTTAGAGAAGTCATGTCTATCCAACAGAATGTCCTGGCTGGTACCAAAAGCAGTCCTGTGCTTGGGCGCTCCACCTGAACAAGTAGTCCTGCAGGAGGGAGGGAGTCCAGGCTGGATAGTCCAGGCTGGATAGAAAGTGCAGACTGCCTTTGGTGCTGGAACCAGCTGTGCCATTTCTGCACAGGGTGGTGCCCTGTATCCTGTCCACAAATTAGATGGACATTGAAGATTCATGGAAAACTGTTTTAGTGAGCTGACATTCCTATGCAGTCTTTCATTTTTCTCTCTCCTTTACGATGCATCCATTGTGATGTGGTAACGAGCAATAGTCAGCAGCATACACTTTCCTTTCTGCTCTATTTTGGTCATCAGCTTTCATGACTGGAGATTGTAGTTTTCATTCACCATTTTTGTTCTACACACTTTGAGACAATTAATTTTGTTGCCTAGAAAGAAAAGAGGAACTTTTGTGGCATCTCTGATCACTGCAAGTCTAACCTGATTTTCAGTAGCTTGCTGTGTGCAGTCCTGGATCTGCCTTAACTGGAGTCTGCTGGGCAGATTGCAATGTGGAGTTGATCTTTTTTATTTGAACAGCTAAGATGTTAAATAACGGCACAAGATTTGTTCATTTGTGATTTAGACATGAACATGGATGTCCTCTTACAGTATCTAGCCCCCGAAAACAGGGCTTAGTATGGAGATGTGTCGTGGTTTAACCCAGCCAGCAGCTAAAAACCACACAGCCGTTCACTCACACCAGCCCCTGTGGGATAAGGGAGAGAATTGAAAAGGAAAAAAAAAAAAAAGTTGAGATAAAGACAGTTTAATAGGGCAGAAAAGGAAGGTTATGATCATAATAATGATAAAAGAATATACTAGTGATGAACAGCATGATTTCTCACCACCAGAAGCCGATGCTCAGCTAGTTCCTGAGCTGTGCTGCCTCCTGGCCAACCTCCCAGTTATAAATGGAGCATGATGCCATATGGCATGGAATATCCCTTTGGCCAGTTGGGGTCAGCTGTCCTGGCTGTGTCCCCTTCCAGCTTCTGGGGTATGCCTCGCCTTCTTATTGGCAGGGCAGTGTGAGAAGATGAAAACCCCTGACTGCTTGGCAACAACTAAAACATCAGTGTGTTACCAATGTAATTGTCATCCTAAATCCAAAACACAGCACTGTACCAGCTGCTAGGAAGAAAATTAACTCTATCCCTGTCAAAACCAGGACAAGATATGACCTGTCTCTCATGCTACCGGTGCAAATGCACAATTCTAGTAAGCCATCTTAACTCCAGAAGTAGCTCAGAAGCAAGCTAAGAGTTCAGTATGTGCCACTTTGCTTATCCCCTGTCCCTCCAGTTCTGGCGGATGGAGTTTTTGCAAGTACCAGAAACACCAGCTCCAGAGCCTGTGGAGATGCTGGAAATGCAAGAGGATTGTCAGGAAGCGCAAATAGGTATGTCTCCTGACAAATGTTTTGTATTTGCCTTTTAACTGATCTTTGCTATACATAGGTAAAATCCTGTGGTTATACAATGCAGAATGGATGATGGGGATTTTGTCTCAAAAGATGATAGGCATCCAGCGTGCATAACAGAGCATCTGAGATCTTTGTTCACCACCTTGCTTATGGTAGTTTCATACTGCTACGAGTAAGAAAAAATCATGCCTGTCATAGCTTTTTTTTTTTTCTGTGAAGACTGACCTTTTCTGTGTGTGGTTTTTTCTGTTATCAGTGAACCCAATGGAAGCTACCATTGTGCAAGAGCTAGATTTTTAATTTTTTTTTTATTTTTATGGAATTATAGCACAACAGCAGAGTTAAAAAATCTACTGATGGGCCAGCATGCTGTTTAGACAAGCAGTGCTGGCCATATCATTTCCCCCTGTCGGAAGATTTTGGTCCGTGCTTGATGGGTTGTTTCTTTTAGCCATCTCATCTTCCTCTTACCCTGTTCGTGTTGAAGATATGATCTGGATTTGGTTCTGGATTCCATGATACTCATTAGTAATTATTATATAAACACAGCTCTTTTTTTTTTTTTTTTTTTTTTTTTTTTGCAGTGTCACTAGGAATGTAAATATCTTCGACAGTTGCTTTTATGTATTAACAAAACCTGTTACTAACAAATCTGCATCGTGTTTGTCAGTCAACCAGAGTTTCAGCATAGCTGACTGTACTTACTTGTGTAAGTTTTGCTGAAAGGCAGCAGGATTTGGTTTTGCTCACTTGAGCATTTTTGAAAATTTTGTTATTGTGTCAGAGTATTGTAGGAAATAGTATTCCTTAGCTGAAGCTGTTTTCTGACACACCAGTGCAAAAAAAGATGAATAGTGTGATTCCTGGCATCTCTGCAAAGGCTTTGAGATGCCTGCATGCAGTTTCCCTCTAGTCATGCTATGGTGGTACCTGTTGGGCTGTAGGTAGTGCAGCAGCAGAATAGGGAAAAAGCTCAGGCCATAAGCAACCTTGCTAACAATGTATTCTCTCCTGTTGGGTGAATCCAGGGCAGGAAGCCCATGAAGAGGACAGCAGTGACTCCGAGGCAGATGATCCATGCATAGGCCAGGACACAAAACTGCAGGAGAGCCAGAGCCAACCAAGCAGCACCAGCCACAGGCCTAGGTCATCATCAAACAGAGCAGCGGCAGCATGGTCAGCAGACAGCGGCTCTGATGACTCCAGGCGTTGGTCAGACCAGCTCAGCTTGGATGAGAAAGATGGCTTTATCTTTGTGAATTATTCTGAGGGACAAGCAAAAATGCATCCCCATGCTCAGGTTAACCATCCCCACCCCAGCTATGCTGAAGCACGGCACTACAGCAAGCTTAAACAAGGTAAAAGAAACTGGACACACTTCCTCTGTCAGATAAATGTGGTATCACCACTGACCCATAAGGCAATCTCTTTCTGTCTATGCAGCTTTGATCAGGGTTGGCTGATAAATTTCAGAATGGTCAGTGAAGAGAAAAAATTGTGTGCAAAGGTTGCATGTTGTTCAAGCTTTTCCTGAGAAGTTTACCCTGGCTGGCAGCTAAGCTGCTTGCTCACCACCACCACCTCAACTCCCTGCCGTGGGATGGTGGAGAGAATAGAAAGAGCAAAAGCAAGGGAACTCACGAGTTAAGGATGGTCTAATAAGCGAAGGAAAGAGGAAGACAAGAGAAAGTGGAGGGCAGAGTTGATTGGGGGAAAAAGGGAAAAGCTTGACACTCTGCAAATACTGCTGAACAACCACCAAAACACTGGTATGCTGTCATACTGTTTAGCCAGATACCCAAAACACAGCATCATATGAGTTTTATGAAGAAAATTAATGACAGTTGGAAATCTGAGACTTGACTAAAAATAAAGTAAAAAAAATTTAAAAATGAAGCTATCCCAGTCCTGTCAGGCTTTGGTATAGGGCTTCCCTGTGTATGTCACCATTCTCTGCAGCTCCCAACTGGACTTCAAGAAATTGGAGGCTCTGTACATTGTTTTATATCCTCTCCTTTCTTACAAGCATTGGGGAGCTGTTGAAAAAAGTGTTTTCCCTGTGTGAAACTTGAGTCAGAGTTATCTCTGGGGGAGATTTTTTTCTTTCTACAAAGTCACACATACAGATATGTTGGGGAAGGAGGGAACAAGAATGAGAACAAGAAAATTTGCTTTTTCCCCTCCTATTTCCTGCTCATTTCTAGGATACAGATGGGAGCGTCAGTTGGTGTTTAGAAGCAAACTAACTATGCACACGGCATTTGATCGCAAAGACAACGCACATCCAGCAGAAATCACTGCACTCGGCATCTCTAAGTGAGTAGCTTGCAAGCAATTGCTGTTTTGTGGTGCTTCTGTTTAGGGCAACTTTGTTCAAGGACTGAGATAAAAAAACTAAAATAAGTAGACTTACTCAGCTGCGTTATGTTACACAGTGTTGTTATAGCTCAGTTTCTCAGTCACACAGGTTAATTTGCGCATTAGTAACTATGCCAGTAGTTTAACATACTACATATTCTGACAAATAGAATTGGTTATCGCTGTCTGTGTGTTACTGTGCCAGAGTTGTTGCAGGAATGCTTTTGCTTTTTTCTTGCAGGGATCACAGCAGAATTCTTATTGGGGATGGTCGAGGCAGAGTGTTCAGCTGGTCCGTAAGCGATCAGCCTGGTCGATCTGCAGCTGATCACTGGGTGAAGGATGAGGGAGGAGACAGCTGTTCCGGCTGCGCAGTCCGTTTTTCACTCACGGAGAGGCGTCACCATTGCAGGAACTGTGGACAGCTCTTCTGTCAGAAGTAAGCCAACCATCATTCTCCTTTGGGCTCTTTTCCACACAGAATTTTAGGCTGGGTAAAGCTGTTCCATATAACAGAACTCTGCTGAAAGATTGAATTTTCCCTTGCCAAAACAGAACTGATGAATTAAAAACATAAAAACTTACAGGGAAGAATTAGAAAAGACAGACCAGCCCCTTTATAAATCCAGTCAGCAAGACAGGTATCAGGAGAGAATGAAGTCTACTTGTAGCTTTGAAAACATCCCTGCCACCCATCTGGGAAAAACTCCAGACAAATGAACTTAGCAAAGGAAAAACCCCACAAACAAAAAAAACCCTACCAAAACCAAGCTGCTTTTGCAGCAACTAGTTGTTCTTGTCAGTCTACAAGCAACCTGGTCAAAATGTAAACTGTGCGCAGGACTGTAAGGATGCTAATTTAGGAGCTACTAGGAGCGTGCAGCCTCAGACAGGAAAATGTATAACACAGGGGATTTATGTGAGCTCCCCTTACCCAGGGTCTGAGGTGGGAGTCTCTTCTCTGGTCCACTGGGTCAGAGACAGTATTTCTAGTGTCATCTCTGTAGCTATACTTTGAGTCTAAGCTGGTGACAACAGCTGGTTTTAAACTACCTCTCACGCAGAGTCGTTGCATTGATTCTGTGGTGATCCTACAAGTTAAATTCCGCTTCTGCCACACTGCATTGCATTGCACAGTTTTCTGCTATTTGAAGTCATGATGACAATTTCCACATGTGGATAGAAAAAGGCCAGGTTGGGGGAGAGGACCTGTGTTCACAGCGATGTTTGTTTTCCTCTACAGGTGCAGCAGGTTTCAGTCCGAAATCAAGCGTCTGAAGATTTCATCACCAGTCAGAGTCTGCCAGAACTGCTTCTACAACCTGCAGCATGAGCGGGGTTCGGAGGAGGGGCCCAGAAATTGATGGGGTCATGGCAAATGGAGACCTCATCCAGCCCCACCATCACTCCAAGAACTAGTGAGAGTATTGTGCGGCGATCAGAAGGGATTAGAATATTGTCTGTTTACACTTAAGTTTATACTGAGTTTTAAGCACTAAAAGTAAAAAGGGATCATTGAATTGATTGGTGTTGACAGAAGGTAAACGAGGCTAACGGCATAATTAAGTGAAGAGCAAGGTCCAGGAAGACATGATTAATAACCGCAAATCCAATTGAACTGTCAACCCCTAAACCTATGTTGACGTGGCTATTGAGAAGATCCTCACTTATCCTAAACACCCGTTCTTGTCTTGTTTTTGTAGAGCTAGTCATCTTTATTGGGGGGAGGGGGAGGGGAAGGCTTTTTAGAAGATAGTTGTAAATCTGCCTTCTTCGCAAGCAACTGTGTATATTGTAAATAGGTATAACGGCCTTTTTATCTAAATATGAACTTAACTGCCTGTTACATGGGACTTCAGATTAACCACTATACTTTGTGTGGCATCTTTATCTCATCTATCAATTTAAATACGAATGTTTAAAAAAACCGAGAAAACTCAAAGGCATTATGCGTATTTCTGTTAAAAATCCAGTCTGTGCATGTTTGTTCTTTCAGTTGCCCACAGTATCTTAATTTAAATCAGGCTATTCATAGAAATACATGGATTTTTTCAAAAGAAAACATTTTTGAGAATAGGACTTGGAGTATTTTATTCTAACTGTAAGATAACAGGAACTAAATTGTACACTTGTGTTGCATTTTATACCAAACTATTTACCACCTCAGTGTTGTTCATATTTAATAAGGCCTCTTTTATACATATGTCAGAGCTGCAGTTTTAATTACTTAATGTTCATTAGCAGCTGATTCATGCAGTGCAAGAACCAGCTTTTACCTTCTTTAGTCAATAGCAATTGGCTTGCATATAGGTACAGAATGAATTCCTTGTGCATAAAATTTAACCGCTGGTGTCCTGTAGCTTATTTGCAAAAAATCTTTTGGAACAATAGGCATTGCTCTAAAACAGGGTGATGATACTAGTCATGTCAGAAATGCTTCTAAGAGCTATCTTTGTGTTTCAGCACATGGCATCAATTTGAGGACAGCAGTAGATTTCCATTATGGTTTTTAAGTTCCAATATGAATTTAATTGCAGTATTTTTTTACTACTCATTTATTTTGCACTACATGTGGGATGAAGTAGAGACACTGATATATCCACTGGGATTGGAACATGTGCATTGGATAGGCCCATGGACTTAATTTCTGAATGAGGTCTTGCCAGTGGGTTTGGGGGGCAGGGGGGGTGGGGGGTGGCGTAGGCAACTGGCTGGTGTTTGGTTTTGTTTTTTAACGTATGTATATATATTTTGTAAATGGGTGACAAACTGATCTAGATCTAGCTATATTCACAATGGATTCTTTTAAATAGCGGTAAGGATGTGACCCAAACCAACAGAAGACAGGTGGCCCCACTTTTGCTCTGTTAGTACTTCAGTGAATGTCTTCACTCCAGACAATGAGATTATCCTTCACTTGGAATGGTTTGGGCAGACGCTGGCCCTGGGACACCAAATGGTTAAAACCAGCACTGTCATTGGAATTGCACCACTGAAGATGCCAGATCCTCTGTGGTGGTGTGAGCTCCTTCCAGAAGGTCTTGGCAATGCAGGGGCACACACCTGTCTTCTCTTGATTTGAGCTTCTAGCGGTGAATAATTTGTTAATCCTGACCACTTAATATTTACCCTGGTATCACATGTTTATGCACTGAAGGTTAAATATGTATTTTGATACATGTTTGTTTATTATGTATGTGCTGGTCTGTAAAATGAGATATATTCCTGTTTTGGTATGTATACTAGGTCCCCAAATGAACAGAAAGGCTTCTCTAGAGCCCTTGCACACTGTTGAGTAAATGCAGGTTTGTTGAGATTAGCTGACCCAAATAGATCCCTTTGGATCCAAAGAGTGATGATCAAGTAGCCATGCTGCATGGCTACCCTGACAAATTTGTCCCTAAAACCAAGAAGTCGTCCTCAGTAAGCATGTGCGGAGCACTGGAATTTCTGTGTTCAGCTGTTCTCTCTAATGTTGCCTTCACCCTTCCCAAAATGATGTGAAACCAGCATAGTTCAGAAGACAGGCTAGTGGCCTTAATGTTTTCAGTTTGAAGAAAAGGCTCTTTTAAGAACTGTTAAATGCCTTTGAGTCCACAGAGTTTTCTTCCCCTTGCCTCCAGATTTCAAATCAAAACCAAATTTAAGGAAGTCTTCTTTTCTATGGACTGGAACTTGTACAAGTTCAGCCACATAATTAAACCCTAACAAAAACAAGATTTATGACAATAACACTGATGTAATCTAAACACTAAAGCAAACAGTTGGCATATAGTACTAATGCAGGGTCGTGAAGATAGTGGGCTGTCAGTGAAGAGGTAGTCGATTGCGTTCAGCTACATCAGCGTGTCGTACGGGTGGTGGTCTACGCTTTTGATTTTTGGCAGCATACTAAAAAAAACCAAACAAGGCCATTATTCTTTACAAATTCTGTAGCGTAGAGGTTAGTCCCAATTTACATTTTGCAAACAAATCACCACAGCCCTCTGACTTAATTCTTCGGTTGCGCTGTTCCAAAAACCATGTTCTCGTTTGTAGGAGGTGGAGGGGAAAAAACACACCTGCTCGTATTTCCTCTGGCAGCTGGTGCTGTGGGCAACTGTTTTGTTCACTTGGGAGTTGGGTTTTTTCCATTTCTTTCAAGCTTCTAATGCAAATACTTGCTTTGTTTTCCATGTAAAAATCTGTTGAGCAAAAATATACTCATATACACTAACATTAGTAGACTGTATTCTCTGCAAGTACCTCACATGTCTTCTCCTGCCTTGTTCTTTGTAGTATACTTACTCATGTACTCTTAACATTCGTATGTAGTGTGCAACTGTAATGTCATGCTTATGAGAGGGGGTTGGCTGCCTCTAGCCGACATTCATCAGTTCAATAGCAAAACACTTTAGATAAGTTATTTTGCACTTTCTTATGTATAAAATTGGTAGAAACTTATATTTGCTTTGTATCATTTAAAGACTCCTTTTGTTTCAGTAAATGAACTGTGTATAAAATATTTATGCAGTTAAAACTGTTTTTAGAAAGTATTTTTAATTTCAGCAAGTTTGGTTACTTGTTGCATGACTATTAACACAGCTGACTTTTTGTGTCAGTGCAATGTATATTTTTTTTGTCCTGTTATTAACTTGTAAGCCCTAGTTAAATGGCCATTTATTTGTACAGCATCAGGAGTAAATTGAAGATAACTGGCTAAGACTGGAGTGTGGAATTTTGTACTATATTGCAGAATCCAATATCTGTTTTTTGGTGGTTACGTAAAAGGCCTGACGATTTACTATCTAGTGTGCAATCTGTGATATCTGAATGTTCATTGTATATTTGTCTCCAATGCAAAAAGGTAGAGTAACACAATTACAACAATACATGATTAAATGCAATAGTTCAGGTACTGAAGTATTTTTTTCATTTCAAATAAATACCTGTTATTTACCACCAAAAAGCTGTTTTGCATTTGTTGGAAAGATGCAACATTTGCAGCTGAATAAACATTTTTAACATGGGAGTGGTAACTAATGAGTGACATGTTTCTATATCGTCATGAGCAGTAAATTTCTATTACTTGTTACGATTTTGCTTTCTGAACGTGAGTACGGTCATCCACGATGATGCAGTGTGAAATTGTGTGTCTTTGTTGATTTGATTTTGCTTTATAAGTGTCATTGTAGAGCACGAAGCCAGCAGAACTTGACAGCGTGTAGAAGAATAGGCTGTACCAATATAGAGAAAGCAGACAGAAAAGAATGATTTAAGTCATGCTGGGTAAGGACAGTGGAAGAGGAGGAAGTATCAAAATCCAGTTTAAATCATCTTCCCCAAGAAGAGAATGACTGCTAGAGCAGAACTTGACCTTATGTGGTGAGAAACAGCCTAAGATCCCCAAGTGTTGAAATATTTTACTAATTCTTCATTTTTATACCCTTTTCTAAGGTGGTAATGCTACAGAATATGAGTTTTCACGTTGGTAGTTAGCCACCAGTGTTGGCACGTAATTAACAGTTTTTCTGTAACTAAAACCCAGGCTTTGATGCAGTTGGGCCTACCATGTTCCTTGGCTGATGAGCACCAGAATTGACATTGCATTCTCGGTATATGACAGTAAGTGAATTCTTTGGTAGTTAAACGGAACTTCTACCAATGAACTTAACTGTCTATGCTTCCTGCATTTAACTCCTTCCATGAACTCTTTGGGGGTTTTAGTTATATTGGAGTATGCTCTCAAGCAGTAGTTGTAGAAGCAATTTTCATAACCTCCCTAAGCCATATCTTGGTTGTATAGCACTGGTAGTGTCCACTTTTCATAGGTTTAAGTATTTCTCACTCAGGAGTTTCCATATTGTAAATCTTTTCATACACTGAAAAAAAAATGTTTTCTCTTTAACAGTTACAGGGAGGTTACTGTATTTCTCAGCACACCTGCGGACACTGCACAGCTGCAGCCTGGCGTGCTATTTTGCTGTCACGGAGCAAGTCACGAATGAACTTCATCAAAGCATTTTGAGTCAGTAAACTGTGCTGACTGTGGGGAGCAGGGTCTGGCGTTGCTGCCCACTCTTTGGGAGGAGAGATGCCCTCCTAACCGTAGCTCCAGGCTGCTCTGTGCAGCTGGATCGTTCAGCATGAGGTATTTCAATCTCATTTTCCTGCAGGCAAAAAATGAGTTTGCCATCTCGTTGATTTGTGACATATTAAGCTAGCTAACTTGTGCTTAACTTGGTACAGCGTTTTGCATGGTGCAAAGAACTTTCCATTAGTGTCACATCCTGCCTACAGACTGCCCTGCAGCGCCTCGGCTCCGCGGCTTGTGAAGTCTGATGGAGGGCATCACTCAGCATTGGGAAGGTGAGCCAGCCTCACTGGGTGGTTTTGTGGCCCTCGTGTTCCCTCAGCACCCGATGGTGTATGTGCTCCTCTCCACCTCTGCCAGCCTGTGGACTCCCTTCCACAGGTCTCTTGGAAGCCTGCTTTGATGAAACAAAAAAAATTGCCCTTTGAGTTTTCCGAGCGGGTCGTGGAGCCGGAGGCCGAGTGCTGTGGCTGGAGCTCGGCAGGCAGGGCTGTGCCGCTGCCTCTGGCATCCCCCGGGTGTGGTGGAGAGCGGAGGTGCCAGGAGCAAGTATGGGGAAGCAGCAGGGGCAACAGTCCTCATGGACCTTTTGATCGGGAAAGTGCAGTCCCATCCCTGCCCCATGGAGCACAGGCTTTGGTGTTGACGTTAAGACAGTGCAATTTAGAGTCCCTGTTGCAAATGGGGTGTTGGCAGAGTGAGTTTGGCTCCTTTCTGTCCAGACAAACAAAAGGGTATTAGGGAAGCCGTAGCTTTTTGTGAGGTTCACGCACTAAACCTGGGTCCGGGAGAAGGAAGAACGGTGCCCTGTGAAATTCATGGCAGCTCAAATGTCAGTGTTGGAGCTGCAAAACCCCCAACAGGCATCAGACAGGCCAGCAGCCAGTTTTGGATTGAAACAAGTCTGTGAGTGACAAGGGCAGCTCACTGCAAGTGCACCAGCCTTTAACTCCAAGTCTACCACAGCTCCTGCCTGGCAGAAGCACCTCCTGAGGCCAGGTGTTCAATTTAGCAGCTAAAACAAATGGCCAGGTTTTTCAATGCATCTGTTGGGTGTGCCTGTTGTTCACAGGTCTGTAGCTGTCTGATTTGGGGCAGGGGGCAGTTGTTACAAACTAAAATGTGGCATTTCATTCTGTGATAGTGCTGTAGCCCAGTTCGTTGTTACCAAATTTGTGGTCAACTTACTGTCACCAAATTGTCTTTCATCACGGTTGTGGTGACTTTGACAGTTCAGAAAGGTGAGGTTTTGGAGCCTGCTCTCCAGGGTCAAAGTGCTTTCTGCTGTATGCTGTTGTAAAAAATGCATGTGTATTTGTAAAGAATTGGCAGTGGAACACAGACCTCTGTCTCCATGTCAGGACACGGTGTTGATTCACCAGTGAGGTTAGCGTGCCTCACAATGGAGAGAGGAGGATGGGGAAGTGAGCACAGGAATGGGACCGATGTGTTGGGAGCCAAATCCTTCCCTATCTTCCTGGGGCAGTTGAGTGATGTTGTGCTGGGCGTGCGGCTGGTCCCAAAGAAGAGAAATTTGTAAGAAATGGGATGAAAACTTGAACACAGCCACTGATGAACGTAAGCACAATCGTGCCTGCTCAAGAGTCCACCACAGCTCCCACATGCTGCCCCAGCTGAGACCCTCTGTGCAGCGGGGCAGGCAGGCCAGCAGGACATACAGCCTTCTAAGTGTGAGCCAGTGGTAGCTCAAATTCAGCCAGTTTTGCAGGTGCTGGCCCTTCAGCACCTTCCCCTGGGGAGGAGGCACTGCTCCCTCCCACTTTGGGTTCCACCACAGCCTGTTGGAGCCTGCTCTGCTTTGGGCAGAACCGCAGGGAGGATAAAGTGCCACAGCACTGAGCAAGAGCAAAGATGACTTCTGGGCAAGAGTATGTTACAAATGAAAATATTGATGTATGGTTTGGGCCTGTGTGTGCAAGCAGAGCAAGGCTCTTGCCCCATAGCAGTGACAAAAACTTTGTGCAATCAGCCACAACCCCCATCCCATGCAGGTAGGCCGGGGTGTGGGTGTTGACACAAGCTGCCCTCAGCTCCAGGTAAAGCTTCCACCCCTTCCCGGGGTGGGGGCAGCTTCTGTGAGTGCCCCAGGTGCGCACAATGCTTTTCTTAAAGCATGGCTGCTCTCCCAAGCCCATCCTGATGAAGTTGGGCAGGGAACAACCGCAGTGCTGCTGGGCCTCGGCCGCCCTCCTCCTCCCTGCAGGGCATGTACATGGACCAGCAGGTCACAGGACACTCATTGCAGGACAAATGCTCCGATTGCAGTGTAAGCTAGGAGCCATTTCCCAACTGCTGTGAAAGGGCAGGTGTGAGGAAAGGACAAAGCTGTCCACACACTACCCAGGCTCTTAAAATTCACCTACCTGAGCAGTGATTACTATATGCTTACCACCATAGGATACATGCATACATCTAAGAGCTGATCAGCTCCGAACTGAGCTGAGAACTGGATGGGCAACAGAGGATAACAAAAAAGGACTCGCTTTAGCCCTACAAGGGTGGGCTAGGGCTCAGCTGTAGGAAACTGCTGGGACTTCATTGAAGCCAAGGCTGGTCCTCTCAAGGGAGAGAGAGTAAAAGTAGGTTTGAGTTCAGGTACTGTAAAAGCAGTACTAATTAAAAATAATAGTGATCTTAGAGTTACTTCCGCAGATGAGTTAAAACCCTCGGCTGCTATTTTCTCCTTACCGTTTCTTTTAGGATAACTGAAAAGTCTTGAATCCACAGAGAAGCCAAAATACATTTTTATTGGGGAGGCTCAATTTATTTGTTTCCACTGTGTCACATTCCACATTGCTTACCATGACAACTACCCAGGGTGCTTTTTCTTCACAAAACCCCCTTTTTTTTTTTTTTTAAGATGGACTTGTTTTAGAGAGAGGGCTTTCTGATTTCTTAGTGTATATGTATTGGTATTTCTTTGTGTATATTTCTTGGTATATATCTATATTTCTTGATATGTATACATGTATTTTTCTTGGTGTATATATAGTGCATATTTATTTCTTAGTGTTGTAATATATCAAAATATGAAAGACAAAAATAGCAAGTTAGAACATGTCGCCCTGATGCAGCAAAGCCCATGGATGCTGACGGAGCACAGAGATAGCAGGTACTTTGCACTGGTTATCACTGGGTCAATGTCTTTGTAGGCAAAGCCTTGGTTAGCAGCAGCTTTTTATGGCGGGGGTGAGGCCCAGGGCTAACAGGGCAGTTGTGACACAGCTTGAGAAGCAGAAACTTTTCAGGTAGTTAGCAATGCGGTGGAAGAAGAAAAATCCAATTTTAGTGACACAACTCTAGAAGCCAATTCTTTATTAAAAGATCTTTTAAGCATTCCAGTACAGACTTATCTGCTCCACTAGCTTTGAGTTGATGAACAAACATGTTTGGTTTTATTTAAAAAAAAAAAAGGCAAAATGGACACCTCTATAAAATTAAGTAGTAGATGAATTATAGACACTGATTACACCAAACATAAACATCAAATTACAGGAATTATACACAGTCCTAAGGCAAACTATGTAACGAATTTATGCAATTGCACTTAAGTCTGTAGAAAGTTATGACACACACTGCTGCCCAAGCACTTGATATCCTGCGTCAAGAGGACACCCCGCTGGGCATCTCTGCATTGAGAACAGCAGCTTCGGAACAGAGGAATACCCGGGGTGTTGCTACACCATACATTCGGCTTGTTGGGTGAGTGACCAATGGACTTAGCAGTGCCCAACCAAATGTATCTAAGAAAAATTAATACTAAACCAGTTTCACTGGTATCTGTTGGTTTGTGCTTCTCCCTTAGCTACAAATCCTGATGCCTTTGACCACAGCACATCTGCCTGCTGAGACAGAAAAGGTGATCTGATACCCTGACCCTGTAGAAGTCAGTGGAAATCCTGTGGTGAGTCTAAGCTTTCATAATTTTTTGACTGTGATTTCTTTCTACGCTGCTGTTCTCAACCACTAACTGTGCTCTGTGATTATTCTCCAATCGTGAGCTTTTCAACCAAAAGGGATTGTTTAATACAAGGTCTTCAATACAAACTGTTGGATCTCATCCCCATTTCAATCTCTTGCACTACGTTCACCAGCTCTCCTAAATCAAGGCTGCAAATGACATTTTAGCAAGTTCCCCCTCCAAAGCACGAAACCCCTCTTTCCAGGTGGTGGAGAGACCGAGCTGGAACTTCAGTTGTAGTCTCAACACCTCTCCTAGTAAATCCTCCAGCAACACGGGGCCTTCTGTGCCTTCCATATCCTCACAGTACAAATTAGCATCTAGCTGGACAGCGTTTTTCACCTTGCTGTACCTGCAGCCCACCCTCCTGCAGTGCCTGTACAGTGAGAAATACCGCTGCTCCCAGGGGAGTGTTCAGGCAAGAAAATACTCTTACCGGATCCAATGGACTTCAGAATCCATCCCTAAAGGGCAGGAAAAAAGCAACTGCTTGTTATGGTTTGCTCAGTAGGTCACCCTTAATGTTCAGTTTAGTCTGTAACAAACAAAAAATACTCTTTTTGTTGAAACAACAGATGCATGGGAAAGACAGTGAGCTACAGAGCAAACTGAGATTCTGTTTCGTTTCATTCAGTGTAACATACCTCTAGTGATTCTTCAATAATAAACCTCTCTGATAGGCAACTGCTGCTGTTAGGACAATTTGCTCTTTGTCTTCAAGTAGAAAGGAGCTCTCTGCTAGACAAGAGGATTTTGCTGGTCCCTGCGGTGTAAAGCTGGTTGCTTGCAGAGCTGCTATAGGCAGCAGGAGGCTGATTGATAGAAAAAAACCAAACAAACCACCCTAGGAGTACAGCTTCATCACAGCAGAGCAGTACCTAGCTCTGGTGGAGAACCTTATGCCAAGACATTTGCTGGCTGGATGTTACCGCAGCACTGCTAATTTGGTTCCCTGATACCACTATGACAAACCACTTCCAGTTTCCCCAACATGGCTTTACTCCACTGACTTCATAATCCGTGCACTCCATATTCAGCGGCATACACCTATGTCCCACTCAACACATGAATGTGTCAGCAAAGCTCACTCTGCCGACATGGTATCAGTGTCAAAACAGCCCCAAAACTGAAATGCAGGGCCAGGGACTTGTTCTACTGACTCTTCAGTGAGAATGATGAAAAATGCATCACCCAGGAAATTGCAGGTTTTTCCTGACTTCTTGGAGAAACACAAGGTTTGGTGCAGTTGCCACTAAATCTTAGGAGAGTTTACTGTCATCTTCATAGAAAAAAGCAGTATTGTGGTCCAGGAGACAGAGACCGATGGTCCTCGTAATGGAGTGTTTCTACAAAATGTTTTTCACACTGGCACTCAAGAGTCTTGCAATGTACAGCATGAAACAAGGAATCCACACAAACCAGTGTGATGGTACCTCTGTTCTTAATGGAAGGAGGAACAGGCAAACTACTGGGCCACTTGGCACAGCATTTCATCTCATCAGTGGTTCATTTACTTGAGAATGAGATGCAGAAAACTACAGTGAACAAGCAGAGAAAAACCTGTGTGTAAGAAATGCATCTCTGTAATCTGTGAGTTACCGATTCACTTTTGCTTAGAGCAAAATGGCTCAGATCTAATTTTATGTATGTGCTAATTTACTTGTGAAATTTATTGGTAGCTATGCAAAGTACCTGTTAAATACTGGTAAGTTTTCAACTTCAATACAACTAAGTGGTTCCAATGGTAAACCGCGCTACATGCCGAGTTCTTTCTCCCGTACATTTTCAGGCGCTGCATTTCCGTATCAGGAGACATCCCTTCACTGCAGTATGCAATTCTAAAGTTAGCCCGGCTTTGAGCAGGGGGCTAGGCTAACCCAGAAGCCTCTTCCAATCTAAGTTTTTCTGTGATTCTATAAAGGCAGTAACAGCCACCTGTGATACATCCTTATCTAATCATCTTCTGTTCTGCAAAGCTTTGTCTTATCCCTTCCTTTATAAAATGTAAAAGAAGTTATGGATGGCTCCTTCCCCTGAGAGGATAACCACTCTGTTAGAAGAAATAAAAGCCCTCAACCACTTCTGTTCTCTATGAAATCAAGCAACCAGATAGGGATAAAACAAAAAATGCCCCAAAACCACCAATGAGAAGAAAAAGCATCGTTTCATGTTACATCTGGGTCAATGTTTAGAAGCTACTCTAACTGCCAGGTCACTCCTCAGAGCACTGGCTCTTCATTTGCAGTGTTTTTCATTAGCAGCCTGCATTTAATACCATATCTTCAGCTTGGCAAGTATCCAGCACTGCTCAAAAAAACCCACCAGTGTGTACTTGTCACAAACACCCCCAGCACCCTTGATATCTTCTGTCTGGATAGATGGCTAGCCGGCCGAACAGAAAAGAGCAGCATTTGGAAGAGGACAATGTCAATGGAGCTTGTCCGAATCCCTGCAGCACTACTTAAGCCTGTCTTGACACTTGATACCAAAGCCACCCCCCACAGCAACTCCCTCCCCAGAGCTTGACTCTAACCCTTCACTGTGCCCAGAGTAAGACTGCTGGTGCTGTGGTTAACCCTTTCCTAGCAACTATCGGACTTGCTGTTTTAGCAGGTCAAGTCTTTGGCAGGAGAAAGGCTGTCAGCTGTTCACACTGCACCGTAAAGCAGTCATAACCACATTCCCAGAGCAGCCCTCTGAACCTCTGTCAGGCGCAACTGCTGCTCAAGTGCTCGGGAGAGGCTGCGTTTTGCCGGTTTCGCCACAAACGGGTTGTGGGAATCTTCAAATTCACCACAGACTGAGAACCTGCTCTCGCTGGTAACAACTACAAGTGTCCCTCTGCCTCAGGGAAGCAAGGCTGAGCCCAGGACTGTGACCAGCAAACATTCTGACTGCAGTTGAAGACTGAACCCCAGCCCTGAAGAAAATCTGGAGTGAGAGAAGGGATTATTATTGTAAACCAGTGATGCGCTTGTTACGGAGGCCTGGGCAACAGCATCCAATACAACAGATTTACACGTACCAACTCACAAGCTCTTTGTACTTATAAACTGAATATACACGTTACATACACCATGTAATACACCAAGTGATGGCACAAAACCAGCATACTCTAAAAAACCTAGTACTTAATGCTGTCAATACAACACTGTGCTTTGCTGGGTGCTGCTAGGCCTTTGACCAGAGGCACGGAAGAACACGTGGAATGACTGCCTAAGGTATAACCCTGGGCTAAAAGGTCTAAAAGTAATGAAGATACGTTCTTCACACTGGAAAATGAGAATCAGGCCTGGCATCTCAGAAATATTTTTCCTTGTTGCAAGGTGATTTAGTATCAGGCAATTTCTCTTTCACTTTTTTTGTTTTGTTTTTACAATTGTGCTGTTGGAAACATCCATAGAAGAAAAATATTGTGGCAAGCCTCAGAACCACCCAGTTCTTCCCTGCCCGTATTTCATGGTTACAGGGTGACTTGGAGGCCACAGGAGCCACACACCTGATGTGGAGCGGAGGAAGGAGGAGGTCTGAATGAGGCACAACAGGTCAGATCTTCACCTGCTGCCAACAGGTCACCTGCAGTCTGTGTCACAGCAGCCATACAAGCTGGCTCAGAGCTCTGGCCCCCGGTGCCTCACTCACAGACTCCTTCCAGAAACGGAAGTGGAAATGCTTCCTTGAAGTATAAAACTACCCTCTGGTGTCTAAGTATCTGACACCTACTAGAAACAATACCCAAAACTTATAAAAATTACCTTAAGTTGTTATAATGCTCTCTCCTTTCTTTAGATTGCTTGCTTTGGGCGTTTTACAGCTCCCTGTATACCATGAAGAGACAAAGGAGATCACAACTAACTGAAAGAAACCTTCAGCGAAGGAAAATCCTCGTATACTTGTGAAGAAATAAACTCCTGTCTTACACATCCAAAGAATCTTGATTAGTAAACTCTTTGAAATTAGCTGGTTTTCTTTTTAAAAAAAAAATTAAAATTCAAGTTGATGAGAGTCTCTGGATATCAAAAATGTGCAACTTTTTCCCTCCTCTGTGCTCCTGTCAAGTACTGGCACACCAAAGAGAAGACGGTGCAAGGGGCTGCTGCATGGTCCACAGAGACCATACAGGCTTTGGACCCAATGGAGAAACATTCCCATCCGTCCAACGGCACGTGGCTGCAGCCAGCTCTGTCTCCTTGGCGCTAGAAAATCACAGATCATGGTGGTGAGAGCATAACACCCTGCAAAGCAGCACTGTCTCAGGAAGTTGTTTAGCTACACCAAATGCCACTGGCATCAGAACCTAAACACTTCTGAAACTTCTCCCTTATTTTTCACCCGCTTCTCCTGAAGCACAGGGGAGTTTTGGGTAGCTGCATAGCAAAGGAAGACAACAAACCTGTTTTTTGTCTGCCTACCTAAGAACACTGTGCGTTTGTTCCCCCATGTATTAACGTACAAAGAAGCCAGCATGTGGCTCAGAGACTCAGGCTTACACAGCTGCCAGGTAACTAAGGGTCCTGGGTAAAACAAGTAGGTATGAAACAATTGTGCAACACCTCCAGCCTTAGGTGAAAGCCCAGAGCCTCATCTATGTGAACAAAGTGATGTGCAGAGCTGCTGGGACTACAAACCCAAAGAAATAGCTGCCTCAATGCCGACTGGAATAAACAAACACAGCAAAATGCGATCAACCGTAAGCAACAACTGGGCATTACGCATCGAGGGAACAGTGGCATCTTCTATAACACTGGGAACAGAAGAGATGGACAAGACACTGAGTCAACCTATGAACAGATGGATGTGTTCTGTAGCACACTGTGTCCAGGTTACGGCAGGAAAAGATAGCTGTGGCAGATCGTCATGCCCACCTCCCACTGGATGCAAAACTGCGGCTGAAGGAGAAGTTGATCTCACCGTTTTTATACTTTCCCCATGCTCCAAATGGCACTATGACAACCGTGCTGTTGTCTTCAGTACCGAATTGCATTGCCTGAGAGAAGAAACAAATTGTCAGCATCATCATCATCTTGCCTGGAAAAGGAAACAAGTGTCTGGCCCCATATGGGGCCAGACACATCCCAAGGCCCAAGACCTCTTTGCCCCTTCCCAGCCCTGATGCTGCATTCCGGTATGCGCCAGAGCTTTCCATGGAATACGCCACCATCCACAACCCTGGTGAGAAACTGGCCATTTCTGTCTATGCTGATGACATATTCAGCACAGGAACGAACTGCAGTTACGGTCCCACGCAGTTCAGTGGATTGTGAGCTAAGCAAGTTAATTGAAATGATGCCCAGCAAGGATATGGCAAGACCTAGGGTAAGGAAAAGGCCAGCCAGCAGGACTAGTGAATGTCTCAACCAGTGTAGTTCAATTCACTTGAATGCATGGTTGTATACTTGAGCTTCTTAAAACGAAACCAAAACCAACAACAAGTATTTGGTGCCAAGAGAAGTCCTGGCATTACCTGCTCAGTAACAACGTGGGCAGCTTCAGCAGGATCATGGCACTGGTTAATGAAGTCACAGATCTCCTGACTGTTCACCATAAAGTTAATACCGTCTGTAGTAAGGACCAGGAAGCTGTCGTCTGCATGATGCAACTGCAATAAAGGCACACGGTATGCACAATGATGGAGCATGTGCTGCAAGGCAAAGTAACTGCCTTCATTTTTTTTTTTTACACACTGTTTCAAAGCACCTTTTCTGGGGGTGCTGCGTGCTCTCCTGCTTTCTGTACAAAGAAGCCCTGTAACTAGAGCCCCCAAACCCTCGGCTAGCCAAAGGCTGCCCCTTGAATCCTCAAGTGCACCCATCAGCCACACAGACTGTGTTCCCTGTACTGGAGGAGTGTGTCTTAAGGGGCTTCCAGTTCTAGGAAGCAGCTCTCTGAATACACTGAGGTCAAAACACCAGATCCATACATTACCCATTAAACAAAATGCTTCTTTAAACTGAGGATTTCATCTCCCTAAACCCCTTGGGCCTAGTGGTGGCATTTAGTTAGGACCCACTGAATCTAAGTTCCCCAGGCCCTGGGAGGTGTGATGGTGGAGAAAAGTATCAAATGGAATATGAGCTGGGAGGAGAGCCTTCCTGCAAAAGTGAAGGCAACTGTGCTGAGTACCTTCCGGGTGGTTAATCTGTTCTCTGGACAACTACAGAGCTATGATAAGACGCATGCAACTGCCCTTTCTTATTCCCTTCCTCCCAAGTGCGCAAACCTCTACATATTCTACTTTTTTTTGATGGCAGCCCATCCATATCCCACCTAACTCTTAGTGATGGTTTTGTATCAGCATTAACCTCAAAATTATTCATTTGACCACAAGCCCCAAACAGACTAAAACCTTTTTATTTCAGTAATGAATATCACGTTATCTTTCTTCCCTCATCCCATATTGTACTGTCATAAATGGTATTTAGAAGTGGATCTGGTTGAATTCAGAATCAGGGCCAGATTCTTTTCTGTCCTGTTAGTGTTAATCTGAAATGACATAACTAGAATTGGTCTCCCCAGTTACTTCACCACAAATAAAAATCAACACTTGGCTATCAGGCTTCACGTGAGCACGTCGTGCGGGTACCGCAACCTGCATCAAATACCTATGATGCCCCTTAGTCTGAATGTTGCTGTCCCTGTTAACCAGGCCTTCTTTTACCTGAACCCTTTTTGTTTCTGGCTGGGCTATCACACCACTGGTTTTAAGATCCAAATCTCCTATGCTCCGCGTCATTGCAAGTCTACCATTCACATGAGGTTGTCCCAAACTGTTCCAGGCAACAAAGCCACCGCACTTCCTAATCCTGTCCAGAGGCACAAAAGAAAAAGTATGAGTTACTGCTCCACACCATTACCCGTCTCTACCTACAATTTCTGTCACTACCTACTGATGCAGAATGGGGTACAGAGGACCTAAGCTGGGAGACTGAGGGTTGACTTTTGCTTTTTGAAGGGCTCCACAGAAGGGATGTGGCTTGGCAGGCTGAGTCCTGACCTGGGAACCATAGTGCATTTCTTCAGGTCTTGGCTCTAACTTGGCAGTCTTGGACAAGTCTGAACCATAAGGTCAGGGCTCTGTACCAGTTCCTAGCTATGCTGATCCTACTGCTGAAACAGTTTATGCTCATGCAGGGCTTTCCACATCCCCAGTCCTCTAAATACCAAATTAATTAACCGGAACTGTGCTGCTTTCTGCCAGCTCAGAGGTGGTCTCAGAGCATTATATTCAACTCTCTGCTTCCTTCCAGGCCCAACCTAGCAGCAGAACACAAGCACATCCTGACTGAGGCCGTTCCCTGGGAAGCCACATCATCAGCTGACAGGTACCTTTCCTTCTCCTCCTTTCTTTCTGGAGTATGATCAATGGTGAGTTTCATGGCCTTTCCCTTTCGACACAGCAGAGCACGACTGTCTCCCACGCTTGCCACAACCAGCTCAATACCGTCCCGGAGCAGAGCCACTGTTGCAGTGGTCCCAGAGTTCATCAGAGTTGCTATAAATGTCATATCAAAGAGAGGTGTTTTAGCACTGCCTCAAAGCACGAGACCATTTATAACAGCAACAGTTTCAATTGGTAAAATGAAGACAAATTGTACTCTACATTACCAGTATCTGCTTTTAAGTTTAAACTAAATCTACATATATAAAAAAAATAAAGCAAACTTGCATGCACGTAGGACTCGGGGAAGAGAATGGAGGTGGAAAGGGTAAGTATTTCTGTGCAACAACAGGGCTCCATGCAAAGAGGGCAAGTGAAATACAAGCAGTACAAGATAGAATGGCTTCCTTCCAGCTCATAGCATATAGTTTTTCTGTCCTGTTAGCTCAAGTTACAGGGTTATTGTCCTTATCCCTGGGCACAGTGACTGCATGGGTAGACCACCATAAAGGTGATGGCTCTTCCCTTCTGTTAGGTGGTTAAGTGGACAACTGAGTAATTGTAGCTCTACGTATTTTACCAGAAGGAAAACTCCTTTACCCCAGTCTGTGGGGTCCTCCTGTTGCTGTCAGAGTTGTTACGCTCTCCCTCTGCTTCCCCCAGCCTTGCCAAGAGACAAAGGGCTCAGCCAGCAGCCGTTGGCTTTCTTCAGAAAGGGATACTGCTCCGTTCAGATCCTGTCAACTTGCTGGAGGTCCCAGCGCAAAGGTGAAGCTGGATTCTGCCTTGCCTTGTGCCTCCACACCGATGCAGTCAGCTGGCAGTGGCTCGCTGGGCAACCTGCCCTGGGCACTGGTGGGATCACTTGACAAGGGTGTAGAGTGACTGCCCAGAGGGCAAAACAGAGCCCTAGCTGCTGTCTTCCTTCTCTTACAGGGTAAGGGAGTGAGCTGGTGTTCAGGGACCTAGATTAACCGCTGCAGGTAAATTTAAGGGCTTCTCGTTTCAATTTCTATACCACTCTGGAAAAAAAAATAAGTGCTTAAAAAGGAGAAATGTGAATCTGCCTATTTCAGAAAAGATTTGCAGTTTTACCTGCAGTGAAGGAAATGCTGGGAACTGTCCAGCTTTCCTTTTTTGTTTGCTTTTTGAAAGGAGCAGGCCCATTTTACAGTTAGTATCTTCCCTTCCTGCAAATTATGCAAAGGTAACCCAGTGAGAGCTGCCTGGAAAACAGTAATTCCTGCCAACTTGAGCTATTACAGTAAAACGGCTGGCCAGGACAAGCTATTGCCCAGAACACATTTGCATTCACAGCCAATGCAAACCTCCTTGAAATGTCCTCTGTAGGTCCCTTGCCTTCTGGGATATTCCAGGTTTTCAAAGCAAGCCAAGTCAAGAGGGGTTTTGGGCTAACTTAGGACTGGGAATCCCCAGTTATGTTGCTGTTTTCACGTGATTAACAGCTAAAGATATTTCCGCTACTGCTTCTGCAGACTGCTTCTGCAGCGCTCAGCTATAGCTACATGCACTCCTATGTCTGGCCCTGCAGCCCTGACTCCGGAGAGGTGGGGTGGATCTGAGACAGGACTGTGTGTTTGAGCCAGAGGAATGCCAGCCAGCTCCATCTCGGCAAACCACATGCACGCCGCACAACCTTCTGCGTACTACAGAAACAGAAATGCAAGCGCTCTGGGATCTTGGCGACCTCTCCCCAACCCTGCAAGGTCTCAGCACCCCATAAGTAAAACAGGGTTAGGAGTAAACTGAAGTGCACAAAGCCCTGAAAGATGCATTGAGCCTTGTTGTGCAGCAAAAGTAGTGATGAATTCAAAAAAACCTCACAAAAGTCTAAACTAAGCTTGTGTTATTATTTAAAACAGGTATTATTACTGCAGTGAGGACTTGGTTTAGCCATACACGTAAACAACACGTCAATTGTGATCATCACCCATGGTGACCTAAGTCAAATCTTGGACTACATTAGGGCTGCCACACAGGCTACGATGTTCAAAATTATTGAGATGCTGGTAGCTTCTGACTATTCAGGTAAGCACTGACATCCTGTTTCTAATTTGAAGCCAAGGACTAGTCCAGTGCAGGCTCACTCTGAGGCACATTATGAAAGTAAGATGCCAGAAGTACCAGGGCGATTAGAAATTTTAGTAGAACCAGTAAAATACCTGTTTTAGCCACCAGTTAAAAGAATTGATATGAAGAACCAACATAAAACTACCTTTGTATTTCACAGAAAATACATTTTATTTAGACATTAAAATTAATGCAGAAATGCTGCTGCTCTCCCATTTCATTCCTTGGTTTTGGAACTATGCTGACAAACATAAGCAGTTTCTGAAAAATTTAAGATCTGTAGTCTTTGAATCATAAATGACTAGGAAACATTTGGACATTCAGGTGAATCTGCATCTTTTAAGTGCAAACTCTCAAAGCCAAAAGAACCGCTATCACAAAATCAAGGGATGATTCTAAAGAACAAGTCAAGATATTGTCCAGAATTGCAGTAACAGTCATAGTGACTTGTGCTTTATATACATTTATTAGTTAAACAGCACTCCTAAAAAAATAAATGCTGCTCACGCTCTCTTCCTTGGAACCCCTGGGTAGGGGGTACAGCTCGAAAACACAGGAATGATGATGGGATAACATTTCTAATGTTTTACTACAACTGCTGCTAGGTTATTTAATATCAAAATACGTTGCATCAGCATATATATTGGTTTTAACAATTAAAGAATTTATTTTGCTTTCCTAACAATATCACTATAAAACTAAGATCTTTCAATAGGTTCTTAACACTCACTGGACAACTTTTACTGCAAGTCATCTCAACTAATGTGACAAAGAGGATGTGGGAACCTTCCAGTAGTCCAGGCTAGGAACCGCCGGACTCCTTCACCTGGGACAAAATTAAGCAGATCTCTCTTTCCACGGAAGCCCAGCATATAGTGTCCAGGGCCTCCAGTTCTAGAGCTGCTGACCAGGTACAGTCTGCCACAAATAACACGCACACAGAGGCAAATAGGAAATTCACCCAGGGACTTTGTTCAAACAAAATAAACCTGCAACACTGGAGATGAAAGAGTAAGGGCTGCAGAACAGGGAAGTAGTCACTCTTGAGTTTGCCTGCACTGTGTTTTGCAGGTCGTACAGGAAGTACTTGGGATTTACACATGCATCTTTGGCCACAGATAGATCAGCCTTGGTATTTCTGGGGAATTGCCACCATTCTCGCCTTCTTGCTAAAACTGTGTGACAAAACCAGTTTTAGTTCAGCCAAAATAAAAGCTACAATTTTTTTTTTTCCTGTGGAGGTTAAGTAACCAACCAAAAAAATCAGCCAAAGAATGTTATCAATGCTAGAGGGCCAGCTGTCTCATATATGGCAAAAGTGGCCGTTCTGAAGAACATCTTCAGTACAGAATATGGCCCAATCTATTCCCTCGAGGTTATTTATTTATTTATATATATATTTTATGTAACACAAAAATGGGGAGTTTGAACCAGTGCCAACTCAAATGGAGCCATCTTAAAGGCACTGAATAGAAGTATATGAATTGTTCTGACCCACGGGAAAATATGCAAAATAAACACCCCTTTAATATTGTAATTAGTATCTTCTAACTTGATTAGGTAATAATCAGGGCCTTTGGATAAAAAGGCTGCCTTTGTAATGTTGACGATTTATGAAATATTTAAGTACAATTTCTGCAGCTCTCCCTTTTCCTCAGTGTTGCAGGTTAACATATTCAAAGAAATAAAAATCATATGTTTGGTAACTTAAAAAAAACCAAACCCCAAACCCACTACTTTTTAAATTTAGTTATTTTTAAATAACTTTTGCTGTTTGCTCAGCATAATAAGATTCCAGGAGTGCCTTTCAAACTTAGATACATCAGTTAATACCTGGCTATGTTTTAATAAGATGGCTATTCCAGAAGTGAGTGGCCAATGGGATTGCAGTTGGATGCACTCAACTTGGAGGCTGATGGAAAGGCTCCCCGTTATTTTCTCTTAGTGCATCGCAGTGAACAGCAGTAGCAGTACCCTGTAAGACTGCACTAGGCCAGGAGAGGGTTTCTCTTACATTTCTCCAGAGATATGCTCAGATTTCCTCAAGCACATGATTCTTTTCCTTATTTCTGTCCTTGCTGAGCAAAGCTATTCAGCTTTTATATTTCAGTTTTTATGGCTGGTCAAAAATATCAGAAAATTCTGTCCATCTGTGTTAACAGTTGTCTCATGGATAATGACATATTTATTGGACATGAGCTTCTTTTACTATGTCCTGTACCTAAGTTTAGCAGTGACTTAAAAGTGACTGGATATATTTCAATGCATGAAAGTGAATGAAAATGCATTTGTTAAGAGATATCAAACACCATGCTTCAGGGCTCAGGCATATCTCTAAGCTGTTAATCATTAGAAAGGATTTAGGTGTAGGACAGATTATCCCAGACCTGCCTACAGCAAGTTTCTTCTGCTTTTGTGTGAAACAACAGGTACAGATCACTGTCAGAGGGGATACTGGACCAGTCTCCAACAGGCCAGTACAGCTCTCCAAGAGCACTAGTGGACTGCGTGCCAGACACAGTAGCAGTCCCTGGAACACATACGTACTCTTTTTTTTTTAATCGAAAACTCACAGAAACTATTATGCTGTGTATTTTCCATCTATAATTTCAAATATTCTGTAATTGTACAGTGACCTACAAAGGGCTGTGACCTTGAAGATATAGCTATGTGCTCCAACAAGGCACATCTGTGGTCCTGTTAAATTTGTGCCATTGTATGAGGGTTTTACCCCTTAAATAGTACTATAAAATAGTACTATAAACAATGCATCAAACAATATCCATGCAATTTTGGCTACAAGAATTTGTCCCAAGACTTCTGTTCCTTCAAACACCCAGGCACACACTTTCAAAGCTGGTTGTGTGCTAGTAAGGGCCTGGACATCCTGAACACACACTGCTTTTTTTGCAGATACAGTGAAAGGAGTGAACCCTGGCAGGGTCATCTACTGGAACAAGACTGAGCTATTATTTTCCATTTCCTCAGTCAGGTTTGAAAAGGAGGTCAGTCTTGGGAAGCATCCAGCGTATCCCAGATACCCAGTGTTACACAACCAGCCACCATTTTCAAGATAACTTCAGCAACGGTCTCGACTGTCACATCTAGAATAGCCACAATTAATCAGAAATTCTGCTGGCAAACTGAATCGGTTTGGAAGTAGGCTTCTAACAAGGATACATGCCAAGCATTGACATTTTATATAACTTTCAAAACAGCATCAACAATAAAAATAACCACATTAAGCAGTCAACATAGTATTGAATTATTTTAACAATAGATATGCAAAAAGTTTAATTTGTTCAGAAATCCATGCTTGTCTTTGCACCCTGTTACTCCACTCTGCCTTTATAGCTTGATTTTCAGCTGGGCAACCAGTCAAGAGCACTGGGCACTTTTAGATCCCACTGGCTCCTGCAAGAGCTTGCAGGTGCTCAGCCTGCCTGAGAAACACTGAGTACTTGCCAGAGTGTGGCCCCTGTGGATGTTTGACAATGCTTTTGCCCTCTATTTTCCTTGACCTCAAGCTTTTTTAATGAAGAGGGTCTGTCCAGTATCTTGGTAGCTGTTAGGTAAATTTGCTGACATTTGCATTATATTTCATTAAGCAGCACCAGTTAGTTAAATGACATGAAAAAAAATCCTATAAGCAGTTCCAAAATGCTCAGCTTGCTGCACAACTTGTCTGTCAAATATTGTTGTTATCCAGTTCTGTCAGTCTCATGTACGGAATACTACCATCAGAAACTGTTTTCAGAATAATATACCAAGTATGGTTCCTAATCCTTCTCCTCAAGGAGCTGCTATGACACTTAACAGAGGTCACTTCAGTGAGCCAAACCAAGCCAAACAAAGGGGCAAGGAGGGGGACAAATATAACAGATCTTCGCGTTAGTGAAAAGGAAGGGTCCTGATCCAGGGAAGCATATAAGGCTGTATTCTGACACTTTCTTTAATTTGGGCTTTTAATAAAACATTTGCTAGGACGCTCTTGGATAAAAAGCACATCTGCTCTACTGATGTGTCTCTCATGAGCTCAGCTAAAACTCACCCCACAGGTGAAAACGGCCTTGACTTTTTTTACCAATTATTTTTTTAAAGGATTTCAATTTAAAAAAAATGGAAAATGAGCTTTATAGATTTAATCCTCCTTTTTTAAGGGCTGCATTTCAGGACATAAGACTTTTTCCCCTGATGTCCCTGATACTTAGCTTGTACCAGATAAGAGGAAAGGTGTGTATCCCTGACAGTGCTGCAACAGTCAGGCTAACTGTCCTGCCAGGAAATATTTGAGTCTATCCAGATTCATCTAGCAGTTAAAGTGCAGGACGCCACTCCATTGCTTGATTGTATTCATTCATTGCTTGAGAAAACTAGCTTGAGAATACAGTACCACGTCAGTCCCTAGAGGGCTTGTTGGTTTCAAGTCCTTCTTGGAGAGAAAACTTTTACAGTTCCTGTTCTTCTGAAACAACCTCAGTCATTTTGCTACTACCTGCACCAGCACTGGGACAGGTTTGGGGGTTTTTTCTGTTGGTTGTTTTGGGGTTTTTTTTGTGGGCTTGGGGTTTTTTTGATTGGATTTGTTTTGGTTTTTTAAGACTGGCTAACCTGACTCTTAAAATTGTAACTCATGGCTGCAGAATCTCCTGTGACAGAACTGGGATGGGGACCTCTATCTCCTTTTCCAAGTTACTCTCTGTAAGCTCTACTTGCTGGAAGTGGAACTTCAGTTGTACTTAGTCTCTAGATATATGTACAGAACTTGGTTAACAGCCGGGACTAAGGAGTCTGAAAGGGCTGGTGCCAGCTTTACCACAGCCAACCTTGTTCTCCTCTTCACTGCTTTTTTCCCTTTCACACTCAGCTACTCCTGTGATTCTGTTTGTGCAGAAGCAATATCAATTGTATTAATTTTGGCTTACATTACTCCTCAAGTGCAGCAGCCAAGTTAGCAAGGGGAGCTTTTGACACTGTTGCTTTTAACCTAGCTTTAAAAAAAAAACAAAACAAAACCCACAAAAAGCCAAACACCAAACCTCCCCCCAAAAACCCAAGCCAAAACAAACCTCCTCTCCAGGTTTCTTGCACAGTAAAGTTATGATCCTTGCAAATCTAAATACTAACTTGACAAACACTTTCCTTGACAGAATCACATTATGAGAAATTCATTGATGATTATGCTAACATTCAGATTAATAACTCCCCCAATAAATTTGATTTTGATTCTTTATAGCTTTTTCATTTTAAGGAGGTAAAGCATAATTGTTTCATTTGCAGTAAGTGATCAGAGCAAAATCCTATGTTAAGTAAAACTGTTTTCAAACATTTTTCTGGACATTTTACTACAAAACTACTGAGCAAATAAGAAAAACCTTATTCTCCACACCCATATGAGTAGACTATTTTTTTACCTACCATCAGCAGACAAATGAGCATGCCTTTCATACGCTTTGTTTATTTCTAGAAAAGCTTTGTTCAAAACATTTTCCAAGTTCTCCTCCTGAGCAAGAAATTCTCTGGAAACAAACAAGCAAACAAAAAATTAAAAATTCTTTCCAAGAAATAAACACCTGAACAATCTCTTCCATAGCCTTATCTCCTCCCTGCATGCATTGAATAATGCTGGATTTCAGTAAAAAGGTAATATGAGTTTACTAATGACCTGCACTGGAAGCATAATCCTGTTATTTTGCAAATAGATAAAATTCCTCTTCCAACACCCAGGGATGTGACATAGAGATACAGAAGAGTGAAAGCAAGCTGTAGGTCAGCGATCACAGTGACCCCACCTGAAAACAGTCAGTTCACACTCTCTCTGTGTTCCTAGTCCTTTTCTGGAAGGTGGGTACAATCGTATTTCCCTCGCTTGCCTTTGCGGGCTTGCTCAATGGGGCAGGCACCATACAGAATAAGTAGTTCACAGTATGTCCGTTGTAATGGACTGCTCCAGTCTGGTGTTCTGCTGTCCCACTGGGCTAGGTGGCTATATAACCTCGGAGGATTAGTCACAATGTATGACCCCCTGGTTCCCTTTCAGTCCTAAGGAAGGAATCTCTACTGTAATTAATTTGAAACACATTCACTTGATGCACACTTACTTAATATATTTTTCCATGTACTTATCACAGAAGTCTGCTGCTGCTGCCCCACCATGTCCATCATAGACTGCAAAGTACAGGACATCCTCCGTCAGCTGAGCATAATCAAACCGGTCTTCATTTTCCTTACGCTTCCCAATATGGCTAGCACAGCCCACGTTGGCCAGGCTGACTTTTGGAATCGGCTTCCCATACTTTATGCTTGGTGGGAGGAGAATAGGTTCATCAATGCGATTGTCCCAGATGCCAAAAGTGTCCCAAGTGGTAGGTCGCCCGCTCCCGTCTGGATCGAAGCGGGAAGCACGGCGCTCGGAGGTGGAGCTGTAGCAGGCAGCTGTCGGACGCTTCTCGTCTTGCAAGAGGCGGGACGTCAGCACGGCTCTCCTCCTTACTTGATACCCTCCGTTTCGTACCAAATTAATTAAAGTAGCTGTTGACATAACTTGTCTTCACAGAAATTCGTAGGAATAAAAGATGGGGAATAAAAGATATGCAGCTGCTGGAATGTCTTCAAGAGCAAAGAGAAAACTGATCAGGAAACATGAAGCACAGGAAAGGGAATTTTCAGTTACATCATTCAGGAAACAATGCCACCCTCGAAGCCCGCTGATCATGCATAGCACAGCACTGCGTAGAAGAAACTACAGAGGGATCTGCATGACTCACTGAGAAGCAACGCTACACAGACCAGCCCCCATCTAATGGGGAGTACTGCAGATAGATTAAGGTAAGGCATTTCTGCTGACCACCTGTATAATGATATCCTGAATTTTCAAAGGTTGAAGAGGTTGTGATGGGGCAAATGAGAGTGAAGTGACTTTGCTCCATGTCAGCTAAAATACGAATATGTGAAAATATGAAGTAATATCGTGAAAATGAGCTTATCATGCATGCTCTTCAAACAATTGCCAACACATTCGCACAGTGGCTCCTTGAGGGCAAAGGTCGGAGAAATATATTTGCTTAGATTTTAAAGAGGTTTTTTCATCCGCACATGATACTCGTTTCTGGCACATTTATCGAGGACTTGAACAATAGTTTTCAATACAGACCTGTGAAGTGAATTGTGATTTTCTTAGACTATCTAAGAATGACCACTAAGAATATATCCATGCACATCATACACAATTGCACACACAAACTTTCCCCCAAAAACCCCTGTACAGCCCTTTGCTGTTTTGTCTGGCCTGAAGTTCTCTGCCACCTAACCCTGAAATGGGCTCCCTTGGCTAACACAGGCAAGCAACATCTTCTATGGGCTTCTCAGATCTCTTTTCCAGCCCCGATAAATTAAACATACCACTTGGCTTAGCACAGATAAAAATTCACTAATGATGATTCATCTAGCATGCTGAAAAACATAGAAAGATCGGCTTATTTAACGCCTGTAGAGCAGCACCCAACTTGATGGAAGTCCAACAGGCTGGGATGCTGTTTGTAATAAGTCCATGTTGTTGCATCAGAGTAATTTGAACTGGACTATCAGATCACTGTAACTAACCACACTAAATTTTAAGTGAGGGATTTCTAACTTAATTGATCAAAGTTTGCAGAGAGCAAAATTATGAGTGAAAGGTATTATATGCCATAATATAGGAATTAAAAATATGCAGGCTCACAGTGAATGCCAAAAAAAAAAAAAAAGACAGCAGGGTGATCTGACATAATCAAGCAGCAAAGAGCAACACATGTACCCCAGAGACACTGTAATTCTGGGCTGCAGTGCCTTGCCGTTGTACTTTCCCCCTGCCAATCACAATTGTATCTGTAGATCTGAAATATTTGTTAAAACTACTTTTTTAAATTACTAGACAAAAATCCATGTGCTTGCAAAAACACACAGCCAAAGGTAACTTAGTAAGTGATTGCTTTAGTAGAAAATGGCTGTGACACGAGCTTTCTGGAAGCCTCCATTAAACTTGTTGTTCACAGCTCAAAGCATGTTGCTTTAGATGCTCTTGGTTTATCTTTCATGCAAGTCTTAAATGAAGAAAGGTTTCTTTACTTAGGACTTAGACAGTAACTGTCAACTTGATAAAAGGTCCGCTGTGCTGGAAATCGCTGTTGTCGCACCAGACCAGTGTGGGCTAGGCCTCCAGGTAAGTGGAACTGATCGCCTGGAATTTTAAGATTTTCCATTTTATTGCAGGGTGACGGTAACATCACATCCTTATTTCAGTATACTTAGAGGTATTTAAAAAGTGATTTACCTTCTGGGGCTGTTTTTTCTTTTCTGTTATCCTTGTCTCCTACCAACAATAAGTTAACTTCCTTCTGTGAAACACAGAACAACCAAATTGAAAGCCTGCCAATTAACAAAACCCACACTTGGTTTCACTTCAGTCAGCTTGAAAGGAGAACATGAAACGTTAGCTATATTTAGATTTCCATAGCAAGAATCAGAGGATTAATCCAAAATCCCAAACTAATTAATGCATTTGTTCCCTATCAAATTCAACTCTCAAAAGGCCTTTTTTTTTTCCAGGCACGTATTAATACTGACAAAGGTTTTTGTTTTTCAAGTGTCTCTGCAAGTCAGGGGTAGGAACCTGATCTTTAGTTTCTGTGATGTAAGTAGTTATGCTTTCAGTTGGACATTTAACAGTTTGTGCCCTCCCAACTGATATGTTTGCAAACACGGGGCAAGCCTGTCTGAGCAAAACAAGACCGAGGTACTGAAAAGGGGAGCACTGGTGTTAAAGCCAAAGTCCAAGATAGACAATTGCGGATGGAAATCTGTTTTGAGGTGCTCCATCTGATCCTGATGTGTTAATCTGTGCACATTTGACTTAAAAGAAATAGTTCCTGCAGACAGACATGGAAATACAATGCTTAAAGGAAATGAAGTGAGTGATTAGACTGTAGTTCAACATGCATGGTGCCCCTTTTACAGGCTGGCTGCTTCTTGGCAGATGGAAATTTTCCAGACTGTGAGAAGGGGAAAAAAAAAAGAAACCCGGAAGAAAGAGAAGGCATGCCTGCTGCCCCCCGGGGATTAAATGTATTTAAAAAGGAATTTAAAACTGTGAACATGTATAAGTGCACTTGTATGCTTTCCAAACCCCACAGCTGTGGGCAGTACTGGATGTTTCTGTACGTTAAGCTTGTCTTAAATCAGAGGGTTTTTTAATATCTGTGACAATATAATGTCACTCCCTGCCTGAATAATAACCTGCACAGATGGCAGCAATTTAAAGAGGTTTCTGCTGCTATTTACTAATTACAAACTAGGACGGGTTTCTTCTATGTACACAAAAGCTGTGTGGTTACGTTAGGCAGCGCCGTTTGAGCCTCTGAGGAAAGACTGATGTAACCAGCACAGATCTCCTCTTTACCGCAAGCCCCTCCATGACGGGAGGGGTGTCTCTGCTGCAGTCGTCTCCTCCCGGCTGCGGTGAAGGGGTCGGCAGAGACGTGCGGGCAGGTCAGAGGCTACTCCTCACCTCTTCACTGCCCGGCGGGAGTGCGGGCCGGGACCCAGCCCCGGCTGCCACATCTAAGCGGGCAGACGGAGCAGAAACCCCGCGCGGCAGCCGCAGATTGGAGAAGAAGGAAACGCAGAGAAGCGAGAAAGGCAAGTGAGCCGTGAGCCCCCAGCCCTGCCAAGCAGCCCGCGGCGCTGCCCCTGCGGCCGCTCGCCCCGAGACCGACCGTTAGTTTCCTCCCCCCGCGCCCGCTGTTCCCGCCGCAGCCGGGGCCTTTCCCTGCCGAGGCTCGTGAAACTGCACCTGCCGCCGCAAGGAACCGCTGTCGGTAAGCGGGAGCGCATCCCGCCCCCCCCTAGGGCGCGGCCCGGCCCCAGCCACCGCCCGGAGCCCCGCGCCGCGCATCCCGCTCCCCTCGCCGAAACGGGCGAGCGGAGGGAGGAGTTTCCGCCCTCCCTCACTCCCACCCCAGGCCTCGGCCAGGCTGTGAAGGGGGCCCGGCGCTAAACGTCGGCACGGCCGCCGGACTGCCTCAGGGCCCAGTGCGGGGGTGCGGCGGCCCTTACCTCCTTCCGCGCCCGGACAGCCGGCGGCGGCGGGGAGCTGCGCCCCAGCTGTGCGAGAGCGGCGCCTCCCCGACCAAGGCTGCCGAGGCGCGGGCCCCGCTCCCGCCCGCTGGCTTTACCCCCGCCCCGCCCCGCCCCGCCCCGCCGGCCAGCCGGAGCCCGCCGGGCCAATCGGGCGGCGGCGGGGGCCGTTCCGCCGCAGCTCTGCCCCCCGTCGCACCCAATAGCGGCCGCCGCGGCGGCCGAGCCTCCCCCACCGCCCCTGCCCCGCCCGCCGGGCGCCCGGGTGTTGGCCGTGACGGGCTGACGAGAGCCGCTTGCCGCCAGGGGCCCGGGGCGGGGGGTTGGCGGTGGGCCCGGCAGGCGAGGCCGGCCGGCCGGCCGGGGGAGAGCAAGGCCCCGAGGCGGTTCTTGTCGGGTGTTGTGGCGGCCCCGCCGCCTGCCTGCTCGCCGCGCCCCGCTATTCCAGCGCAGGCGGCCGTTGATTGTCTCCGTCCTCCCCCTCGCAGGGGCGAGGGACCGGAGGAGGAGGGAGGCTGGTACGGCCTTGGCCGAGGCGAAGGCGTCGGGTTCTTGGCGCTGCCCCGGCGGTGTCCCGCACAGCCCCCTGTTTGCGCGGTCAGTGTCGGCCAGGGAGACAGCCTGGCTGCAAGGCCACGCAGGCTGCGTCTGCAGCTACCGCACACGGGCTTCTCAGGAGGGCCTTAGGAAAAAGTGCGTATGTCATTAAGAAAAAATACGGCAATAGATTTAAAACATAGTTGAGTGTGCTGCTCCGAGGTGGCTGTTTCTATGAAAAAAACATGCTGCCTGCTTCTTACTTGACCCGTGTCCAAATGGTAGTTTAAAGAGATCGTTTGCATGGCACTGTGCTACTGGCATAGTGTTTGACCTTTGATGTAACTTGGCAAATCAGATGACTCTAATGACAAAAGCGTTTGAAACACACCTTCCCATCGACCTCGTGCTGTCCACTGGAGACAAAAGTACTTGAAAACAGATACCTGAAGAAAAAAATGCGAGCAAATGTAGCTTCCATAGGAACTTAAGGAGGTCACTGTCAAGTTTATCCCACGTATTCATGAGGTAAGGAAGTTTTTTGTTTGTTTTGGGGTTTTTTTGGTTTGGTTTTTAATTTCAAGAGCATTATTTTCTCTAACTTTTCTTTGTGATTGACTTTGACTTTACCTTATAAAAAGCCCTTTAAAACATGATACGGGACCTGTAGGTTACAGACTGATGATTTCAATTTCCCAGCTAGAGACTTCACAAAGGCACCAATATTTCAGGAAACCAAGTTCTTTGGTTTCCTGACTATTATTAGGTGGCATTCTCAATCTGTAAAGCTGCCATTAATATTTATCATCTGCTGCAATGTCATCTTTACGATATTCTGAACAAAGCGTGATGTCAGCTGTCTCCCTTCTGTATTTAGTAGGGGACTGCTAAGCAGGCCTAGTGCCCACTACACAATGTACCTTGACTGCAAAATCCATCAGCTTTTGGCCAGAAAGGCAGCAAGAAAACCCCTCATAGCTCTCACTGTACAGGACTACTTGTAGAATAAGGGGTTAGGTAAGCATGGTAGCACGTACCAGGTTGTTCTGGTTTCCAGATGTGTGGTATCCCACTCAGCATTTAGAATTAAATTTAACCCTGTGAATTCTCCTTTTGGGGAGAGACACTGTCATCTGCCACTGCAGGTTGTTCCCTGGTTCCCATTTGTCCTCAGTGAGACAAAGGAAAAACAATGCTCCATGGAAACCAGCTCTCCTGGCATCAGGCAAAGAGCGGCAGTTCTCCTGAGCAGAAGTGATCCATACAGAAGTGTATCCAAACTAGCGCAGTGATTTATCAGGAATGAAAACAGGACATTACCCTATAAACCAGGTATTGCTGTTTACTGAGTGGTACCAGCAAGGGCTTCCCAGAAGTGTCAGGGCCCTACATAATATTAGACACAAGTGCTGAAAGGCAAGTTCTGCCCTTGATAGTTTGCAGTGAAGGCCAGCACAGAAATTATAAATGTTTCATGCTGAGCCTTTATGTGCAGTGGAACTACCTTTGTATTTACAGGGTTTTGGAAGGTAAGTGGGAGGCAGCAGAAGAGGCAGCAGCAGGAATTTGAGGTGGCAGGAGAAAAGAGGCAGCAGGCATAAGAGCTTTGTGAGAAGGCAACAGGCTTGAAGATGAGGCCAGGGCTCAACAGCAAGGATCTGGAGGGCAATAGGTGAGGGTAGGGGCAGGGGGGATAGGCTACGGTGCAGCACTTGGTACTTTGAGGGGCCTCTGGCAGCACTCAGAGAACAGGAGACAAATTCAGAAACAGGAAGGGCAGGGACTTGCACTATGCAACATTTGGTTTTGACTGCAAATAGTTAATTTGGACTTTCCCCTTGCATTTTTTTTTCCAGCAGCTAAAGGATGGATTAAGTTTTCTAGATTCCATTTCTCCCAACAAGGAGTTTCTGCTCCTGCAAGATTTATCTTTCTCACTTTTTTCTGTCTTACTGCTTCTCGTTTTGCTTCTCCATCATATTCCTGACATTTCCCTCCCCTGCCACCCATTCTACTTTATTTTGTTCCCCTTTTCCTTCACAATATGCACGTATTTTTCTGTGATTATTTCTCTCCTGCTACCTCTCTTCCCTTTTTTTACTCATCCTTCTTTCCTGTGTACTTCCATCTTTAGATTCTAAAAGCTTAATTGACTGTCTCATGTGACTGGAAAACAAACCAAACTACTGGTGGCAGGGAGAGGTTGATTGCAGGTGTGCTAGCAATGCTGTCCTGCCCAGTGTTGTAACTGAGCACACAGCAGCTGTGATTCTTGGGTGGGTGGAAAAGAAACGTCCATTGTAATCTCCATGTATTAGATCCAAGCTAGAAATGCAGAGCAAACTGGTTCTGGACACCATGCTTTTTTCACCAGCACAATGTGTTCTGTAATGCCTGATGTTACAAGTGGGAGAACTTACTTTTTCACCATGCTTTCTATCTTCATAAGTGAATTTTTCCCTATGGTACACTCCTAGCTGATTATCTCTCTGTACTCTCTAGGTTTGCTAGCAGATCAGAAGAGACCAGAGACATCCCGTGGCTGTGGTGAAGGGAAGTAGCCATCCTCTTAACACTGACCTTCAAATAATTGGCAACAGTTATCATTTTTCATGTTGCTTTTCAAAGGCGGCCCTTCAAAATCAGGTGAGCTAATGTGGGAAAGGCATGCATGGCTGCTGTCAGACCCTAAGTGTGCCGAGAAGCTCCACAGGCTCTACCCCTGCCGTGGGCATTTGCCTGCCTGTGCTCGTGGCCAGCCCTGGCATGGCCCAGGTGTCAGCACAGGCCTTGGTGCTGGGAAAGGAGCTGCAGGAAACCTTATTGGGGATCTCGGTCCCTTGGCTTGGGAGCTGAATTTAAGCTCAGACCTTTGCCCGAACTGTGCTGTAGTTATGCCCATGCTTGGCTGTGTACCTCGCTGATCTTGTGCTTCCCTGGCTGATGTAACTTCCTGGCTTGACCTCAAACCTGTCTTATCTTTCTGGTCAGGTGTCCTGGGTTTTGGTTAGGATAATTTTCACAAGAAGATGGGAGGGTGACCTAAACTAGCCAAAGGGGTATTCCATACCATGTCATGCTCAGTATATAAAGGGGGCTGGCCGGGCAGGAGGTATTGCTGCTCGGGACAGGCTGGGCATCAGGTCAGCAGTGAGCAAATTGCATTGTGTATCACTCGCTTTGTATATTCTAAGTACTGTTGTTGTTATTTTCCTCTTCCTTTGCTGTCCCAGTAAACTGTCCTTATCCCAACCCACGAGTTTTACCTTTGTCTTTTGATTCTCCTCCCCATCCCACCAGGGAGAAGGAGTGAGTGAGTGGCCGCATGGTGCTCAGCTGCTCACTGGGGCTAAACCACAACAGTCCTTTTTGGTGCCCAACGGTGGGGCTTGAAGGGGTGAGATAATGACAGATCTGACCAGAGCGTGTTAAAACAAATTTGTTATATGCATTTATTACATTAGTTAAATAGTCACTGGTCACAATGGTGTTTTGTTTGTTCATGTGGCTGTGGTATGTAAACCCTTATTTGCTGTACATATTCCCTGCGGTGCTGTTTATCACCTCAGGGAGAGGGATCAGGATTCTCATTTTGCTGTACTGTTTAATATTGATTTATGGTATGATAGCATCACTGGCCATGAGGTTAAGCTGGTATTTGTATGTGGCATTGCTGTCATGCCCATACCTCAGACGACATCTCTTGGAATTTATTAATAATTGCACCCAATCTATGGGGAAAACGGGGGGGATACTTTCTCCCACTCTTTTACCTCTGCTTTTTCCTTCAGGCTGCTTATGGCAGCTTTTGAGAATTTTGAATACCCTTGGGATGTTCAAGCCAGCATGCTGTTATTGCTGTGTCTCCTGAATGTGTTTCAAGTCTTGTTTAGAGTTACAAAAAATTGTTTTAAGAATACCACCCGGAGATCTGCCCTGAGGCTGAATACTCATGGGTGGCATGGATGCGGGAGAATACGAGCAGGTATCTGGAGACCTTCCCACCCCCAATGGTTTGGAACTTAATTCCTGAACAGCTACAGGACCCTGATGAAGTGATACAATATTTGAAAGGAAAATGCTGTGGATATTCCAAAGAGGCACAATTTACCACCCTGTGCTGGGCCCTGGCCAGTATCTACCAAACACTGCTCAATATTAGGCAGCACCCTCAGGGGGGAGAGAGAGAATACTGAGAGATGTGCACTGTGGCTACTCAAACCCCAGGTACTGCAGCTGAACCAAAAAAACAACCCATGCTGGTATCTGTTACCCCTATACACAAGAAGAAAAAAAAAATCAGTTTGCTTAGTAAGGGATGATGATGAACCAGGACCATCAGGAGAACAGGAGGAAGAAGCAGAACCAGAGGAAATCACCTGATCCCTGTCCCTGAGTGAGCTGCAAGATATGCAGAAAGATTTCAGCCGCTGTCCAGGCGACCACATCATTACCTGGCTGCTCTGATGTTGAGATAATGGGGCCAGTAGCCTGGAATTACAGGGTAGGGAGGCCAAGCAGCTGGGATTCCTATCCAGAGAAGGGGGCATTGACAAGGTGATTGGGGAAAAAGACACAAGCCCTCAGTTTCTGGAGGCAACTTCTGTCAGGTGCGAGGGAAAGATATCCCTTCAGTGAAGATGTATGTCATCCAGGCAAGTGAACCACCATGGAGAGAGGTATCCATTACCTGAGGGAATTAGCTGTGCAGGAGATGGTTTATTATGATCCAGACAACACGCAGTTACCTGTATCCTGATGAAGTCCAATGTACCTAACCCATGTAGTGGAAGTTTGTGCAGAGTGCACCATCATCGTACACCAACTCATTGGCAGTAATGAACTGGAAAGGCGAAGAGGCACCAACACTGGATGAAGTGGCTGGCTGACTCTGGCAATACAAAGAAAGTCTTCCTCCCTTATATCAGCTGTGGAGAAACTGTCCCGGAAGGTCCAGCAACTCAAAAAGAATATGTCCTTTCCTCTACCTGGATGAACCAATATCTCAGTTATTAGAAGTAAATGTTCCTCTGCTCAAGAGAGAGGATACAGGGGGTACACACCACGAGGCACCCTGTGGTTTCACCTGCATGACCATGGAGAGGACATGAGGAAGTGGGATGGAAAACCTACTTTGACCTTAGAGGCGTGGGTACGTGAGTTGCAAGGCAAAACAATTACAGAAGGGGATTCTTCCAGGAAAAATGCCACTCTGGTTTCCAGCAGGAAGTTCCCCAGACTGAGTGGATCATACTTATGATCCTCTTGAAGGGACTTCTAAGTCAATTTTACAAGAAGTGAGTAATGAATATGATGAGCAGGACTAGAGGAGCCCTGCCTCCAGCCAGGTGGAGGAAAGGGACAACTGGATTTATTGGACTGTGTGGATCTGATGGCCTGGCATGTCAAAGCCACCTCTAGTAGACATCGGCGCACAGTGTACCTTGATGCCATCAGGCCATGAAGGGGCAGAACCCATCTCTATTTCTGGAGTGACAGGAGGATCCCAACAGCTGACTCTGCTGGAGGCTGAAGTGAGTCTAACTGGGAATGAGTGGCAAAAGCACCCCATCGTGACTGGCCCAGAGGCTCTATGCATCCTTGGCAAAGACTACCTCAGGAGAAGGTATTTCAAGGACCCAAAAGGGTACTGGTGGGCTTTTGGTATAGCTGCCTTGGAGTCAGAGGAAATTAAACAGCTGTCTACATTGTCTGGTCTCTCAGAGGACCCTTCTGTTGTGGGGTTGCTGAGGGTCAAAGAACAACAGGTGCCAGTCGCTACCACAGTGGTGCACCAGCGGCAATACTACACAAACCGAGACTCCCTGATTCCCATCCATAAGCTGATTTGTCAACTGGAGAGCCAGGGAATGATCAGCAGAACTCACTCACCCTTTAACAGTCCCATATGGCCAGTGTGGAAGTCTAATGGAGAGTGGAGGCTGACAGACTGTTGTGGCCTGAATGAAGTCATGCTGCCACTGAGCTCTTTCGTGCTGGACATGCTAGAACTTCAATAGGAACTGGAGTCAAAGGCAGTCCATGCCACAATTGATGTCACGAATGCGTTTTTCTCAAGCCCTTTGGCAGCAGACTGCAGGCCACAGTTTGCTTTCACTTGGAGAGGCTTCCAGTACACCTGGAATCAACTGCCCCAGGAGTGGAAACACAGCCCCACCATTTGCCATGGGCTGATCCAGACTGCACTGGAACAGGGTGAGGCTCCAGAACACCTGCAATACATTGACAACATCATCGTATGGGGCAATACAGCAGGAGAAGTTTTTGAGAAAGGGAAGAAAATAATCCTAATCCTCCTGAAAGCCAGTTTTGCCATAAACCAAAATAAGTTCAAGCAACCTGCACAGGACATCCAGTTTTACGCAGCCTGTTGCTGTCACCAGCTGGCCTGCCTCTCCTTGTACGGGTGCCGTGGGGCTGTCAGTGAGGTCCCTGCCTGTCTCACTGTCACCCTTCTCTGGTGGAGCAGCCATGCTGCTGCTTGCTGACAAGGACTGCACACAGTCCTCAGGGTGTGTGTGAAAAGCGGCTTCCTTCTTCCAGGGAAATGTGCTTTTTGGCATTCTTGCCAGGTATTGCCCTTGCATAAATAATAATAGTGTTAACATTGAAACGTGGCTAAGAAAACTAATATGCGTTCTGATTAGAAACAAAAGATAGAAAAGTGAAACCGTAATATTTTTGGCACTGTTCAAATGATGTGCAATAGCTAGTTCTCAAACTCATGCTCTATGCTTTTATGGGTGATGTGACATCTGTGACATCCCTTGTGTGCTTAGACTTTAGGATATGATAGTCTTGTTTCCTCTGGTTATCTTACTCAACAAATTTCTGTCTCATTTGGGACCCATGACCCACAGAGACAGAAGGCATTCTGAAACAGGACGGTTATGGTGCAACTTGAGCAGGTTCACAGGAGCACCTAGATCAAACTTCTGGCTCTATACCAGTTCTTATTTGTAGGAAAGACAGGAGTCAGCTGCACATCTATTGCCACAGGACTCCTCTCAATTCAGATGACATGGCTTGCTTCTGTCCCAGTAAAGATGGAAAATAAACTCCTGTATCTTAAACACTGTACACTTTCTGGGAAGGTCAGATCAAAAGCGTGCCTAGAGGATTAGCTGTAGTCATTAAAACAAAAGCCAGGTTTCTGTACTTAGTGATCCCAGGTGTGGTGGATTAATCTTGACTGGCCACCAGGTGCCCACCAAGCTGCTCTATCACTCACCCTCCACAGTGAGCAGTGCCAGCACTGTTCAGCAGTAGCCAAAACACTGGTGTGTTTTCATCACCACTTGTGATGTAACCCCAGCCAGCAACTCAGCACCACAGCCACTTGCTCGCTCCCCCGAGGTGGGTTGGTGGAGAGAGTCGGAAAAGTGAGAAAACTCATGGATAAAGATAAAGACAGTTTAATAGGTAAAGCAAAAGCCACACACACGAGCAAAGCAAGACAAGGAATTAATTCACTGCTTCCCATCGGCAGGCAGGTGTTCAGCCATCCCCAGGAAAGCAGGGCTTCGCCACGTGTAACGGTTACTTGGGAAGACAAACACCATCACTCCAAACATCCCTCCCTTCCTTCCTTCCTTCCCCCAGTTTTATATGCTGAGCATGACATCATATGGTATGGAATTTCCCTTCGGTCAGTTGGGGTCGGCTGTCCTGACTGTGTCCCCTCCCAACTCCTTGTGCACCCCCAGCCTACTCGCTGGTGGGGTGGTGTGAGAAGCAGAAAAGGCCTTGACTCTGTGTAAGCACTGCTCACCAATAATGAAAACACCTCTGTTTTCAGACTGTTTTCAGCACAAATCCAAACCAGCCTGGTACTAGCTACTGTGAAGAAAATTAACTCTATCCCAGCCAAAAGCAGCACACTGCTCTTGCTACAGAGTAGAGCATTGTGAAGGCTACTATGAGGAAAGTTAACTACACCCCAGCTAGACTCCATATACCATGTTTTCTGAAAATAAAAAAAATCGTTGTTTTGTTTATCCTGAAACATTAAATGGCTTTTGAGTATTCAGGCAGTTTATCTGGAAACAGAAAAAAGGTTTTTGCTGAGCTTTTTGTACCCCTAGAGAAGAATCTGCCCTCCTAAATGCAGGAAAAAGGGGGTTAGAACAGAATATTCCCAGTCCACATTGTGCCTTTAGCATTCTCCATATACAGCATTTTAGCTGTGCAGATTTAATTTGTCCTTGAACTTGAATCATTGTTAAGTATCATAAGTTAGGAGTTGTGATACTTCAAAATGTTAGAATGTCAGACACTGTAACTTTGTATTAGAAATATATAGTTGAAAAATCTGATCTCTGGAATGGCTGCACAGTCGATTTCGTTTCAGTGATGTGACTTCAGTTTTACAAAGATAATATCCCAGATCAGAATTCAGTCATCTGTCTGCTGAGAGGAATGACAAGCATATTTCTATCTTAATGATTAAAAAATATTCCTAATGACCTTTGAAGAGCTGTTGTAATTTGACAGCAGGAGATTATTCAGGCTTTTGAATATGTGGCAAATATTTTAAAGCAGGCTTTTAAGTGGTTTCCTTAGCAACCACTCTTCATTGGAGATTGATGCACGCTATTAAGTATCGTGCTGGGTTGGGATTAGCTTTGCAATGTTAAAACACTTGTTTAAAACACTGCCAGGTCATGCACAGTTCTTGCTGTCCAGCAGCCCCAGAGCATAGAGGGAAGCTCACTGCCTGCCAGGCTTTTTTCCAGACACGCAAGGACACGCCTCTTGGTGCTGAGCTAGCATAGGCGCCCCGATGGGTGGAGGAGCTGCCCTGCTCACCATTGGCTGCTCTGTGAGGAATGGGGGTTTTTATTTCTCATTCATCCCCCCCCCCCCCCCCAAGAAAGTGCTAGTGACTTGTGATTCCCTCTTAAAGAGGTATCAAGCACAGCTCTTAACTGAGCACAGCTTGTATTCTTTTTTTTTAAAGAAGCACCTCTTCTGCTCTCCTCCAAAGCTTTACAGTTATTCATTTCTTATGATTCAGATTATCTTCCCTATTTCCTATGGACATCTGGAATTTAAGGCAGCTTTAGCAGAACTGACCTGAGAATCTTAAAGAAAACAAATGCTGTTCAGGGGAAATATATTTAACAGTGATCCTCATGGAGGGCATTTGCCTGGTGTTTGTCATCAGCCCAGTGAGAGCCTGATCGGATGCCCCAGCAGTGCTGAGGTCTCTGGAGGCAGACTTAATCGCTGTTTCTGACTGAAGGTCAGAGCTTGTTCCTGCTTCCATAAAGAAGGAGTAAGAGTCATTTTCTCCTGATGCCTTCTGACTTTGTGCCTTTGTTACCTTGGGATTTGTTTGCTGCAAAGCCTCTCCGTGAGGCTTCTCTCTAAAACTGTTCAGAGGCACAGAAGCAGACCTAGTGTAGTACGTGACAGCTGCCCGACGTGCTCTCAGCATGTACAGTGCTGAGTACAGTGAGTTCTTTTGCTCTACCCTGGCACCCAGGAGGTCTGGGTTTCTGTGTGCAGTGGGAAATGCCAAGTCCTACCAATAGACTCCTAAATGAAATTAATCAGGGTGTTGCTGAGAGATAGGCAGCTTCTCTGGCTTCTGTCCTGAGCTAAAAGTGGAGCAGGTATTTAAGAGGGAAGAAAAGGGACTGCCAGTGCCCACATCTCTGACAGTCACTGCATTGTTGGTCTGAAATAGCTCATGTCTGTTGACCTTCAGAGCCAGGCTGTGATGGCCTTTTTTGGGCGACCTGGAAAACAGGGTGGTAAAGTGAGGTAATCCCTGACAAGCATCCTTTAAGAGTGAGGGTATTCTGATACTTGTGTTTCTTTAGGTAAGCCTGCTCTGTAGGAGTATCTTCTTGTTTGGCCATGCTTTTCTTTCTGCAATTCTCAAGAGAAAGGCTTTTCTAGAACTTACACAGAAAAAGAGAGTGCTTTTTGACTGTGATTGCTGCTTTGTGTTTGTGGTTTTGAAGACAGAAATCAGCAGAAATTTCTGAAGATAGAATTCATGCAGAAGTCAGCTCATGTGTGACCTGGTCTGTGGCATTATTGTACTTAATAGCAGTTTTTATTATTGTTGATGTTGATTGTTATTATGCTGATGCTGTACTCATCTTTGCTTAGTTGTTGTTAATACAACCACTGCCTGCTATTATGGAAAGGGTTACTGCTTCATCCTGAGAGCAAATAGGAAGAATAGAATAATAGGCATTCAGCGTTACAAATCCATGCCTCTTCTCTAAGACAAAAACTGAGGCAATATTCATGTTAAAATACATGTTCGTAAAAAACCAAAAAGCAGAGGGCTCACATGCAAAATGAAATCCTATAGCATCATTTTGTAATGTAGATGATTTCATGAAATCTTGTGTTTACAAGTGAACCTGTCAGCTTATAGGGTATGACCCAAAGCACATGGAAACTTCTGAGAATTCTCATGTTGACTTAGCATGGATTGCATTGGGTCCACAGGAAGATGGATGTGTTCAAAATCACATCCAGCATTGAACAAAAGCTTCAGCAGTGTGTAATCTTTGTTTGCTTTTGGTATGAGAGCGTCACATAGAAATACTGTGTGTAGGCACATACTGCTGCATTCAATGTATGATCTTTGCCTACTTTGCCATCTACCTTCTGTATGGGCCCATTACAGTTAGTGGGAATCTGGGGTGCGGTGTAGTTGCTTTGGTTCTGTACAGATCAGTTTAGTGCATGAATCAGATGTTTATCCCTGGGGGGGCAAGGTGGATGGTAGGGACAAACAGCTTGGATGCACATGGAGTAAAGACGCTGAGAACAACCAGAACTGAGTCTACTGCCGAGAGAATATTTACAGAGAATTGCACTTTTTACTGATTAAGGTAAGATTCATAAACTGGTTATTTTGTCAGTTCATTTGCAATGACGAGGTCTTTTTCTAGGACACCAGAGGTGTGAAGCATTAACTTAAAGCTCTTCCAGCGAGACGACCCAAGCCTGTCACCGAGTCCTCGCTTAATTCATAGTCATGGCTTTATCTCGGCTTCTCATCTGCAAAGTGGGAGCAAGAAGACTTCTCAGTGTCAGTGGGAATGTTGCGAGGGTGATCACAGGAGCAGTTGTGATGAGTTCAGCAGGGGCTGGACTAGCTCCTGGGCTAGCTGTCGAGAGGGGGTACCAGCCAGCGAGCAGTGTAAGACTGAGCAGCCAGCTCAGTACTGCATTGCATGTAACTGTATATTGTGAGCACTGTGCATAGCTAATATGAAGCTTTGCAGAAATGTGAAGGCATCTTCCTTGCCACTGGCCATTTCCTACAAGAATTGAGGAGGATTATAGGAGTGCCCTGTCCAATATGTATGGCTGACCTGTTTGGGCTGCCTGGAGCACCAACATTTGTGCTGATCCTTCCCTGGTGCCCAGTGATGCAAAGCTGTCCCAGTCTTGTCCAGCTGTGGCCAGACAACCCTTTCCTGTTAGAAAGGCATAGTGTCACATGGAAAAAAACTGACACAAAGGAGCTGCTCTCGTCCTGATGGATGACAGTGAGCAGGCATTAGCTTGGGATTTATTCCAAGTGGCCTTATGTGCAGTGCCAATGACAATGGTCTTCCAGGTCTTCAAGGTGCTATGGTAATTGTGGTAGTAAGTAGCAATGATTGTTTATGCGCAAATAAATTCCTGAAAAAGTTTGAAGCTAGAAGGATTTCCTGATGGCTAGGCCAAGTCATCAAGCCCCATGCAGTTAGTTACTTTTCTACAGAAACATTTCATAGTTTTCAGAGGATTGGTTTCATCTTCAAAAATTCATCTTCAGGTTCAAATGCCCCACTGCTGCAAGAGAGCACACAGCTCAGCTGAAATGAACAGGACTCTGTCCCCTTAACTCAGCAGTAAATTAATCCTGTCTCCACCTTTTCACCTAATCGTTTCAGCACAAAGAAATGAATGATATCATCAGCATTTGAAGGAAAAAGCCTGTCAGGGCAACACAATACAGGGAGAGGAAAGAGATAATATTTGCATTTAAACTTGTTCAAGGAGTGGAGGTGCTATGGTTACACTGTTAAAAGTCACACTGTGCTTACTCTGCTTGCATCTATTCACTGGAGCAGGATTATCTAGGATGATATTTAGGAATATCATTTGAATATTTTCAAGATGAAGTGGAGGGTGTAGTCCTGGGTGAATACCGAAACGCAGGAGGTTATTCAATTGGTTGGGAAAACTTGGGTAAGCAGAAGTGTTCCTTCATCGCTTCTCACATGTCCTAACTCCACGTGCCTTGTGAGCTGTTGGGCCTGTTCTTTCTTTGCCTTTCAGGTGAGTCATTTTGCACAGTTGCATCTGCACGTGAGTATGTTCTCTCATTTGGGGTTTCAGGTTGCCCCTTGCCTGTATTTAAGGTCTTATCTTTTTCTACATCACCATGAAACAACTGTTTTTCTAATATGGTTTGATCTGTGTACTGAAATAAGCAAAAAAAATGCTTTATGCTTGGTGCCACAAATAAGAAAATGCATGAATGGGTCAGCCCACATTCTAGTAAGATCTTGGAGAAATGCAACCATTTTTTAGCGAAACACAGTACTGTCAGGCACATCCAGTGTATCTTGCTCAAATGTAAGTAGAGTGCTTTTATTTAGCACTTGAGTCTGCAAGCCATGGTGCTTCTTCAGCAATGTACTTCCATGGGGAATTAATGGCACTCGATACCTCCTGTTTTTTTCCAGAACTTTCTTTTTTTTGTGGGGGATGGGGGGAGTCATCTCGTAGCAATAAAATCAATGGGAATTTTCTTACTGACACGAATAAAGCTTTTACTGTAGAACAGAACCAGCCAAGATGCTCCATGAAAGTACATTTAACTTTTATTAAATTTCCCCCCTCTCCGGTCCCATTTCCTTTCTCCCTGTGATCATCATGCTCCAGCTATGGTCGGACAGAGTTCCCTCTTACACAGAGCAGAGTGCATTGTGGTTGCACCCAGCCATCACCACTGTTGTTTGAGGATTTACAAGGTCTGTTTTTAAATGTCCTTCTAACAACCAACCATGTACACACGCTGCTTCTGTCTTAACAGCTGTCAGTTCTAAATCACAGTGTGAACAGTGAGTGAGATGCTGCTTTTCCAATATGCTGCTTTAGGTCTGGGCTTAAACTGCAGAGCCAGAGTGGAGGATCCTTTCCGCATGCTGCTGCATCCCTAAGCAGACTCTGGGCAGCTGAGAAGGAGACCCAGCCCTTCCCCAAGACACCTCTGTAGGCACCGATAACCTGTACTCCAGGCACACAGGAGACATGGACCCTGGTCTTCATTTCAAGGGAGCCAAGACCAGAAGACCATCTGTTAGGGTCACCATTAATACCCTAGTCAAGGTAAGTTGAGTTGTCTGCTGTTTCTGCAAGATTTATACCTCCTCTTCTCCACCAGCATCTGTTGTCTCTTTTTGCTTGGCCCCTGTGCTGTCTGAGGCCTCCGCTTACCACAGCAGTCACAATGTACCTGTTTCTGAATTTAGTGTATTATCGTATGAGCCTTTGGAAAAGCAGCACTTTTAGACTGTCTTTTAACTAACTCATTTTAAATGGCACGTTATTAAATGTTACTTGTCACTTGTTGACCACCTAGGAACACTTGACCTTTGCACAAATTACATTCAAAATATTTGACAAAGCTATACAAAATATTATCTTTATTTCTTACTGGAATTTCTAAAACATCTGACTAGAAACAACATAAGGGAGATGGAAATTAACAGGACTTCAGCATGACCTGCACAGCAAAATGTCACTTAATGCAAACAGTATGATACCATCTTCTTTCAATGAATACTTTGATGTTGTAAGGCTGGAATAAAGAAAAGGCAGAGTGCCCAGTACAACACAATATACATCAGCGCAGCAAATCTAATTTGTTTATCTCAAAGGGCAAGGTAATGCACTTAAGTAATTCTGTAGTGCAGCAAAGTTGAATTTCACAGACCTCAGTTTATGACAGTAAGAAATCAAGACATGAGACACCTGCTGCAGATGGCCCAGCTCCTTGTTGGGCACTTTCCCAACAAGTGTAAATTGGGGGGGGGCAGGGGTATCAGTTACAGGTGGACAATCCAGCTGACAGGACAGACCTTCAATGCTTTGAAGGCAAATGCAATGAGTAGCTGTAATACATCTGATCGCTCTATGTCTGTGCATACATCTACATAATATGAAACGAATTCAGGTGAATATAATATCTAACCAATGAAAGAACAAGCAGCTTCAGCAAATGTTCACAATATTATCTTCAAGATTTTAAGACGCATCCGTATAGAATCATAGAATGGTTTGGGTTGGAAGATTCCTTAAAGATCTCATTCCAACCCCCCTGCCGTGGGCAGCAACACCCTCCACTAGACCACGTTGCCCAAAGCCCCATCCAACCTGGCCTTGAACACTAGGTGGGGGCTTCCGCAACCTCTCTGGGCAACCTGTTCCAGTGCCTCACCACCCTCATAGTGAAGAATTTCTTCCTAGTATCTAATCTAAATCAACCCTCCTTTAGCTTAAAGCCATTACCCCTTGTCCTGTCACTACACTCTCTGATAAACAGTCCCTCTCCAGATTTCCTGTAGGTCCCCTTCAGGTTCTGCAAGGCTGCTATAAGGTCTTCCCAGAGCCTTCTCTTCTCCAGGATGAACAACCCCAACTCTCAGCCTGTCTTCACAGGAGAGGTGCTCCAGCCCTCTCATCAGCTTTGTGGCCCTCCTCTGGACTTGCTCCAATAGGTCCATGTCCTTCTTATGTTGGGGGCCCCAGAACTGGACATAGTACTCCAAGTGGGGTCTCACCAGAGCACAGTAGAGGGACAGATTCACCTCCCTTGACCTGCTGGTTACATTTCTTTTGATGCAGCCCAGGATACAGTTGGCTTTCTAGGCTGCAAGTGCACAATGCTGGCTCCTGTTGAGCTTTTCATCAATCAACACCCCCAAGTCTGTCTCCTCAGGGCTGCTCTCAATCCATTCTCCACCCAGCCTGTAGTTGTGCTTGAGATTGCCCTGACCCATGTGCAGGACCTTGCACTTGGTCTTGTTGAACTTCATGCTGTTCACATGGGCCCACCTCTCAAGCCTGTCAAGGTCCCTCTGGATGGCATCCCTTCCCTCCAATGTGTCGACCGCACCACACAGCTTGGTTGTATTGGCAAACTTGCTGAGGATACACTCAATCCCGCTGTCCATGTTGCTGACAAAGATGTTAAACAGTGCTGGTCCCAGTACCGACCCCTGAGGAATGCCACTCGTCACTGATGTCTACTTGGACATTGAGCCATTGACCACAACTCTTTTTGAGTGTGACCATCCAGCCAATTCCTTATCCACAGAGTGGTCCATCCATCAAATCCATGTCTCTCCAACTCAGAGACAAGGATGTTGTGCAGGACACTGTCAAATGCTTTGCACAAGTCCAGGTAGATGACATCAGTTGCTCTTCCCATATCCACCAACGCTGTAACCCCATCATAGAAGGCCACCACATTTGTCAGGCACGATTTGCCCTTACTGAAGCCATGCTGGCTGTCATCAGTCACCTCCTTATTTTCCATGTGCCTGAGCACAGTCTCCAGGAGCATCTGCTCCATGATCTTTCCAGGCACGGAGGTGAGACTGACCGGCCTGTAGTTCCCTGTGTCTTCCTTTTTTCTCTTCTTAAAAGTGGGGGTTATGTTTCCCCTTTTCCAGTCAGTGGGAACTTCGCCGGACTGCCAGGACTTCTCAAATATGATGGCCACTTCATCTGCCAGTTCCCTCAAGACCTGCAGATGCATCTCATCAGGTCCCATGGACCTGATGAGTTCCTTAGATGGTCTCAAACCTCATCTTCTCCTGCAGGGGGTGGTTCTGCATTCTCCCAGTCCCTGCCTTTGCCTTCTGTGACCTGGGCAGTGTGGCTCAAGGATTTGCCAGTGAAGACTGAGGCAAAGAAGTCATTGAGTACCTCAGCCTTCTCCATATCCTGGGTAACCAGGTCACCTGTTTCATTCCAGAGGGGACCCACATTTTCCCTAGACTTCCTTTTATCACTAACATACCTATAGAAGCTTTTCTTGTTGTCCTTAACATCCCTGGCCAGATTTAATTCTACCAGGGCTTTGGCTTTCCTAACCTGATCCCTGGCTGCTCAGACAGGTTCTCTGTATTCCTCCCAGGCTGCCTGCCCTTGCCTCCACCCTCTGTAGGCTCCCTTTTTGTGTTTGACTTTGCCCAGGAGCTCCTTGTTCATCCATGGGGGCCTCTTGGTGTTTTTGTCTGACTTCCTCTTTGCTGGGATGCATCGCTCCTGAGCTTGGAGGAGGTGACCCTTGAGGACTAACCAGCTTGCTTGGGCCCCTCTTCCCACCAGGGCTTTGTCCCATGGTATTCTACCAAGCAGATCCCTGAAGAGGCCAAAGTCTGCTCTCCTGAAGTCCAGGATAGTGAGCTTGCTGTGCACCCTCCTCACTGCCCTGAGGATCTTGAACTCCACTATTTCACGGTCACTGCGGCCAAGGCTGCTCTTGAGCTTCACATTCCACATGAGCCTCTCCTTGTTGGTGAGAACAAGGTCCTGCATGGCACCTCTCCTTGCTGGCTCCTCTATCACTTGGAGGAGAAAGTTATCACTGATACATTCCAGGAACTTCCTGGATTGCTTGTGCCCTGCTGTGTTGTGCCTCCAGCAGATATCAGGGTGATTGAAGTCCCCCATGAGGACCAGGGCTTGTGAATGTGAGGCTGCTCCTATCTGTCTGTAGAGGGCCCCATCCACTTGGTCTCCCTGGTCAGGCGGCCTGTAGCAGACCCCCACTATAATGTCCCCTGTCCCTCCTCTCCCTTTAATCCTGAGCCATAAGCTCTCAGTCAGCTCCTCATCCATCCCCAGGTGGATCTCCATGCACTCCAGCTGGTCAATGACATAGAGGGCAACACCCCCTCCTCATCTCCCCTGCTTGTCCTTCCTAAAGAGCCTGTACCCTTCCATTCCAACAGTCCAGTCACAGGAGCCATCCCACCATCATCTCTGTGATGGCACCCTGCAGGTGTGTGCACGTCTCTAACTCTTCTTGTTTACTCCCCATGCTATGTACGTTTCCATGGAGGCATTTAAGCTGGGCCCCTGATGAAGCTGACTGACTGGCTGGAGTGGCTGGAATTCCTCTGAGGTATTTCACTGGTGTTTCCCTGTTGGCTTCTATTACCTCAGGAGCCCCTGGCTCATCTCTGTAGAGACTTCAAGTGTGCTGCAGTGCATCCGGCACATCTCTGAGCAACAGGCTGAGGGCCCTTGGTGGCATGCCATCCCTCTGATCTTGGTGTGTCATCCCACAGCTTGTCATGGGCAAGCCTGATATTATCCCCCTCCCACTTCAAGCCTAGTTTAAAGCTCTGTCTGGTGGCTGTCCCTGTTTCTGTCTCAGGGAGGGCAGAGCATGGCTCCACCAGTTTATCCCTTTCTTAGCCTCCCTGATGCTCCTTAATCTTTCTTATTCCTCTTGCAGCTTTGCCACCAGGCTGAGCATACCATCCACCTGGTCATGCTTCACACAACTGTCCTCACTACTGCCATCCATTCCCAGTGACAGGCTCTGGCATCCCCTGCAGCCTGAGACCTGGGTGGCTACATGTTTTCATGGGAGCTCTGCCTGGGTTGCTACATCCATTCTGGTGAGTGCAGAGGACAGAGCTTTCTGCCAGGTAGATACTATAGCTAAGCTCCTTCCGAGACGGTGATGAACAGCATGTACCTGAATTCAATTTCTGACTTACTCTTTGTCTAAAAGAGCATGTTCCAGAAAGATCCAATGTTAGTAAACTATAGAAAAGAAACAGGGAAACATAACCTCCAGCAACATTTTATGATGATGATTTGTAAACTGGTGGTTTGATTTATACCTTGATAGAGATTTAACTGCCTGACACCAAGAAAACCTGTCTGTCATGCTGTGCAGGTGTTTATCTGGTATGACTAAATTGCTGTGGAGATCTTCAGGTAACTTACCCATTTGGTTTTATTTGCAGGCTTGATGGGCGAAGATGTTGCCTTTGGTTCTCACACTGTGTCTCTTCTTGGGTGTAGGTTTGGTTAGGGACCTCCTTGCATCTTTTTCTCAAGAATTGGGACCTTTCATAGTACCAGACAGAATGACAAATGCAGAACCACAGGGCATTATTGGGGATTAAAATAGTTTACTTACAGAATATTAAAATCAATTGTGTGATCGCTTAAAATTAGGTTGAATTGAAACTCGAGTGGCTTTGCTTGTCATGAGTGACTGGAGTGCAGAAGTCTTAGGCCACAAACCATAACTGAACTTTAGTTGAACCTTTGCTTGGTCAAAAAGAAGTACTGGGAGTCTTGCACAAGATAAACTGGACCAAGTCTATGATTCAAGGGAAAGACCTTCAAAGAAAGAGAGAAAATGTTTCATCTCAAGTCAACAGAAGACAGATGAGACGCAGGTGTGGCTAAGACAGGAGGATGATGAAACTGCATGAGTAGATAAAATTTGAAAGATGTTATTCCAATCATCACAGAGGAAAAGCAGCTATTAAACAAACTGATCGGACAAAAAGTCCATGCATATCACATGGACAGGCATGTGAACACCTTGTGTAGTAGATTGTGAGGCCTTGAAAGGCACAAGAAAATAACCAAAGGTGTCTCTCTTTGGAGATACCCAGCTTGAGCTGAAATAAACTAACTCCGTGGCAGAACATAGGGTCCAAACTCTTCTTTAGAGTCGGAGGCTTAGACTGGATCCAGTTGCCCAGAGAGTCTTCTCTGAGAAGGAGTTTAGAAAGCAAGAGGGTCCTTTCTGAACCTCACAACTCGGCAGGAGGCTCTTCTTGGACTCTTCTGCAACAGGCATTGAGTCAGCTTTTCATCACATGCCTCCCTACCTGTTCAGCAAGTGCTCTCTGGCTAGTCTGAAGGCTCGTCCTAGTCGTTGGCACTTCAGCAAAATGAGACTGCTGGGTTTATCTGCAGTCTGAGCAGATGATAAGCTCAGTAGTGCTACAGCCACCAACTTCATGCCTTTGGACACCACCAGCTCACCACCCACCTCTTTAAATGTGCTGCAATCAAAATCACGGTTGGTGGGAAGTATTTTGTGGGAAGACCATTTGAAAACAAAAGTGCGTTGACAAGGAAGAAAGCAAAAGCTACCCAAAGGCCAGACTAAGGGTTATCTGAGTATTTGCAGCTTGTACACACCTTGGGCAACAGCAAAAGCTGGGGGTGAGAGTAAAGTCATTTTAATGCCCTTTCCCTGAATCATCACATGGGCAACAATCTGGCTCCCCACAGAGGTATCCTCTCTTGTGCCCTTGTCTGTACAGGGGAGTCATCGCCTGCTCCGTTGGAAATGCAATATTTTTGTAAATGCATTACTCATTGACGAAATTACTTTCGTGTCTTGCTGCTACTCATTGGGACCAGCTCTGAAAACAGCAGTTCTTCTAAGATGTGTGTCCACTCATCTGCCTTCCTTGTTCCCAGTGAGAATCCAAAGGGCGCATTAAATATAGCTTTGGACTCTGGTACAGACATAAATCATGTAAAACAATCTGCATGTCAGTTAAATAAGTTGCACTGCAATTTCTATTGTGCTGAGTCGCATTAGAAAGTATTTTCCTTTTATTGAAAAGACTCCGCAAATGCAAAGTCCACAAAGGGAAAGAGCACAAAGCACGAGTACCAGCCCATGGGTGACAGACAAGATCTTTGCTGTTGTGTCCCGTGCCTCACCAGGGCTGTGGTTTCCCCCTGTCCCAGCAGCTCTCATAGGAATCGGCTATACAGTGCCACAGAAGCCAACAATTGGAAAAACCCATTTTTAAATTCCCTGCACCAGTTTGGTCTCTGAGGGAAACCCTCGGGGTGGTGCTGGAGTAGTGCTGCCTGCAGGCAGGAATAGTTCAGGTATCTGGGTTCCCTGGATATCCCACTCTCAGACAACTCTGCCTCAGCAAAACCTGTGCTTCACGTCTCCATCTGTGCAAGGGCAAACTTTAGACTTTGCTACTGCCCCGAGAAAGATGGCTTCACCAGGGACTGTAAGAAGCAGAGGTATTCCTGTCCACTGGGGCACCCAAATACAGTAGGCGGGCTGCTTCACACCACCCCTCCTGGGACGCGCTCAAACCTGTCCTACGGGGACAGACCAGCCATGTCAGGTAGCAGAACACTTGTCGACTCGACTCAAGGCTCACTGAAAACTGGGCGAGCTAAGTCCAAAAGGGATCCCTCAGAGAGCAGCATACAGACCCAAGGGGGTCAGAAACTGCCTGCTCACTCTTGCTGGTGTGAGTTGATTTTTTTGAGGCACTCAAACATGTTTTTACTTCCTTGGGTTTCCTGTGTGAAGGGAAGATGTTCAGTGTTTGCTGCTACTGCTTACTGCTGCTTCACTGAACCAGGATTAATTTTGTGATCAGTTTTGCAAGCCTGAGGAAAAGCAGTATTGTGCATTGACCTGCTCCTGCCGCTTTTCAGGTGCGGCAGAAACATCCCTGACGTTCAGCAGCGCTGCTTTTTGGTGGCACCAGAGCCTTGGACCACTGCCTGGGTAAGTGCCAGCTAACTCAGGGAGTCATTTGCCTTTGGGTTTGGGTTCTCATAGAAGATGATTACTTGTCTCTAGTGCTCAAAACAGAGATTCTTCTCTGGGATATTTTGATGTAAACGTTTAACTTCGTAGAAGTCCAGAATTGTTCTCCTTCAGAGCAGCTGGAGATTTCTCCTCAGCATAGTTGCCTGCTGCAAAACCACAAAAGGGGAAAGTCTGTAACTTGCAGCATTTCTGCTTTATCTCTTAAAGAAGGAATTAATCAAACTCATTAAAAATGTTACAGAGGTAAAACTGTCTAGCTCATAGGCCTTTTTATTTCCTACTCTAATAACTTGGACTCTTTTTTTTTTTTTTTTAAAAGCTAACACCACTAGGTAATCACTTGTGAATTTTTGCATTTTCATGGAACATGCATGCAAAAGCCCAGCTGACAATGATTTTCACCAAAAGGCTTGAAATAAAATCCTGGCTTTGGTAGTAAATGAGCATTATTTGGCACTCCATAAAAATCCCAAATGTTTAAAAAGTCACAGAATCCATGATTCCTGTAACAAACCCTAAGTACTGCTAATAATAGCAGTAATGAGCTTTTAATACTAAAATGTCTCTGGCAGATAGATTAGGAAGGAAGGGGTATGTTACCCGTGCATGCTGAGATGGTGCATTGTGTTACACGCTCCCGAGCTTCTCACTTGTTTTTTGTTTCATAAATTACAGATGCGTGCCAGCTTTTCTCTGCCTGTTCACAGAGAAACTGGATATCTTTTTCAAAGAGACATTTTAATTGGATGGAAATTACTAGACTCACTGGAGGGGGCAAATAGTTCAAACCTGCGGCCTGTATCATGCAGGCTTTTGGGGCCCACTTGAACAACCCATGGTTAGCCAGAGAGGGAGCCCATTTCATAGAATCATAGAATGGTTTGGGTTGGAAGGGACCTCAAAGATCATATAGTTCCAACCCCCCTGCTGTGGGCAGGGACACCCTCCACTAGACCACGTTGCCCAAAGCCCCATCCAACCTGGCCTTAAACACTTCCAGGGAGGGGGCAACCACAACCTCTCTGGGCAACCTGTGGCAGTGCCTCACCACTCTAACAGTAAAGAATTTCTTTCTAACATCTAATCTAAATTTCCTAGTCCAACAGTGGCTTCAGTTGAACTGTGACTCAGTAATGAAGGAGGAAAACCAGCACTTGCAGCACTCGCTATGCTCTTAGCCCTTATGCCTGAATAGGGATCTTACTCCTGGTCTGTATGTCTTGCTGTGTTTACAACATGAGGTCACACGCCCTGCGTTAAGCCAAATGAACTGCTCAGTGCTGTGCCGTGCCCCATGGAGAAACGTACTGCTTTCTCGCTAGAGATGCAAACTACTGTGCTGGGAAGTGGCATGCTGATCTTGAGTTGAGCAGCCCTTTCAGCATTGCAAAGCCTTGCTGGGCACATAAACATCAGTTGAGCCACTGATGAAGTGGGGTTGACTGCTTGGACATTTCTGTACTGCGTGGACTCAGGACTCATGGGCCAGCAGCCTGGAGCTTCTCTGATAGAGCCTCCGAGACTGATGTAGGCTGATGGCATGTGGTTGTGAAACAGACCTGCTGAGAAACGGGAGGGTTGCGTACCGGCTGGTGGTTGCTGACTGTATCACATTCATCCTGGAGAAAACGGTCCAGGAGAAAGACATGCTGATACCATCACGCATCCAGATGAATGTCTCCATACGTGTGGACCGGGCTAGGTCTTCATTTTGAGACTTAAAATATTTCCTGTCCTGAAGAAATGAGGTGTTTTACTCAATACAGATGTGCTGAGATGGACTGTTAGGGATCATTAATACACACCTACCAGCCATTTTTATTTTAAGAATATCAAGTAGTACTGGTACCTACTGCCTGCAGTTATTTTCTGTCTTTTTTTAATGGATTAGGTTGAAAAAGGTTTCCTTCTCTGGACTGCAGGCCCAAAGCCATCCGCACAGTCATGAGGAGGCTGGAATATCGTGCCAACCCCTGGAGATGTATGTTTGACCCAGAAATATAGATCCCCGTATCACGCTTGCAAGTACCAGTCTAAGGACAGGGGACTGCAAGATGCTGCACCACCTGGGAAGAAGCTATTTGAAGGTCAGCTGCTGCATGGTGACCTCTGCGTGCAGGCTTTCTGGTCTATGGGAGGCACGCATAGGATCCGCATCCCAACACAGCTGGTTCATGAAGACAAGAAAAAGCTATGGTAAGCCCAAAAAAGTTGCTTGGGTGGCACGTCTTCTGCTGTCTGATTTATGGAAGAAAGGTGGAGAACAAAACTCCCCAGCAAGTGAAGTAACAGAACAGAAATGCTGCAGTGCTCCTGCAGCGTTGTGGTGTGCTTCTGTAGCAAGCAGCAGTTTATAAAGCACTTGATGATACTCTAATAGAAACAGGAATTTTTCAATGCCTTAGATGGCAAAGGACTAAGACTGTAATAGTAAGTTGATTTAAATATCTCAGTAATTACCATGTAATAACTGCCTTTAGCGCTGTAACACTTGTCTGCCTTGCTTAGGTATTCTGAAGGGAAGAAGAAATAGCTGAGACGCTGCTTTTCTGTGGTGCCTCCCTAATACACCAGAGCAAGCTTTCTCAGTAACTTGTTAACATAGGACAAAAAGCAGCATCTTTCTTTCTGAGACACCAGGCTGTATTTATTTCCCTTAATGCTGCCCAGCAAAGCTACCTGTAGCTATGTGACTGCTGTGAAACCTCTAAGTGACTCAAGGCACTTCATTCCTTTAGCCTCCTCTTTTGGCCTTGGGGTCCTGGAAGTTTTTTCTGCCCTGAGGAGGTGATGAAATAGCATCAATTGACATTTAACATCCAGTGGTGGCATGCTGGAATGAGCTCCGTGCCTCGGTTCTCATCAATAACACTACTCCAAGTAAGGTTAGTGCAGGACAATCTAGAGGCTGTTGCAGTTTAAATTGTTGCTGTTAATGACTAGTTTCTGATACTCCTCTTCTCACAGGGTGCAGAAGTGGGAACGAGTAAAGCCAGCAGAGCAACAAGAAGTCCTTCTCTGGCAGCTTACAGTAATGGCCGGGCCCCGACTGGGCCTGATCCCTGGGCCCAGCAGCGCCAGGGCTGCAGCTGCACTGAGGGAGAAGGTAAGTGGTGCCAGGTGGCCCCTGGACTGTGAGTATTCCACAGGTGAGGCCCAGAGCTGGGGGTGCCACTGCTGAACTCTGGGGGGGGGGTATGACCAGCAGGGTAGGGGGGAAAGGGGGACTCTGGGTCTGGTAGCGGGGCTGCACAATTGACCTTGTTTAACATATTAATCAATGAGCTGGATGAAGGGACAGAGGGTACCCTCAGCAAGTTTGCTGACAATGCAAAACTGGGAGGAACGACTGATACACCAGAAGGCTGTGCTGCCATTCAGTGAGACCTGGACAGGCTAGAGAGTTGGGCAGAGAGGAACCTCATGAAGTTCAACAAGGGCAAGTTTAGGGTCCTGCACCTGAGAAGGAATAACCCCACGCACCCGTTAGGGGTTGACCTGCTGGGAAGCAGCTCTGCAGAGAAGGACCTGGGAGTCCTGGTGGACAAGAAGTAAGTTCTCCATGAGCCAGCAATGTGCCCTTGTGGCCAGGAAGGCCAATGGTATCCTGGGGTGCATTGAGAAGAGCATGGCCAGCAGGTTGAGGGAGGTTCTCCTCACCCTCTACTCTGCCCTGGTGAGGCCACATCTGGAGTGCTGTGCCCAGTTCTGGGCTCCCCAGTTCAAGAAAGACAGGGAACTACTGGAGAGAGTCCAGTGCAAGGATGATGAGGGGACTGGAGCATCTCTCCTATGAGGAAAGGCTGAGAGCGCTGGGTCTGTTTAGCCTGGAGAAGAGAAGACTGAGAGGGGATCTCATCAATACTGATATCTAAAACGCAGATGCCAAGATTGGGCCAGACTCTCTTCAGTGGTGCCCAGTGACAGGACAAGGGGCAACAGGAACACACTGGAGCACAGGAAGTTCCATCTGAACATGAGGAAAATGTTCACTTTGAGGGTGACCAAGCACTGGGACAGGCTGCCCAGAGAGCTTGTGGAGTCTCCTTCTCTGGAGATGTTCAAAACCCAGCTGGACAATCCTGTGCAACCTGCTCTAGGTGATCCTGCTTTAGCAGGGGGGTTGGACTAGATGATCTCCAGAGGTCCCTTCCAACCCCCACGGCTATGTGAGTCTGTGTGGTTCTGTGACCGGCGGGTCCCAGGGAAAGCCCCGAGGAGGACGGCGGGGGACGCGACCGCGACCGTGGCGGAGGCTCGGGCCGGGACACTTCCGGGCTCGGCGGGGCGGGGGGAAACAGTGTCCCGGCAGGGTCAGAAGGCGGGCAGGCTGCGTCCCGCGGCACGCCGGGAGCTGAGTCCTGGGGCTTTTGTTGCTGGTTTCCTGCGGTGGTCTGCGGGCTTCCCGCCACGCCCCGAGAGCGCACGCACAGTGACGCGCACCTCCCCCCCGCTGCGCCTGGCTACCGAAACGAGGTGGGTGTGTCTGGTACCGCGCATGCGCGATGGCGCGCCCCTTTCGCTCACTGCAGCCGTCTGGCGACCGAAGCGCAGTATTGAGGTTGGGCACTACGCATGCGCGGACGCACCGCTGTGGTGCACGTTGCAGTCCGCCGGTAACGGCAATACGGTACTACGGTGCCTGCGAGGCCAGCACGCCGCCCTCGTTGCTGGCTCCCGGTAAGGAAATGCCACCGCTGCTCCACGGGCGTGGTGTCGGCGGCTGCTTGCTACCGGCGCTCGGCGTGCAGAGCGCGGGACGGCAGCGGCGGTGCGGCCTACGGGCAAGCGCCGCCGCCGGGTGGCCGGAACGCGGCACTGCAGCGCAGGCCCCGCACTGGGCCCAGCCGCTCCGCGGCACTCGCTGGCGCCGCCTGGTGGAGCAAAGGTGGCACCGCGGCAGTGAATTTCTCGTCCTGCATCTCCTCTGCTGCTCCTCGTCCACGTTAATTCCTAGAACCACTGAGTCATTTTGGTTGGAAAAGATCCTTAAGATCATCAAGTCCGACCATTAACCTAACACTGCCAAGCCCACCACTAAACCATGTCCCTAAGCACCACATCTACACGTCTTCTAAGTACCTCCAGGGATGGTGACCAAATGACTTCCCTGGGCAGCCTGTTCCTGTGACTAATAACCCTTTTGGTGAAAAATTTTTTTCCTGTTGTCTAGTCTCCACCTCCCCTGGCACAACTTGAGGCTATTTCCTTTTGTCCTGTTGTTGTTACTTGGGAGAAGAAACCAACACCCACCTCACCACAACCTCTTTTCAAGTAGTTGTAGAGAGCGGTAAGGTCTCCCCTCAGCCTCCTTTTCTCCAGGCTAAACAACCCCAGTTCTCTCAGCTGCTCTTCATAAGACTTGTGCTCTAGACCCTTCTCTAGCTTTGTTGCCCTTCTCTGGACACGCTCCAGCACCTCACTGTCTTTCTTGTAGTGAGGGACCCAAAACTGAACACAGTGGCCTCACCAGTGCCAAGTAGAAGGGGACAATCACGTCCATAGTCCTGCTGGCCACGCTGTTTCTGATACAAGCCAGGATGCTGTTGGTCTTCTGGGCCACCTGGGCACACCGCTGGCTCATATTCAGGACCTGGCACTGAGCCTTGTTGAACCTCACACAGTTGGCCTCGTCCAGACCCCTCTGTAGAGCCTTCCCACCCTCAAGCAGATCGACACTTCCACACAACTTGGTGTCATCTGCAAACTGACTGAGGGTGCACTCGGTCCTGTCATCCAGATCATTGATGAATTCCTCCTGCTATGTCTTGTTGCCTGTCGGTTTTTAAATTTTCTTTCAACATCTTTCTCTATGTCCCTCTATGATTAAAGTCCCTATTTTTTTTAATTCTTGCCTATGTTTCTTGTACCTTCTTGCTTTTTAAATTCTCTGTGTTTGTACTGCATTTATGTGCCAAGGTTTTGGTAGCAGTGGTGCTGCAGGTGTGGCTTCTGTGAGAAGACACCAGGAGCTGCCCCCATGGTGGACAGAGCCAGTTCCAGCTGGCTGCAAGAGGGATGTGCCGCTGGCCAAAGTTCTCCAGGTGTGGCCTCACCAGTGCTGAGTAGAGGGGAAGGATCATTAGACTTTGCTACTTCCCCAAGGTGGCTTCAACAGGGACTGTAAGAAGCAGAGTTATTTCTGCCCACTGTCCCATCAGCCTGGCTTGTGAGGGAGATGCCTGGCAACTGGCAGGGGGCAGAAGAAGAGAAGGTGAGCTGTGCAACATGGGGAGTTTTTTAATATCTATCTTGTAAAACGAAATAATATTTCCTATGGCCAGAACTGGTTATGACAGACACATCAGTCCTTACTAGAAGTGGGTTTGAAAGACACATGGAAAAAAGTTCTCGCTTTAACTATGAACATGTAGCATCTCTACTTGTAGCAGGAAGGCTTTTTGGGAAAAGGGAGTATTTGCCTCCTGATAAGGGGTTGCAGCCCCCTTCTAGGGATAAATGTGGTTTCATAATTCAGAAGCCAGAACGTTTTATGTAGCTCCCCGTAAATCTTTGGAAACACAAAGGAAGCAACATCTCTTTTCTTCTCCTCTAGCTTTCCCCATTTCCCATGAAACTGCTTAACCGTTTTGAGATTTTTGTCTGCCACCCAACATTACTGGCCTTTGCAGTCAGTTTCCTCAACATGAAGGGGTTCTGTAATACCCTTTTCTACTAATTGTTACCTAAGATAAGGACATTGTAAGTATCAGAAACTTTCCTGTTCTTGGCTTCCCTAAATCAAGTCAGTCCCAAGGATCTTTCTACAGGTTAGAAGAAAGGAGAAGTCACTATCCTTATCACACAGCACAGACAAAAAGTGAAGGGCAGCATTAAAGTCAAGGAAAGCTAACAGCATACAGCTCAGTCAACACTTCTCGGTATGACTTTTTAAAAAAAAAGGCATGAGAGTCTTGTTTGTTCTTGTCCTTTCAGGTTTCTAGTCTAAACAAAATGGATTTCTATTCATTCTATTTAGATGATCATCATTTTAATAACACTTTCTTCCTGCTACATGTGTCAAAGACTTTTGTGTTCGTAGGAAATTTAACCTTGCAGTACTTTTTTTTTCTTTTTTTTTTTTTTTTAAACTACCAGTGAAAACTAGCAGTTCGTACCAAAACAGACTCTTTTATAGAAACCTGCAATTCAATTTTTCTATACACAGGCTATTATCAAGTAATCAACACAAACCACGCTTTACTTAACATATACTTTTTAATGCATCAGAATAAACCCAAGAAACTTTCTCCAAAAATCTGACTGTTGTCAGAATCTGTGGAAGATCTACGCAGTCAATTTATTTAAACATATTTAATTTCTGTACATAAATTTATTTTTAAGAATCCAAGCAAGACTACTGATTTATTTTAATAAAAGGAAAACTCAAAAGACCTTGCTAGCTTTTGTTGTTTTCTGTTACGATTTTTTTTTTTCTATCTCATACTTATGAATATACTGCACAACAAGATACTTATTCTTATAGAACTTATTTATGTACTCATGTTTGAGGAAGGAATTATCAGCATTTTACTCAGTATTATCCTGGTTTTGGCTGGGATAGAGTTAAATTTTCTCCCTAGCAGCTGGCATAGTGCTGTGTTTTGGATTTAGGATGAGAATAATGTTGATAACACACTGATATTTTAGTTGTTGCCAAGCAGTCAAGGACTTTTCAGCTCCTCATACTGCCCTGCCAACGAGAAGGCATGGGGCACCCAAGAAGCTGAGAGGGGACACAGCCAGGGCAGCTGACCCAAACTGACCAAAGGGATATTCCATGCCATATGATGACATGCTCCATCATGGAGCATCAGGAACTAGCTGGGCATCAGTTCTAGGTGGTAAGAAATTGTGCTGTGCATCACTTGGTTTGTATATTATTTTTCTATCATCATCATCATCATCATCTTCCTTTTCTGTCCTATTAAACTGTCTTTATCTCAGCCCACAAGTTTTACCTTTTCCTTTTCGATTCTCTCCCCCATCCCACTGGCGGGGGGAGGAATTGAGCGAACACACAACTGTGTGGTTGTTTTAGCTGCCGGCCAGGTTAAGCCATAAGTATCTAAAACAGGAAAATTATTCTTTCTATATGTAAAAAAGCAATCTTCCCTTTTATTTAACTTGTCATAAAGCATACATAATACACACTATCCCCAAATTTCCCTTTACAAGCAAAGTAAAACAGAAGCTCTTTGTTTTAAATTCCCCTCTCCCTTTCTTAGATAACTAACTCCTACAACTGTTTTTGCACTTCCAGTTTAGCAAATCTTATAGACAAGGTAGATCTACAGAAATAACTTGCATAGCAAAAAAGCAAAACCAACTCTGTTTCTCTGCACAGCACACCCGCCTGATGGCCTGCTTCCATGGCAAATTCACTTGATTTTATACATGAAAGCCTCTAATTTAGGAAAAATATTTAGGTTTGTTCTGTATAACTCTTGACTTTTGCCTACGACGAGCAGATATTAAGGAATAGATTAATCAAACCTGAAGTTCATTTGGAATAACATTAGTCAACAGTTCCGGTGTAACTTAGGCAGGAAAAGTCAGGGTCTGAGTGCTTTGCCAGGCAGTGTTCATTCTTGGTAGGTATATGCTTTATCACAGCATTGCTATAGCCTGTTCAATGTTCTGCTTTTGATTTTGCTTCAAATTTACATTATGTAACTAGCTCTAAGTATTTATACCACAGTGTAAGTCTAGATGCAGGCAGCCTTATGCCTCATTGACAATATTTTCCTTAGAACCCTGGCTCACATGAGCACCTCTGTGTTGTCCTATTTCCTTGTACAAATACAGCTTTCTTCCTTTGTAGGTCCTCGTGAATTAAAAATACTTTGAATAGTTTGAATCCCACTGTAGCACAACGTTATGGCATAACACATAAATTACGCAGAAAAAACTCCTACTAGTGTGGATCACTTCCCAGCATTCACAATAACAGGGTAGCACACTGCATTTCCAGCCCCTCTCACCTCCTGTCTTATTTGCTGGAAGTAGTGCCCCAGCAGTGGGGAATGGGCAGGGAAGGGAGGTGCCAATGGGCCATATCTGCCCTCCCCCCAAAAAAATTCACCACTCCTTTCCTTCTGCTGCTGCTTTGGAGGGTGGATTGGAGACATTCTGCACAGGCAGAGCCAAGATACTAAGACTACTATTGTTGGAGGGTTTTAAAGAGCAGAAAGCTGTTTAGACAAAAATCGTGGTCTCTAAGTACAATTAAATCTGGTCTCTGTAGGAAATAGAGACCAGATGTTATATGCTGCCTTTTAATTTTTTACTTCTGCAAATTAAATGGGGGAGGGACAGAACACACAGATAGTGCCTGCGCTCTGTAATCTTCTGCCCTTTTAGATTATACTTCAGTGGATTATTCAGACTTACCTATTTTAGGACATTTCTATGTAAAGTATTTGCATTGCAAAAAAATCTCTTCTCTCCACTTTTTTTTCCTAAGCAAATAATTGATTATCAGTATTTTATTTATCTGTGTGTTTCTCAGTCCTCTGATTTTTTTCCCAGTGTTTTATAGAACAGTCTGAAATTTATCCGTAAACCTGGTAATTTTCTGACTGTAGTGAGTTTTCCTGAAACTGGCATATCATGCATCTTTTTATACAAGCTTGTTTTATCTCATTATTATGCTTTTCTTAAAGCTCTGAGTCTTCTACAAAATACTATTTTGTGAAAGTGTCCTAGTGAGGTGATTGAGCGTTTTCTTTATCAGTTATTTCCTACCAAGTTTGCCTATGGTGCAGGTTAATGTCTCTCTCCCTCTACTGCCAACTCAGCTATAGTTAATCACGCAATTTAGTCTGATGATAATTTATTCCAGCTAATGATGCACGAGATGTAAAAAGCCCAAAGGAGGAGTTTGAGGGACTGGAAATTAGGAGGGGGAAAATTCCCAAACCAAACATTCCCACCTTTTTTCTTTGCAAACTCAGCATATCTTATGCTGAAATTACTGAGACACCATGGAGCCCTGCTTTTTTTTACAGTCTCTTGGTGGTGGAATCACACTTTAAATCATACTGCAAAAGCATGACTTAGTTAACACTTCATTATGCAGGAAGATTTGCACTATGCTGTAGTTGGCAGAAAAAATCTGACTTTCTTCGTGCATTTTATCCATCACCCACTTGCAATTAAGAAAATGTGACTTTAACTGTTTTTGTCTAAAAGGCATATGGCTGAATGTCTATTTACCCAATCATCAGTTGTACTACATGGAAACTTTAAAAATACGAAGATCAGATACCACAGTTAAATTATTTCTGTGATTTTTTTTTTCCCTTCAAGGAGTAAATATTTCACTGTAAAGCATTATTTGAAGAGTAACATGTTTCAACTGAAGGATTGTGAATGCCTTACAGTATAATTTTATAATGTGGCTAGTTAAATGAATTTAGTAAGTGGAGAATATGGTTATTTGCTCACATGAGGGTTTCCAAATTGTGATCTTTAGACTACCAGCTGTCTGAAGTGTCACAGTAACTGGCACATATGTGGCCCTAGGGCCATATCATCCCTTTTACAACTTGTATTAAGATGATGGGAACCTCCAAAATATTTGAGGGTAGCAAATGGTATAGGAAATATGGCAGACATAATCTTAGCAGAAAATTCTTTTTCAAAAAGCACAAAATAGACTTATCGCTAGAATAATACTATATCCTGTCCCTAACAACAGTCACACTCTTGTAACACTGGGATTCAAGCCTCTTAAAATGTATGGATACTTATGGTTATTTTCTATAGGTGAACCTCAGACCCTTTATTCACTTTTTGCTCCTTTCTTTAAGGAAGACTTTTTAATAAATATTTGCAATATTTATAAATTCAAACAGTGAGGTTATATGCAACTAAATGATAACATCTATTTTAATTTTGTATCCTTTTAAGATACAAACTTAAGTTGAAAAAGAGAGATCCTTCTGAAATGGATAAATACCCTTGCCATTCTACTGGGAAGTGTACTTTAAAAGGAAAGAGGGGGAAAAAACCACCCATGGCATTGTCATGAATTGTCACCAGTCCCGCTGCACTACCAGAACATGTAAACCTTTATTTCTGCACCTAGCCCTTTTTTTTTTTGGATCTCTCTCAGCTAAATATGATGTTCTAACTAAAGATATCTCAGTGCATTTCAATGGGCATGGGCTTATGTGGAAAGACTTGTCAACCCTGGGCTCAGGTCTGTAATGATACGATATCCTGACAAAGAAATTACAGCAAATATTTTACAGGAAGTGCCATTAAGAAGTTATCTAGTCCACTTCCCTACTATAAATAATTTTAGATCCATTTATGTAACTGTTCAATGAAGAGTGCTGTGAATGTCATAGAAAATCCCTGCTACTCTCATACCAGGTATTTCCCATTATGGTAACACACAGGGGTTTTTTCCCCTGATGTGACTGGGTATTAGAAAATATTTGGAAATCTCTTTTGTTATAACTACCAGTGTTCAAAAGGAGCCAATTTTTAACAATATCCTGAAGTACCTCTCATTTCAAAATACCACATTATACTTGTATAAACTGCCTGTAGACATAAAAAGAAACAATTAAAAGGTAGCCTTTGGTCTGTATTTCTTTAGAAAAACCAGTTTTAGCCTACATTAAATCAGTCTGTTAATTGATTCCATCTTGAAAATCCTCATGACAATGCAGATTCTGCTTTGAAAACTGACATCTCCTACAAGAAAGAAACCCACATAGTGGTACATAAAATTCACACAATTTGAAAAGAAAGACTGCCAGAAATGAAACAGCAAGGAATAAGTTTTCAATTTCATATGTCTAAGTTAAAATTGTGAGAAGCATTTCTGTAGAGGTAGTAAAAACTCAGATGGACAATGCCCTGAGCAAACTGGTCTAGCTTGGCCTGTACAACTCTTGGTTCTATGAATATGTATTTTGTCATTGAGTAATTTGGGTTGGAAAGGCCCTCAGGAGGTCATCTGCTTCAGCCTCCTGCTCAAAGCAGTTCTAGTTTCAGAATTCAATCTTTTCATTCTTAGTTCAATCTTTCAATGCTTAGGGGTTTATGCATTCAAGTTTTTTAAATTTCCAAGGCGGGGGACTCCACAGCCTCTCTGGGTGGCGTGTAACAGCACTAACACCCAACTCCATTCCTGCATAGCCGCGATGCTTCTATTTCTACTGCACAGCCCATCCCCACTTCCAGCCCCATACACTTCCTTTTCGCATTTGAACTCAAAGTTTCCTCTCCAGCCAGTCTGGCCTCCTGCCTGTACACCCATTTTCCTGCAGTTCAGGATGGGCGGTCCTTGTGCTTTCAGGAGGTTGGCCTTGAAGACTGACCAGCTCTCTGTGGCCCTTTGCCCTTTAGAACACCCTCCCATGAGATCCTGTCTGCTGGCTGCCCGAACAAGCTGAAGTTCAGAGTTTTTAGTCTGCCACTGCTGCTTCTACTCTTTGCTACCGCTACTACTAGCTCCCTTTGCTTTTGAGAAAAAAAAATAATTTGTAAGGCAAGAGCCAGTAAAGTAGATCTCAAACTGTGCAAAACCACACAATTTTTAAAATTACCAACATTGGATTAGAATTTTAGCTGCTGCGTGATATTACATCCAGTTGCCTCCAGACTGGAACGGTGACATAAGCTGACTCCTTATCTTTCAGTGTCAATTTTCTTCAAGAGAAAAAGGTGATGAAACAGTTGCCACCTTATGTCTGTGACTATGCTATGTGTGCTTATGAACTGGCAAAGAGGAAAAAAGTGGCCAGCAGGATTCAGAAAGAAATTCTCTATTCTTCTGTCTCTGCTTGAGACAAGGTTATGGGTATTTATTTTTGTCTGAATATCTTTAGGCTGCCTTTGAATTTCTAATACCCTGAGATTTGTCAAGAAACGTGCCGGCCACTCCCTCAGTTGTAATACTCCCCAACCGATTCTTTACAAGCCTCCTCCATGGCATTTCAGTGAGAGTAGAGCAGATCTGTTTCCATCTTCCAAATGGAGCACCCCAAAAGTTATTGTCTGCTTTCTATCATATGATATGTTATGACATAATTCCAACTGCTTACTCTTTTTTGACCCTCTCTCCCTCCACATATGAGATAGAATTGTCTTTCCTCCTCTTTTCACTGTGGGTTTGTGTGTCGCCTGTCTCTCCAGTTACCTCTAGAGAGGAAAATTTCTAGAGGGAAGAGTTCACATATAACATAAAGAAATTTGGTTCTCAAACCAAGTGGTCAGTACTCCTCTAAAAATAAATGTGCTTTCCGTCACCATTGAAGGGTCTTTACAAGAAATTCTCCATATGCGTAAATCTACTCATCTCACGATTTGAGGACATATATTTTATTTTATATAAAAGAAGAATCAGACAATAAAAAAATTAACCAAATGCTGAATTTGGCAGTGATAAAACTGGCATTTTATAAAGTATAACCTATTTGGCACTTATCAAAGTGACTAGTAAAGCATTTAAAACATTCAGCATTTCAGCTATTTACATAAATTTTGACTGCATATTAATAGAAACCTTCCTATTGTGGTTCCCAGGTATAGCACAGTTGTTAGAAGTCATGCCGTGGGCAGTTCTTCAAAGGATCAGTTTCCAGTAGTTTCCCCATTACTGGTAGAATCTGAAGGCACTGAAGAAATCCTGATGAAGATAGCTGACCAAATTGCATCAGAACTGATGCAACTTAACTGACTCTGACTTCTGCAGAGCTACGTTCACTTGCAAGAGGACTACGCTGCGATAAAAGCAAAATGTTGTGAAGGAAAGGTCAGAGACAGATTTCAGAAATTTCTGCTGAGGACGATCAGTTATTTCAACTCTCCACTTTAAACTTGAACTCCGTAATGTTCTTCCCAACATTGTGGGTTTTCCATGGGGATCGCCCAGTTTGTTGAAGGCATATCCAGGCTTGAGAGGGAATGGTTGAGGGTGGTATAGCAACATGTCAAACCCCTTTTTTACACATTTTAAATTCAGCTGCCTAGGAGGAAACCACCTCATGACTTGGAGCACTTTAGGACAAGCATTAATAATAACAATTTCTAATTGGTCATTATTGCTTGAACAGAAAATATCAGATTTCAATTTCACCAGGAGGAAATGAAAATGTCATGTACTGTAATATGACAAGCATGGAATTTACAGTAGTGATATGTACTTGTAATTACCTTTATATGTGTAAATGCACACAAAGCAGAACACCAGGGAGGCCGTTTTACAACAGATTTAATCAAGAGAACATCTATGTCTCCTCATAAACTTACTTAACCAACTTTGAAAAAAGAATGGAGTTGATTAGACAGGTTAATGGGGTGATGTCTTTATAAATGACAGATGGCCATGGTAGAACAGAAAGTTGTTCACTCTCCATTTTTTATTTTATTTTACTTATGAGACTATTTTACTATTTTTTTACTTATGAAAGCATTGCTCATACATTTTTGATTAGTAGTGGTTCACAAAAAAAAAAGTAATTTCCAATGAAACTGAACTTTTAACTGGATGGATGTTGTCATTATGCTGAAGTGGCAATAATCAAAACTAAAATACAAAATGAATTTTTAGGAATTCCAGGTCCTTATAAACATCCTGACCTCCCCACACTGGCCTGCAAATGGAGCAAAGTGCTTACAGATTTGCAAGCTCATAAGAACATTACAAAGGAATGAAAGCATGAAGAAGAAAGCTAGCTTTTTAATGATAAAGGGAACCCATAGTGGTGAATTTGACAATAATTAAAAATTAGAATTCAAAAAAGGCAAGAGTCTTAATTAAGAATAATAAAAAAAATTATTATTATACTTGAAAAAAAATCCACCTTAGGCATAATGATTTTTACCTCAGAATGATCAAAGTGTAGAATGTGGCATAGCCTAGACTGTTAATCTTCCCTCAGATATACGAGGTATAGAATCATAGGAAGATTTGGGTTGGAAGGGACCTCAAAGATCATCTAGTTCCAGCCCCCCCTGCCATGAGGGTATCTGGAAGTAGATGACATATACAGCGTCACCCAACAGAGGATTCAGTAAGTACCTATACAAAGACCTCTGTGGTGCGCTCTGGGGACCCTGGCCAGGCCTGAAGAGGAAGACGTGCAATAGCTGAAGTTGCTGTTGAAAGCCACCATCACAGCAGCAGCTCTTGGCTCTTTTCTGGACGCCATGCTGCTCGGCAACGGTCTGTGTGCCACCACTGCCATGTCCCATGATTTGTGAAGCTCTATCTAAAGATTTCCAGTGCCTACTCTGCTCTTAGATAATCACAATTGTGTGATTATTCCTGCAACATTCTCCCATCTCTCTTCTCCCATATGAAAAATGGCCATTCCTAAATGGACCAGAAATAAAGAAAATAAGCTGTGCAATGCTAATCTTTTACTCTTTTTTTCCTCCTCCTTTGGCATTTTTCACTGATCTGAAGCATACAACTTCATCTGACACAGAGCCAGTATTAATCCTACTGAACATCTCTCTAGCCTTCCAGACGTGAATTTGAAACCCAAAGTCTCCCAGGAATGTTTTCTCTTGAAAATTTCTGTGTGAATTTAGGATTTATGAGAAGTGCTAGACTACATTTTGAAAAAACCTTTGGATCTTTGGGGCCTTTTTGCATTTATCAGGATCGTAGTACCAGTGCTGTGAAACGATCTTTAAGTATGTATGTGACACTCTGCAGTAGACAGAAGTAATGAAAGATAATTCTAGGTACTCAATCAGTGGCTACAGGTACAATGTGGCTGCAGCATATCAGAGTCTGGCTCAGAATTTTTGCAAGCTTTCCAAGTGCTAGCATACTGATGATTTTTTTAATAAAGTATAATAGCATATCAGAAGTTTAATTTCATTTATACGTAGATACGCAAATCAGTAGTTTCCATAATGGTGGCTAATCCTCATTAACAGAAACAGATCAGCTTATCTCTTAGGCAGGTGAGTAGGTAGCTGTCAGCTGCAGAGATACAGTGGTCTAGCTTTTACTAGTAACATTATAACCAACGGTTTTGGGTGATAATTTGACATCTTATTTAAATCACTACACAACTCAATTCACTTGTCCCACAATTCACCTCTTATTAACATAAAGAAAATAAATTTCACACAGAGTATTCATCTAGGTAATAGCCATGACTGGCTTTGTGTTCAGTATTGGCATTTCCAGCAGATTAATTGCTATAACGTCAGTAGCACCACTTATCAATGTATTACCATCTGGTCAAGTGTTACCAAACAAAGATGGACATAATGCCATGGGAAATTGTTTAGATCTACCTTTATTCAATTCATGTCTTAAGTTCAGTCAACATTGTACTGTGTCCTAATACCAGAGCCAACCGCTGCTGCCAGATTCCGGATTTTCTCTGGAGTTCCTATTTTCCCCAGAGTTAGCTAAATCCTCACAGCATTTTGAGGTGGAGGTATGATTTTTTTGTTTTCAGTCAGTGCTAACTGGAGTAATTGGATCAGTGGTGGATCTCCAGTTTCATAAAAGTAGTGGGGCTAGGATGTAGAGGTTAATATACAGAGGATTGTGCGAAAGATTTGTATCTTCAGGAAATACTAACTTCCACAGTGCGTGATGCTTAACAGTAAGCTACTGTCTGCCAGCACATGGCTGCCTTGCAGTCAGTTTGAGTGCCTTGATACACAAAATACCACAGCTAATCTATTCAGACAATCCTTGATCACTTTAGTTTATTGTGATTTCTTAAAGTAAGTAAATATATACAAGAATGTTCCTCGGTACATGGTTATTATAATATTCTAATGAAAGACACTACAGTTTGGAACAGCTTGGTAAATGCTGCAATCTTCTAAATCTTTTCTTTCTGATTCCGTTCCGTTCCTAAAACACTGATTCCACTGTACTGCCTCCCTGTACACCTCCTTGTCACTGATCCCTGTTTCTATTAAAACAGTCTGTTAGTCCCCATACCTTGCACTTTCTGCTGTTCTGTTCTCTGTTTAATTCAGCTCACTATTTCGATACAGTCCCTCTCCTTCCTTCAAAAACATGAAGATCACCTCCTCTTCCTTGTCCTGCTGATCCTCCTACACACAGCCCTATGAAATTTTCTCCCTCCAACAGCCTCCTCCCTCTGAACCCCACACAAGTGTCTCTTCAGGGGGAGCTATACTGAAAAGAAAATGAGATAATAAAGAAATATGTGTGACATTAAAATAAAAGTTAATTAGTTACTAGTTATAATATAAAAGTTTCAGGTGAGCTAAAATCAATACTGCATCCAAAATGTATAAAAGCTAGTTAAAAAGAAAAACAAATACAGCATGAATTCTCAGAGACAACCCCCCATTATATTTTCTTTTTGTGGCACCACACGTTGCTGCACCATCTCTGGGAAACAATGACTTTTAGCCCAAATCCTCAGGCTTGTCCGTTCTCTTCTAACTGTTTCTACTTCAGCGTTGTGATCCAGAGAAGTACTAAAAGCCAGAGACAAGATTATATAGCTTATGTGTTCATTAGAGGAGCATCTCTAATCTTTGTGGTTGTAACTATACAATAGGGCTGAAAGATTGAAGCATCACAATACATACCAACAGTGAGTTGTTTCAATAATAATAATAATTATTATTATTATTCTTATTCAAGTTTCCGTTACTTACTTCTGTGATGTAGTACAGGCTCATAACTGCATTTACTCCACAGATCTTAATTCAGCATTTGTGAGAAGTGATTTGTTGGGGATTTCAAAACATCCTCTGAGATCATACTAGAGTTTTATGCAGAAAACCTCTCATAATCCCTCACAAAACTCTAATATGGAGCTTCTTGTGGTTTAACCCCCAGCCAGCTACTATGGAAAAAATTAACTCTATCCCAGCCGAACCCAGCACATTCTCCACCCCTTATTCCATACCATTTATGTCATGCTCAGGTTCTACACTATCCAATGCATCCTCATTAACCACCACCCCACTTCCCATCCTTTGATATAAATACACAGATATCATTCCCTTAGTCTATGGACCACCCTTGTAAAATATCCGTAAAACATCCATAAATGTCCACAAAAAAAATCTACTGAGTTTGTTTAGCCCATGACTTTGGGCTCCATCTGTTATGTTGGTCACTCAGGACAGGAGAGGTGTGTTGTGTGGAGTTACTGGGCACCAAAGCCAGCTTAGGTTGGGTCACTGCTGCACTTGCACTGCTTCTTGTAAGGCTTGTTCTCCATTGGTTCAAGTGGTTCCTGCTACAGTAATTCCCGTAACATGCAGCTCAAACCCTGAGTTACAATAATTTAGAGGTATTTCCATTACAGTCTCCACCTCTGGTCCCTTTGGGCCAGACCACTGGATTTAACATTGCAATGACCTCTTCCCCTTACCCCTGCTCCGGCTTGGACTTATCCACAGACTGCAGTCCCTTAGGGGTGTACCTGCTCCAAGTGGAGCCTTATCCATGAGCCACAGTCTCTCCAGGGGGTGTACCTGCTGCAGCATAGACTTATCCACAGCCATAGTCACTTTGAGGTGCATCTGTTCCAGTGTGGCCTTCTCCATGGGCCACAATGCCTTCAGAGATATACCTGCTCCAACACAGCTTTACCCATGGCTGTGGTCCCTCCAGGGGTGTACCTGCTATGTCACAAGCTTATCCATGACCACATGCTTTGAGGTATTCCAGCATGATCTCATGCACAACCACTGATGCTTCAAGGCATACCTGCTGCAGCATGGACTTATCCACAGCCACAGACTTTAAGGTGTACTTTCTCCAGCATGGACGTGTCCTTGGGCCACAATCCTTTCAGAGATATACCTGCTGTGGCACACACATAACCATGGACACAGACACTTCAAGATACACCTGCTGGTGTGGACTTGTTCATGGCCACAGATGCTTTGGGGTGTCCTGCTCCCACGTGGACTAATCCACAGGTCACAGCCCCTTCAACTCAAATTCACACTGGAGTTCCAGCCTGTCCAGTACAGCAGCACAGAAACAGCAGCAACGCCCTGGCCATCTGCCAGCCCAGGCGCATTGCCATTGCTGTTATCATAATATTCCCAGGCACGGCTCAGTAAGATGATAAACAGTACAGCAGCACAGCAAGCGGCGAAAGCAAAAACCAGTGGCTAACGAGCACTAGACTCTATTATACAGTAAGGCAAGCCCCATGGCAAGCACAGGAGCTGTCCAAGCTGTGTCCCCTCCCAACTCCTTGTGCACCCCCAGCCATGCCCCTGGTGGGGTGGCATGAGAAGCAGAAAAGGCCTTGGCTCTGTGTAAGCACCGCTCGGCAATAACAAAAACATCCCTGTGTTATCAATACTGTTTTCAGCACAAATCCAAAACACAGCCCCATACTCGCTACTATGAGGAAAATTAACTCTATCCCAGCCAAAACCAGCACAGAGCTATCTCTAGGTCTTTTGCTTCTTTTGGACTCTTCGTGTTCAACATTTGTCTTTTAAATAGCAAAATCGGGTTTGGCTGGAGAGTTTGAACAGAAGGTGAGAAATGAGTGCAGTGCAAGCTGGGTGTAACGAGGTGGGTGGGTACAGCACCTGCTGGGCCGGAGCAGCTGCTTCCACGAGCTCACAGAATCCTTTGGGTCCTGCACAGCAAAGCAGGTCAGTGCAGGCTCAAGGCCACTTCCCTCCAACGCTCTCCACAAGCGTACAGATATCTGATCTGATGAATATGGCATTTAAACTCAGGTTTCAGTGAAGAAACCTTAGTGAAGAAACATGATTTGTAGTGTCTTCTGTATGCTAATGTACATCTTTGTTTTGCTCAAACACAGCATAGGGTTTACTACCAAAGCAGAAAACAAAGTAAACGTGTCTTACAGTGCTGCCAGAAACTGGATTCTTAAGAGGACTTCCACAACAACAATTGCATCTTTTTGTACACATGAGGGAATGGAAAAAAGGCTAACAAAATAAAGGTGTATGACTCAAAAGGAAAAGTAAGGAGTGCTCATTAAAAATAGTGCATAATCAGTTGTTTCATAAGTTTATTCAGAAGTTGCTGTGGTAAAAGTTCATATTTCCTTTCATGGAGATGAGGTATTTCCTGACATGGCTTGGATAGTCTCAGGAATTACACTGACATTTTGAAGATCCTTTCTAAGCTAAAGGAACTGAAGAAATGAGCTAAAGCAGCTTCTTCAGCTCAGTACCAGCATAATTTCCTTAGATAATGGAAATACATTTTCTAATGCCACCTAGCTAAGGCTCATTAAGCATTCATTTATTAATTCAGTGCTTTTGAAAACAGTGATAGCAGCAATCTACCAATCATGAACACGTGATGCAGACAAATGAAGAGATATGCTGATTACACTTCTAAACAAAAGCGGGTAAAATTTACAAATGCATTTTAAAAATATATTATAAAAAAGTAAAATTCTACATTATAAAAATGCACTGAAGTATATTTTAAAAAGTTAAATAATACCATCTAACATGTACTGCAAAAGTCTTCACACCTAATCAAAAGAAAACTTCCTCTTTAGGCAAGGCTAATCTTTATTTTGGGATTACATAGCTCTCTTTAAGTATTATGTTCTCACCTCTCATATTTAAGGTCAACAGTATTTATAAGCATCTTTTTTATTTGGAATTTAATATCTAGTCAAGGATTTTCAAAGTAGCTCTTAATCACAGAATCATTTAGGTTAGAAAAGACCTTTAAGATCATCAAGTCCAAGCATTAACCTAACACTGCCAAGTCCACCACTAAACCATGTCCCCAAGTGCCACATCTACACGTCTTTTAAATCCCTCCAGGGATGGTGACTGAACCACATCCCTGGGCAGCCTGTTGCAATGCTTGACAACCCTTTCAGTGAAGCAATTGAAAAGATACCCCTGAGTTTCTCTCCCCCTAGCTGAACAGTTCCAGCTCTCTCAGCCTCTCTTCCTACATCACATGCTCAAGTCTCTTCACCATCTTCGTGGCCCATCGCAGGACCTGCTCCAGTATGCCCATGTGTCTCTTGTACTGGGGTGCCCAGAATGGGACACAGCATCCTAGGCGGGTCTGATTGGTGCTGAATAGAGGGTTGCAGAGATTTGAATAGAGCTTCAAAACCAGCACGCATAGTAATACTTTAAGAGGTTATTTAAACAGAGAGTATATTTTTCTTAAAATCAAGTTCAGAGCCTTCACTGGTACTTTCAATAAAATCTTATGGAATTCATTCCCAATCTGGGGTTTAAGTTCATTTTTAATCCATGCTTTGTGATTTTCTTTTGAGTTGTAAGGTTTAGAGAAAACTTTCCATAATTTTTTTATTCCCTTAGCTCAACACTTCCAGTTTGATTGTGGAAGGCAGAACCAGCATTGGACTTGTAACCATTCTTGGGAAGCTCACGGCAAAGGATTAAGACAGAGTTTACTCCCCGTTCTCAGCTATACTCTAAGTAACTTTTATCTAACGTAGTCTATTTTTCCAGATCTTGGGTGGTAGGTTTTTGGCAACTACCATGGTTGCTTGAATGTAAAACCAGCCCAAATGGAGAACAGATTACCTGGAGAATTTAATGTTGGTTTTGCCTGGCTGAAAAATCACATTAAAACAATTATCTTTGGAACCCTAAACTGGCAGTCTGCTGAACATTACCTGCCTTCACTGATGCATGTACCCCACTGCCTTTAACAATCAAGACTAGTCAAGTATTTATTTATCTGTAAGAAAATATAGGAAGATCTGACAGGATTCAGCGTGACAGTACTGTCTTCACTGGCAAAATGGATTTGCTGACTATTGGAGTATGCTGTTTGGATGAAAACATCTGAAATCCATTAAGCTGGATTTTAGCAATTCATTTTCTTTTACTTATTTTGTTTCAAATGGGATGTTAAAACAAAGAAGAAAACAGAAAAAGATTAACAACGAATGTTGCATTCTACGCAGATAGCCCGAGAGGCCATAAATAGAACTCAGACTCCAAGTCACTAGGTACAGAGAAAATTCCAAACATTATTCAATTTCTGCTTTTGCCTGGTGGCAGATGATAGCCTGATGAAGAGCTTAAAGATAAAGGCTAACCATGAAAGCAGGGAATATTTAAAAGCACACAGGTAAAACTGATGTGCAAAAATGTGTACTTAGCCAGTTTAAAGGCTCAAATAAAAATTTATAACCTCCTTACAAGAGGGAGGACAATACTTTAGGAAACTGCAGGTGACTCATGGAAAGACAGGGAAGCTCAAGCAGTAGATGTGAGAAATCTAAAACATGCATAAGAAACGCTGGCATCGGGAAACTCTTAAGATTAAAATGTCAAGATCACACAGCAAGTGTATAACCACACAAGCTCACTGAATGCGTCAGCATTACAGTTCTAAACATTTCTAATTCTGAAGAAGAAACTGCAGATGTTTGATACTTTAGTTAGAGATTATCATCTCTTCCTAATAACATATGTATGTAACTAAGGGAGATGAGGAAAGAAAAAAAAAAAGGCGCTTAATCCTTTCTTAGGATTTGGAAATTCAAACAGGAAAGCAGCTATGAAATATTCTAGTCTTGACATACATTCTATAGATAACCATAACAATGCAAGAAAATAATGTAGGAAGGGAATGGAACAAGCATTATAATGGAACATGTTCCAGATAATATTTTTTTTTTTTCCCAAAGCCATAGGAAATTTGATACTAACACACACACAAATTATGGCATTCCCAAATCAGGCCACAGACAAAATATTATTTAATAAAAATATACAGTTAGAATAATAGTTAATATTTAATAATTACAATCATCTTTAGCATGATTATCAGGAACATTGCACGTCACTACAGAAAGCCATTTTCCAGAATCAAACTGTGGTTTGATTTTGTTTGTACCTTTTTTGTGTAAACACAGTCAGGGAGGCGTACATGCAAGAATAAAGTGCAATTTTTATTTCCTGGCCAAAACAGGCGTTGGCCTCTTTGGAGTTTAACTAGAGTCAGATTTCAAAACACAGAAATTTTTACCGATTGAAAGATTCATTCCCTTTCTCTCCATAGAATTAAATAAATGACTGCTTTTTATGTCACAGAGGACATTAAACATATTTGTGAAGCATTAAAAGGTACATTTTTTTCCCTATATCTGTCTAACTGCAAGTTATGCCTGCATCCCTGAAATGATCCTTCCTTTGGAAATCTTGGATGCTGTCATGTCGCTGTGATACTTTGTTACTAAAACTCGTAATACACTTGCCTGTCTGTTAAACAGCTGATATGAAATCTGCATTCCTTAGAATGATGTATAATACTTATTAACACAAGCAGTCTCGTTAAAAGTGCAGAGTTGAAGACTCCTTGAATGAAGAGTTGGGAGGAGCAGACTCTCCTAATTCTTTATTACCAGATATTCAGACTAGTATCAGATTAAGAGGTTCATTTAAAAGTCAAACAAAAGGTTCCTTGCATCTGAGAGAACATACATGTGTATTTGTAGCTCAAGTCACCTTAGAAGGAACACAGAAAGGGCACCAATTCTCGTGCTTCACAGCTACCAGGAAGCAAGACTCACAGTTTTATGTGGAGGTTACTAATGGGATATTTAGCTAAGAATTTGCATGTGAAAACGTATGCACACAGCGACAGGTATAGTTACTGCATCCAGAGACTGGTCCCCACGATTAAAAATGTGATTCTCCTCCTTTCATAGTGTGCATTCAACTTATTGTATTGGGTTTACGTGGCAAGGTTTTGGTAGCAGGGGGACTACAGAGGTGGCTTCTGTGAGAAGCGGCTAGAAGCTTCCCCTGTGTCTGACAGAGCCAATGCCAGCCGGCTCCAAGGTGGACCCGCCGCGGGCCAAAGCTGAGCCAGTCAGAGATGGTGGTAGCGCCTCTGTGATAATATATTTAAAGAAGGGAAAAAAAACCCTGCTGCACAACAACAGATGAAAGAGAGGAGTGAGAATATGTGAGAGGAACAACCCTGCAGACACCAAGGTCAGTGAAGAAGGAGGGGGAGGAGGTGCTCCAGGCACTGATGCAGATCCCCCTGCAGCCCATGGTGAAAACCATGGTGACACAGGCTGTCCCCCTGCAGCCCATGGAGGTTGATGGTGGAGCAGATATCCACCTGCAGCCCATGGAGGACCCCACACCAGAGCAGGTGGATGCCCAAAAGGAGGCTGTGACCTTGTAGGAAGCCCATACTGGAGCAGGCTCCTGGCAGGACCTGTGGCCCCACAGAGAGAGGAGCCCATGTCAGAGCAGTTTTGCTGGCAGGACTTGTGACCCCATGGGGGACCCACGCTGGAGCAGTCTGTTCCTGAAGGTCTGCACCCCATGGAAGGGACCCACACTGGAGCAGTTTATGAAGAGGTGCAGCCCATGGGAAGGACTCATGTTGGAGAAGTTTGTGGAGGGCTGTCTCCTGTGGGAGGGATCCCACACTGGAGCAGGGGAAGAGTGTGAGGAGTCCTCCCTCTGAGGAGGAAGGAGCAGCAGAGACAATGTGATGAACAGACCACAACCCCTGTTCCCCATTGCCCTGTGCTGCTGAGGGGGGGAGTATGTAGAAATTGGGAGGGAAGTTAAGCCTGGGAAGATGGGAGGGGTGGGGGGGAGGTGTTTTAAGATTTGGTTTGATTTCTCATTGCTCTACTGTGTTTTGTTTGATAATAAATTAGATGAATTTTTCTCTAAGTTTAGTCTGTTTTGCCTGTGACAACAATTAGTGATCTCTCCCTCTCCTTATCTCGACCCACAAGCCTTTCGTTATACTTTTTCTCACCTGTCTAGTTAAGGAGTGGGAGTGATAGAGCAGTTCTGGTGGGCACCTGGCCTCCAGCCAGGGTCAATCCACCACACTTATTTTCAGATGCGATTTGATCAGTATTACTAGTTCACCTTCGCGGCAGGTCCCGCCAGATGCGGGACGCAGGGAAGAGGGAGCATTGAGGAGGCAGGTGCCGCGGGAACGCCGCCCGGGGCGGCGCAGGACAGCAGCGGTGCCCTGAGGGGCACCTCGGGCCGGGTCCAGCCGCCCGGCCTTGCCTTCCGTCCAGAGGTAATCACAGGCTCGCTCCGCGTTGCCCGACCGCCCCGGCCATCTCAGGTCGTCCACTCCCTCCTGGCCCCGGCCGGCTAACGGCCACCCCCGACCGAGCTGGGCCATGACCGCTTGGCGGGAAATCCCCCTTCGCCCGTGGCCCCCGGACCTGCTGCCGGGCGAGCGGAAGAGGGTTACCGCTGGAAACGGCCACCCCGCAGAGCTGGAGCCCGGCCGGAGGGCGGGGAGGGGCAAGGCCGCGTCTCCCCCCGCCCGCCGGGGACGAGACCGCCCCACATCGGGACACGGCCCCGCTGCTAGCGGACTACTCGTTGGGGGCTGAGTGGCGCCGGTTTTTAACATTGCCGTCACCTTCGCTGGGACCGGGAGGGCGTTTTGGGCGGGGAACCGCCGCCCGAGCGGGCTCTGTAGGGCTTTGACAGGAGCGCCTCTTCCCGCCAGGCTGCCGAGAAACCGAATGGCTGAGCGGAACCCGCCCCAAGCCACCGCCACCGGCCAGCCCAGGGGCTACGGCCCCCGAAACGCCTCCTCGGGGGCAAGTCCTTCAATAAACCGAGTTGCCTCCGACGCCAACCAGCGTTACCTTCAAAGACTTTTAACCCGAAGGAGGAGAGCGACTTTTCCTTCCTCCTTTCGCACCCCTTTTAGCTCAGTTCGTCAAATCCGGGTGGCGTCTCGCATGACCTACATTCGCGCCCGCTGCGCTCTCCAGAGAGCAGCGCCTGGCGGAGGGAGGACTCCCGCCCGCCCAGGCTGGACGTTAGGGTGGGGAAGCGGCTCACCCGCTGCCACAGGATCGCTACTGACGGGTGAGGGGGGTGTGCGTGCGTGCCCCAGCCCCCTCGCTCCCCCCTGCGGCAACAGGAGCTGTAGCTGTAGCGGGAGCCTTTAAACCTGCTCTCCTTCCCCCTGCAAAGGCGCTACCTGCTCTGCTTCCCGCTTGCGGTTTTCCTCCGGTTTGGGGCCGTGAACGCAGAGCGCGCAGCTAGTTTCGTTCCTGCACGCCGGCTCTGCTGTTCGCGAATGGCTTATTTTGTTCCTTAAAAAAACCCAACAAACACCACAATCCACCCCCTAAAAGAAAAATTGCTTCAGGATCGGTAGCCTTCAGACAGCTCTAGAACAGTCCAATAAAGTTTGGGGCAAGTTGTTGTATGCAGCGTTAGGACCAGCCGGGTGCCCAGGGGCAGTGAATCTCCACAGAGGAGCAGCCTGGCCCCCAGAGGAGGCAGGCGAGGGGACGGGGCTGCAGCCGCTCGTGAGGCACAGGGGACAGGACGGACCGCTCCCGCCTCACCGCCGTTCCCGCGCCGGGCGCGCGGCTCCCGCCCCTCTCTCTTTCTGCCTCTCCCCCACCCCCAGCACGGGCGCGCGCGCCGCTCACCTGGCGCACCTGGGCGCACCTGGGCGTGCGCAAGCCGGCGGCGCCGGCCCCGCGCGGCGGCGGCCTGCTCCGCCCGCGCCCGGCCGCGCAGGCGCACGGCTCTTCGCCCGGCGGCGCTCCGGGGGCTCAGCGCTGTCATGGCGGCAGAGAGCGGCAGCGTCGGCAGGAAGAGATGGGGCTAATCGAGATCGCGGCGTGAAGCGGCAACGGCTGAAACTTTAGGCGCCTTCCGGAGAGAAGGGCAGCCGGTGCTGCGCAGCCCGCCCTCCGCAGCCGGCGATCGGGGCAGAGGAGCCGCCTCCCAGCCCCGGAGCCGGGCGTCAGGGCAGCCCGCGCCCCTTCCGCGGCGGCGCCGGGCTGCGAGCGGTGAGTGCGAACTTGCTCGGCGGCGGGTCGTTGCACCTGTCCGCGCCGGCAGCCGGGGTGGCGGCGGTAGAAGGGCAGGAGCCGGGGAGGCGGCAGACAAGGAGCCGGGCGGGGAGGAGCGTATTCCCTTTAAAAAAAAAAATATTAATAATAATGATAATTAAACCCCTCGAGACCATGTTCGGACCGCAGCTCTCACCGAGCCGCGGGTCTGCGGGGAAGCGAGGACTTCCGCGGGGAGAGGCGTGAGCGCTCCTGCGGCCGCCGTGGCCGCCTCCCCGGCGCGGGGCAGGGGATGGGGGCCGCTGGCTGGAGGTGGGACCCTCGGGCTTGCGGTGAGCGCCTGACTCTCCGCGACTTGAAAAAATATCTCGGGTTGTCCTTCAGGGCTGTAAATACCTGCCTTAGGGCAGAGAGCTGCTGACAGACGCCTCCTGCTGAGGAGAGAGCTGGGACTCCGAGGGCGCGTCCTCCCTGCCTGCCTCTCTCCCTCCCCGCCTCCCTCCCCCGCCGGACACGGGTTTCCTCAGGAGCCGGAGCTGAAGGGGAGGAGTGGGCCGCCGGTTACCTTCCCGGGAGCACAAGTAGCTCCTTCTTCCCGGAGCGGCAAGCGTGCCGCTGGCGATTCAAGTCGTAACCTGAAGTGAACTAGCCATGGCGAGCGAAGACAAACAAGTTGTTCAGCCAACAGGTGATGATGGAGGAGGAGGTGGTAGTGGAGGAGGAGCGGGAAAAGAAGGAAATGCTGCTGAAGGGGGAAGTGTGCTGCAGCCTTTGAATCCAGGAGTCCCCATCCGAGGTATCAAGATGAAATTTGCTGTGCTGACCGGACTGGTGGAAGTCGGTGAAGTGTCCAACAGAGACATATTCGACACTGTGTTCAATCTGGTAAGTTGATTGCCTTTTTGGGCATGAGAGAAAAGAACAGCGTATGCGTGCAGAAGAATCCCATGCTTTTTTGGTGTTATTTTTCTGTAAATTTTTTTTTTTTTACATGCTTGCACTTTCACCATACTAGATTTCAACTAGGTTCGTTTTACTTTTGGATCACAAAAGCTGAAAATACAGCATGCGAGCCTCTCTATATATAAACTTGAAACAACTGTAAACAGCATCCTCCTTAGTTTGCATCAGAGAAATTGTTGCTTTATTTAGAACTGAGAAGTGTATTGTTATGTTTAAACATTCAACAGGTGTACTCAACAAGAAAGTTAAATGTTGATTTGGTAACTGTCATCAAAACATACATGTTGTTGTTTTAAGCCAAAACAACTTTTCCTATGAAGATGTTTATGTCCCTTTTTTGCTTTCCTTTTGCATTAGAAGTAAGCAGAACTTTCATGTTCTGTCTACTGGGGGTGGAGGTGTCAGGAAGTAGTTCATTCAAATGCTTTACTTACTCTGCTTATTGGGAAGAACAGAACTTGGTTGCAATGTCCGTTTTTATTAATTAGGTAGTTGACTACTATTTTTTGAATACACTATGGGTGTACTTAATCCTAATAACAAATCTCATTAAAAATTGAGGATAGAACTTTTCCCATCGAAGCTCCAAACATAATATATACCATTGAACTTCCTGGGCCACATTTAAAACAATTAGGCTAGTTGTTAATGTTTGCTTGCTGAAGGAGACCAAACATTAGGAGAAAAACTGTTTTAAAGTTTACAAAGATACTCTTCTTTTATCAGAGGTCTCAAAACATCTCTAAAAATAATCATTGTTCCTCCTTCTTTCTTTTAGTGAGCACCTTTGACTTGAAAACAGTGTGGTTTCTCACAAATCAGGAAGTGAGAGCATGTAATAAAGTGAAGCTCAGTAACAAGGAAAGTTGTCGCAAAAGGCATACTGTTTTTTAAATGCTATTTGCATTTCAGTTTTTTCGTTAGTAGTATGCTTTTCTACATGAAAGTTTTAATGGTCAGTAAATATTTGTGTGCTGTGTCTGTTTAATGTTTTTTTGTTATCTTTTTGGGTTATGATAAATGGTTATTTTTTAATATTTTTGTATTAACGTAATGCTATTCTCGAAATTGTTTGGATGAAAGTCTCAATACAGAGGAATTGCAGTACTGGCAAAAATGAAGTGCGGGTCAGAGGTTTCATGGATGCTTCAAGTAGGGGAAAGTGTGATTTAAGATACTTAGAGTCCACTTGACAATTGTCCTTGACAAAACCCAGTGCTCAGATACATGGATGTGAGGTTCAAAAGGAAATTCTCATAAATAGTTTATGATTTAGGACATTTGTGTGAGGGGAAATTGGTCATGAGTGTGTTAAATTTTACTTTGTTTCTATCATGGTCTTTTCAGTGGTGTACTGGAGGTGTATTTTATGGTAGCCATTCAGCAGAATAATTACAAATGCTCCTTCATCCTGAGATTCCTTTTCTGCTCCATTTTGGACAAGAGAGGAATGGAAAAATTCAGCTTGATTCAGACAATCCTTGATTTTTATATTTAAGAGCTCTGGAGGACTTCACCTGTGGACTGCATCATCTTAGTTTCCCAAATAGCAGTAGAGGAGAGTTTCTGGCCCTGGAAATTTTTGAAATTGTGTTTTGTCTTTTTCTGCAAGTGAAACAACATCCCTTACCTCTCTGAGAAGATTCCCAACTCTTCCAGTACACCTGCCTACAATATGGGAGGCTTAAGTTCATGCTCCTGCACCATGTTATTTTGTCAGAGCAGTAGTAGTCAGTTGATAGCTATCATAAAACAGCCAATAGTTTGGTAGTAAGGACGCTTTGCCTGGATTATGTGAGAATAAAAATGCAGATTTTTGGGCAATATCAAAAAAGTAGGTCCCTTGGTTTCTCTGAGTCCCAGGAAAACATATGATCTACTGGTGGCTAATTTGGAAAGAGAACCAGCCAACAAACTCGTAGTTTTTGTTGCAGAAAGCGTATGATTCCTGGAATTTTTTTTTTTTTTGTAAAAACCGTTAAGCTAACTTTTTAGTATAGCTTTCTGGGATATGAGGTCTCCCTACAAAGCAATACTCATCCATCTGTCATTGAGTTCTGCCTCTATTCAGTCATTAGCTGTGACCTCTTTGTTTTGTTGACTAGTATGTGTGAAATCACGCTGATCAGAATATAAGGCATGTGAATTATTGCTCAGCAATGGTATACTTACTTACTTTTCTGTGTGTGTATGCAGAAAAGATTTAACTTTTATATGAAAAGGTGATTCTTAACTGTAGCTTTTCTGGTAGTTTGTTTCCCAATAGCTTTCAGAGTGAGTTTTCTCATGTGTGCAGGTTCAGTTGGGGGTATGAAAATCAGCCTGTGATTGTTGTTACTAATGGGGCTAGGTGCAACATAACCTCCTCCTATTGAGTTTCATTCAGTTTGACTCATAACTGCACTGCCTCAGCACTCTTAGCAGAAATCAGCTAGCTCACTTGTTGCATTTTGAAAGGAGGAGATGTATGGTAATTGGGGGATTTTTTGATCACTGAAGTGAGACATCTTTAGACCAGAGTGGAAGGAAGGTTGGGCAAATCTGTGTCAAAAGGTGTTTTTACTTACTTATTCTTCAGAACATAACCACCTCAAATGTGAAGAGTTTACTTTTTAAAAAAGGAGGTTAGCTGACCTAATTTTTATTTCTTGAGCAAACGTGTTGCTTTTAAATGTGCTCTTCCAGCTTGCATATGGAGGTTATGGTAAACTTTTCTGTTTGTGTTGGGGAGTCAAGAGAAGCCTGAAGTGCTGTCTTGATGTTCCTCATCTTTATGGATTTAAGAGATGGTCATGTTTTAGATTCAGAAGGTCAGAAATCTAAAGTGCATAGTAATTGACTTGCTGTTTATTAAAGAAATTTAAGCTTCCTGATTTAGTGAGCAAATTTAGTCCTGATTACGTGAGCAAATAACTTGTCAGTCCAGCAGTGTTGGATCTTGGAGCTGAGAACCACCTGTAACACCTGTCCAGCAGTGTAACAGAGTGTTTAGTGAGCTCACTTCTAGCACACATTAAAAGCCTAGTAGTCTCATTTTATTGTCTTCAGAAATTCTACTCTTAGAAATACTCAAATTGATCTGCTTTTTTTTTTTAGCCAGCATTCTCTGAGAACCTAGTTTTCCAGCCCATGTTAGATATGGCTTTGTGTGCTTCAGCACTTCTTAAAATCGAGAAGGAAAATACTGACTTTGAAGAAGCTTCTTATTCTGTGAAAAACTTTGAAAGCACATACTTATTCAAGTATTAATCTGTTCTGTTACTTTTCTGACAGTAAGCTAAACTATGAGTATGTATTGCTTATACATTGTGAATTATATTTTTAATTGATTTTGGGCAGCAATAACTCCTTGAATTTCCTTTGTATACAAACCAGGTGAATTCCTGTTCATTACCTCATATCTGCTCCACCTTCCTAAATATATTAAAATTTTAATTAAAATTTATTTTAATAAAAAATGTCCTGGTAGGAGAAGATGATAGAAAGGAAAACCAAATTATTTACAGTGGGATCTGTTACTAACTTAAAATAGCTATGTGTTTTTCATAGTAAAACAGAAAGACAAGTTGACCTGCTAATGAAGAAACTTTCAGATAGAGTAGTAGAAATAATTCAGCAATGATCAGAACTTAAAAACTTACATATTTATGTTGTTATACTGTGCTACTAGTGTCAAAGAAGATTTTTAGGCTCTGACACTTTCAGATTTAGAGAACAAACTCTGTTCTGAAGGCTATACAACCTGTATTGGAAATATAGGATGTCCTGCAAAATCTTTTCTAGATTAAAATTCTGTGTAGGGCTTCTGGTCTACTCCATTCTAAATAGGCTTGTCTTGGAAACAAGACAACATTGACATACGATACAAGTTATTGCAAGTTTCTCGTTTTATATATAAACTTAGGTCACCGGATATCCTTGTCTTTCAGTAGGTAAAGGGCTCTCACTGACAAGTGTGTTGTTCATAATGAATGCTGTTTGTGCAGGGGTTAACTGTGCTGCATTATTAGGCTTGCAGTGGGAAACGGGTTTCTGGCAAAATTCTGCTATGCTTCAGGTGGATGACTGTACAACTATTGGCTTTCTCTGTAGTGTTGGTATAATTCAGTTTGGGGACTTCATGCCGGAATTTACTCAGGTCTCAAGTCAACTAGTGTATAGAGACAACAGATACTCTAGACTTTCACCTCTTCTCTAAAGAAATGCAGTGCCTTGCTTTAAGCCAATCTTGTTTTAAAAAGCTTTAGTGCTTCTAATTGTTCTATTGACTACAATATAGATCCAGTTAGTTGTTTCGGTTCCTTTTTTTTTCCTCCTCAGTCTGTGTTGCAAAGACTTTATTTTAATGTTCTATCTGTCTCTTTGGTGAGGAGGATGTACTGTTGCTTCTGATTCTGTTTATGAATTATGAGGTCCTCACCAAGAGTCCCCTACTGACAAAGTGCAAATGAGAAAGAAATCTTAATTTTTATCACCTTTGGAGGAAAAATAACAGGATCTGAGGAGCAAAGACTAAAAGTACTTTTAAAACTTCATTTGTCACCTCTCTTGCTTCTGCCAGGCTTTACTAAAACCACAAACAAAAATCAATGTAACTTAAAAATTCCTACTATTTACTTTCCTTCTTTCTTCTTTCTAAAGAAAGTGCGGTTTCTTCCCCAGCCCTGCTTGGCTTTTTTATAGAACAAATCTGAGATAAATGTCTGGACTGCCACTTGTTTGTCTTCTGCTCACGTGCTCTCTGCTTTTTTTGTCATGTATCCATTGTCATGGTTTCTGGACTATAAATTCTTTATCATTATTCATACTGAAAGTTAATGTCATCACCTGCTGATACAACAGGTTTCTAATTTGGTATGAATGTTTCTGAAACACTAGTACAGTGGATTTTATGAAGTAGAAATTCCACTTTTTCACCTCTAGTCACAGACTTTTTGCATGTATCTTCTTGCAGAAAACCTCTAAAGCTAATGCTGATAGAATGAAATGTATTACAGTAGTAAAAATGCACCATAAATGTCTTTATAACAATGCATTGTTTTTATTACCATACTGTATCTTTTTAGAGAATGCTAGGTTTTATTTTCTATATAAACTTTTCAATGCTGATGACAAGTGAGGGTAACCAAATAGTTTCTAGAGCATCACTGAATATTGTGCATTTTTTAATATGTGCAGTCTTCCCTAGTAGGTTCCCAGTAAGTATACCTCTGGCTACAGTTACCCTAGTTGAGTCACTTCTGTTCATTTATGATATAGATTGTAAGGTAAGTCTGTGGCTTTAGCTGGGTCAAGCTTGCAGGTTTGTTTTTTTTTTAAATTGTAATAAATTGGATAGTCAGCTGTCTTAGTGGTAATGCATGCTTTGACTCTTGGTGAATGAGTGGAGTTCAGCAAAAGATCTGTAATGTTTCCAAATCTTTCTCAAAGTCCTTTTTGTAAAGTAACATCAAATGCAAACTTAATTCTTGCTGGCCCCTTCACAGTGGGAGGCTTGTGCCCAGTTTTATGAATGAATGTAGACTCCTTGGTTCCAAGTCATCGTTATGATTTTGAAGACATCTAATTTGGGATCTGGTAACAGTAAAAGATGATTTTTAAAGTTTAGCTGACCAAATGAGGCTGAGAGATGTCTTTCACCAGACTTTACCTAGCTCAAAATTGTTGAGTTTTGGGAGTCACTGGTTCTTCACTTATTATAAGAATTACAGACCTCCATCTTGTTAGAATGTATTCTGAGTTGTTATGGATACACTTACTATTGAAGTGGTATGTATTGGGGGTTTTCAGGTATTAACGCAACTTGGAAATCACTTTATAGTTAGTGGAGATATCACTGTGCATAGTCAAATGTAGGAATTTAGGGAAATTTTGTGGTCAGTTGTGAAATGCATGGAATGTAGTAAGTGAGATGGTAATGGCAGTCTTGAATTAGACATGCTGATGATTTAGAAGAAAATTTTCTAGACTTTGTAGAAGAGCTGATTTGTACTTTGGCTGTGGTATCAACTCATTGCTGTGACTGCAACTTAAAACACACTATAGGACAACAAAATACCAAGGACAAAATCTTAAGACTACACAGGAAAGTGTTCAGTTTTTCTTACTCTAACTGGCCAATTTTTGTAGCTTCTCATGACCAATCTGAAGTTTCAAGTGTCTGTGAAAGCCTGTGAATGATACATGCTCTGTGTTTTCCAGAAGTGTTGGTATCGTGTACTGCCATTAGTAGGCTCTGTACCAACCTAAAATAAAGCTAAAAAAAGCAAACTTGAACCAGGCATTTACATATATCATGTCTTAATAATGCAATATTTCATAGAATCATACAGTAGTGTTTGTTGGAAAGGACCTTTAAAGGTCATCTAGTCCAACCCTCCCTGCAGGGTCATCTTCAGCTCAATCAGGTTGCTCAGAGCCCTGTCCAACCTGATCTTGAATGTTTCCAGGGATGAAGAAATTACCAACCTGGGCAACCTGTTCCAGTGTTTCACCACCCTCATAAAAAAACTTCTTCCTTATACCTAGTCTAAATCTACCCTCTTGTAGTTTAAAACTATTACCGTTTGTCCTGTTGCAACAGGCCCTGCTAAAAAGTTCGTCCACATCTTTCTTATAAGCCCCCTTTAGGTACTGAAAAGCCGCAATAAGGTCTCCCCGGAGCCTTCTCTTCTCCAGGCTGAACAGTGCCAACTCTCAGCCTGTTATCATGGGAGAGATGCTCCATCCCACTGATCATTTTTGTGGCCCTCCTCTGGAACTGCTTCAACAGCTCCATGTCTTTTCTATGCTGAGGACTCCAGAGCTGGATGCATTTTTAATTAGTAGTCTATTCTGCCTGTTTAAAATGTGTTCATAGCATACTTTAGAATTCCCCTTTAGAAGGGAAGGCATCAGTTTAATGACAGATTTTTCTAGTTGGTGTCCTGTAACAAAGGAGAGAGAGTCGGGTATCTACTGTGGTTGCTTTGCTCTAAGTAGTATTTTGTATCACCTCTGTTGGACAATACTAGGCTGGATGGGCCGTTGGCCTGACCCAGTAGTGCAGACAGCACAGTAAAGTGGTGTCTCAGGAAGAGCATTTGTGGATTAGGGAATAGAATGAAATTAGTCAAAAGCATCAGGGAAATAGGTGGATGGCATGTCAAGGTTGCTAGAAAGGCTGGACGTTGCAGAGCGAGATCAAAATAGATAATTATTCATGTCAGTTGAAAGAGATTATTGGAGGGATGAAACAAAGTGTGCAGATTCAAGTGGAGTGTGAGTAAAGAGAAGTTTTTGAAGTGGCTGTATTGGATGAATACTGAAGGCAGAGGAAAATCAGAGATGAAGAATTTGCTTAATTCTTTTTTAAGGTAGTGTTGGTTTGGTGTGGTGTTCAGTAGTCAGTGGCTAGTCAATTGTATATTCAGATGCTGAAGCCTGCTGAGGAGTCCAGTCTTCTGAAAATCATCAAGTGTTATTTTTTTGTATGTTGAAATTTCAAGTCTGACAAAAGATAAAAATGAGCTTTCTCTGTGGTTTCTTTTACTATCTGTATATTTGTTTTACCACCTATTGGGGAACCTGCAGTCATTCTGAACTGTATCCCACTTGACATGGTCTTGTGACCTTTTTTTAACTGGATAAGTTGGTAACTTAAAGCGTTTATAGCTTCTGTGGTCATGAAGCTCTTTATGAACCTTAAGGAGGAAGCTTTAATCTGTTGCACAGATTAAATAAGATCTGCAGTTTAGTCATTGGATGTGAAATAGCTACTTGCTACATTTGTTATTGCAGTGTATAAACCCCTTTAAAAATCTTTTATGTCAAATTCAGTCTTGCATGCATTAAACTTAGGCATTTCTTTTTAAAGAACTTATGTTTATTTTAAATGGGTCAATATGGAAGACAGTTTTTGTTCGTAACCACTAATTCCCGTTAGCTAACTTTTTGCCATTCAAGTGTCTTCCGCACCCTTAGAGGCCTTGCTAGTCTCTTCATAATGTTTTGCATGATGAGTTTTGATATTAGCTTGACCTAATTATTAGTGTCCTAATTTAGATTACATTTCTGTTTTAACTAATTTTGGATTTTTCTATTGGACTTGGTATTGTGCTAGAGTATACTATTGACTGTCCAAAAACTAGTTTGGTCATTTCTTTTCCCTCTGGGAAACCTTCGGACTTTGTCTGTCTGGGAGCTCTGGCCATTTGCCAGGAATCTGAGGGCTCTAATTAATTTGCATAAAACAGGATACTCTTGCCACCTGCTTTTTAAATACCACTTGTAGTTTCCAGTATGCAGTGCTCCATATTTAGAGCAGATAGCAATCGAGATGCATCCTTGCACAACTGCTGTAATCAAATTCGCTAAATAATGATGCTGCATGAGCAGTTGCAATTGTACCTTTTCCTGAGACACTGTAGTCTTTGTGCTGATACTGGAAGCTTGTTGTAATTTGTCAAGGGCTTGCATTGCTACAGTGCTTTAGATTCCAAAGCTTTGTAAATGGGCATAAGTAGTTCCTAGGTAGAAACTAATTTGTGGAGAAGAAAACCTAATGCATTCTGTTGCACTGGATTCCTCTAATTGGGGAGCTGGGAGCAGCTATGTCCCAGGCATGATTTTCTTGTTAATAGCTGCCTTGAGATGATATTTAAATGAGAATAGCTAGTGGGAATAGGATGTGCTCTGTTGCCTCCTGTAAAGCGCTCTGTGAATTTGAGTTGCAAGTCTCTTTACTGCAGCCTGCATATGAGTAATTCTGTTGATGTTTTTGTACTCTACATACATCTAGCCAAAAAATTTCATCTGTGTCATACAACAAATTCAGATTATTTTTGATGTGACTGAAAAGCTGGAAGTGAGTTGTTCAGGCAAAAACCTATTCTTTTTTTGTTAATGCAACTGAAGAAAGCAACAGTTAGAGCTATGGAGTTAACTTTGCAATTGAAAATCAAAAACAGAGCAGCTGCTTAGGATTCATCTGTTCTATCAGAGTGTGGTGTGTGTGTGTGTTTGAGTCCATCCCCTTCTTTCCCCTCCCCCCGCCTTTGCCATCAGCAGTTGTTCTCTGTGGTATGGACAGAAGTTACAGAAATGAGTGTATGAAATGAATTCTATTCTATTTGCTCCACTTAGATGCTCCACATTTCTAGTTTTATACTGGACTAGCCCTGTAAAACAGTAACTTTGCATAGGCTGACCTGTAGCTTATAGAGGCACCAGTAAGCAGCAGGTAAGATGATGACTGCAGCTGGAGAGCAATTTCTCTTATAAAAGAGCAGCAAGAGAACCAGTAGCATCTTGCAGTGGATTGGGAAGTATGAAATTACGGACTCCAGGATGTTGAATGTTTGCTTAATAAATCTCCTTCAAATTGGTTCTTTATCAAACTGTGCAGGTTTGGTTGGGAATTGTGCTGGTTGCTTTCCCAAATATGATTGGGATGGGGCTGGGTGAGATGCTGTTTGATAGAGTAAGGTAAACCCTGTCGCTGTAGAATTGCTGAATAAAGGCTTTGCAGATCCTGCAACTTTTAAGTTTTAGTAGTCTATTAGAGAAGTCTTTAAGTTATGCTGTTTGCACTTCTCAGGATTAAAACTGCATTCCTAAGGAAAATTGTTTTTTGCAGGATTATTAACGATTCAGGCAGACGTGGGAATCAAGTCGTGTCTGAAGAAGAAAAAAACAACCCACAACAAAAAACCCCCAAAGAAGATTCTTTATGCAGAATCATAGCCATAAGTTCAAAAACAATGGCCAATCATTCAGAAGTAGAATTGCTGATAAGCCTTAAAACAGTGCAATCGGGGAGAATAGAAACCAAATGACTAATGTTGGTAATGGTGCATGACTGTTAAGTAAACAAATGGAAACTATCAGTCCAGTCAGCATCTGCCTCCTGCTAATGTTTTTGTTGAAACTAAGCATGTGATTTGTGTGTAGTTTTGGTTGTGAACTTGGTTGAAAAGAACTTGCAAGCTTTTTTTTTAAATTTTTTTTTATTTTTCTCTCTAATGTGAGCTTAGTTATACTGTAGGATTTGGTTCCAGTGTATAATTTAGGTGCTGTAATGCCTGACTTCTAGGCATCTGATACGGAGTATGAAACTGAGGAACTGTGACTGCATTTTTAGAATATGTTTCAAAATAGCTAACATGAGATGGGGAGCTCTGTATGTTTAATATATTGTTGATGTTATAGAGTGGGAGAACACTGAGAATGGGTATTTCAATTGGGATTGCAAAAAATTCTCTGTCCACTTTGTAATCTACAGCCAAGGGTGACCTTCTGAAACTATGACATTCTTAACACTTCAGATTTCTTGTGTCATGGTTTAACCTGGCAGGCAGCTAAAACAACCACACAGCCGTTTGCTCACTCTCTCCCCCAGTGGGATGGGGAAAGAATTGGGGAAAAAAGTAAAACTCATGGGTTAAAATAAACAATTTAATAGGACAGAAAAGGAAGACAATAATGATAAAAGAATATACAAAACATGTGATGCACAGCACAATTGCTCACCAACTGCTGACTGGTGCCCAGCTAGTTCCTGCAGCTCTCTCTGGCCAACTTCTCCCAGCTTATATACTGAGCATGACATCATAAGGTATGGAATATCCCTTTCACCAGTCTGAGTCAGCTGTCCTGGTCATGCCCCCTCCCAGCTTCTTGTGCACCTCCTGTAGAAGGCTCATGCCTCCTCACTGGCAGGGCCCGGGAAACTGAAAAGTCCGACTTAATTGTAAACACTGCTGAGCAACAACTAAAACATTAGTGTATTATCAACATTATTTTCATCCTAAATCCAAAACACAGCATTATACCACCTACTAGGAGAAAAATTAACTCTATCCCAGCCGAAACCAGGACACCTTGATTTAAATGAGGTAGCAGTGATGTGCAACTCAATAATAAAGTGCTGTGAAAAGGGCTCTCAGGCACAGAAACTGTACCAGCAGCTTCTCATCTTTATGCAAATCAGGAAGTGCTCATGGTGAAAAGATTGCTATGTTTTTCTTGCTCATTTCTTCCTCAAAAGTAAGGCCCCAGCCTTCTGCCATGTCAGATTATCCACTGTTTAACCTCATACCAGGACACTCTGCTTTGTCCTTTCTGTGCTCTCCTCTTCTCCGTGACCTGGCACCTACTGCCTTCGTCCTGGGCTGCAAAAGCAAGTCCTGAGTGCTCACTGGGTTCTGTGGTGGGCTGGGGAGCTGTGAATGCCACTCGTGCTGCAGTTGCTGTGGATCAGCTGATTGGCAGGGGTATTGCCTTTGGGGAGATGTTTATTCCATGACTCATCTGAGACCTGGCACTAAAGACTTGTGCCCTTCCTGGGTACTGCTTTTGAAGTGAGATGTGTATTGCTCTTTGGGAATTTTGCTGGCTTAGTAAAGTATCACCTGTGCAGGAAAGGAAAGCCACCCTGATTTCTATCCTTAGTAGGAAGAGATTCAAATTGCCATTTGTCAGGGGTGCATAGCGATGGTGTTGTGACTTGTAAGGGGATATTTCTAACACCTCTTCTGCAAAGACTAAGCTCATATACAGCAAAGAATGCCAAATTCATGGGTATGGAGAGAAGGCACAGAAAGAAACAAGTGTCAGACCTCATGGTTAAGGTGTTTGAATAAGGTATTCCAGTCACTCATATATGACAGGAAAGGTTTGGAGCTGGAAGACAGTGGATTTCTTGCCCACATGTTAGGCCTTTAGTAAAGTTTTCTTTATGGTGTACAGAATCCTCATTTCTTTCCTGGAAGGTGAATTACCTTCAGGTGGAGGGGTTTTTCCGGTGACTGAAAGATCACCAGAGTTGATTAGACATATTTCAGAAATAATTTAGACAACGGAATCTTGGGTTTCTTGGTTCTGGAAGGTGCTGTCATTTTGTAGAAAAGTGGTATCCCTGTTTCCAACTAGATCTTGTTTTAGGAGTGTGCTTAGTACTTCTGTGTCCTGTCTTGAGAGGAGCCATTAGCCAGCTGAAAAAATGTCACGTAACACTTCTAGAAGCAACTTAGTGTTATGTATTGTGTGCCTCTCCACCCCACTCCCCCCAAAAAAAATCAAAGGGAAAAATTAATTTTCATATTGTCAGACAACGTAGATGACTGTAAGAAGGAAACTTGTCAGTTCAGGCTTTCCCTCAGCTAGGATTTGTGTGGCAAATTAAGAAGCCTGGAAAACTGGATACAAAGTGGAAGTTGGGGAAAAAATACTGAAGTTTCACTTCAGAGCTAACTTAATTTTGATGCTTTGCTGTTGTTTTTAGCACTTTAAAGATGAATATGTCTGTAGGGATGTTTAGTTAGATATGCAAAGAGTTGTTGGGATCAATTCCAGTCATATGAACAGAGGTAGAGGTGAAATTTTAGAGGAGCAACCTAACTCTGCCCAAAGAAATTGTCTTAAAATAGCATCACAAATTAATGGTTTAGTTTAATCACTGTAACTGTGCTGTGGTAAAACTATTTGCTTCTAATTCAAACTTTTGAAATCAAATACTGACTAAATGTCATGAACTTGTCACTATCCATCATATTAGAAAAGTTGTGGCAGACTGGTAAAGTTACCAGTGATTGGAAAAGGGGAAACATAACCGCCAATTTTAAAAAGGGAAAAAAGGAAGACCCACGGAACTGCAGGCTGGTCAGTCTCACCTCTGTACCCAGCAAGATCATAGAGCAGATCCTCCTGGAAACTGTGCTCAGGCACATGGAAAATAAGGAGGTGATTGGTGACAGCCAGCATGGCTTCAGTAAGGGCAAACCGTGCCTGACAAACATGGTGGCCTTCTGCGATGGGGTTACAGAGTTGGTGAATAAGGGAAGGGCGACTGATGTCGTCTACCTGGACTTGTGCAAAGCATTTGACAGTGTCCTGCACGACATCCTTGTCTCTAAATTGGAGAGACATGGATTCGATGGATGGATCACTCTGTGGATAAGGAATTGGCTGGATGGTCTCACTCAAAGAGTTGCAGTCAACAGCTCTATGTCTGAGTAGAGATCAATGATGAGTGGTGTCCCTCAGGGGTCTGTATTGGGACCAGTATTATTTAACATCGTTTTGGGGACATGGACAATGTGATCGAGTGCACCCTCAGCAAGTTTGCTTGACACCAAGCTGTGTGGTATGGTCAACACACCGGAGGGGAGGGATGCCATCCAGAGGGACCTTGACAGACTTGAGAGGTGGGCCTGTGTGAACCACATGTAGTTCAACAAGGCCAAGTGCAGTGTCCTGGACATGGATCAGGGCAATCCCAAGCACAACTACAGGCTGGGTGGAGAATGGATTGAGGGCAGCCCTGAGGAGAAGGACTTAGGGGTGTTGGTGGATGAAAAGCTCAGCATGAGCTGGCAATGCGCGCTTGCAGCCTAGAAAGCCAACTGTATCCTGGATTGCATCAAAAGAAGCGTGACCAGCAGGTTGAGGGAGGTGATTCTGCCCCTCTACTGTGCTCTCGTGAGACCCTACCTGGAGTTCTGTGTCCAGTTCTGGGGCCCCCGACATAAGAAGGACGTGGAGCTGTTGGAGTGCATCCAGAGTAGGGCCACAAAGATGATCGGAGGACCGGAGCACCTCTGCTATGAAGCCAGGCTGAGAGAGTTGGGGTTGTTCATCCTGGAGAAGGGAAGGCTCTGGGGAGACCTTCTAGCAGCCTTGCAGAACCTGAAGGGGCCTGCAGGAAAGATGAGGAGGGACACTCTCGGGTAGTGTAGTGATAGGCCAAGGGATAATGGCTTTAAACTGAAAGAGGGTAGATTTCGATTAGATGTAAGGCAGAAATTCCTTGCTGGGAGTGTGGTGAGACACTGGAACAGGTTGCCCAGAGAAAGTGTGGATGCCTCCTCCCTGGAAGTGTTGAAGGCCAGGTTGGATGGGGCTTTGGGCAACATGGTCTAGTGGAGGGTGTTGCTGCCCATGGCAAGGGGGTTGGAACTAGATGATCTTTAAGGTCCCTTTCACCCCAAACCAATCTGTAATTCTATGATCTCTTAATCCTTTTGATATACCACTTGTCTTGTGTTTTCCTTCTTTAAGATACTTGTTATTTCAATACACTTATTACATTGATTTCCAGTAATATTTTTTTTTTAAACTCTAAACAATGTAGTGGCATATTTGGAGGGGGATGTCAGGTAGAATCTGAAGGAAAAAAAAAAAAGTCAGTTCTTGTTAAGAATAAATGAACTAGATGATCTTTAAGGTCCCTTCCAGCCTAAATGATTGTGTGATTTTGTGTGATTCTTTCTTAATTTCTATGGGAAAAATCACTTTGAAGTACACAAGAGTGCCAGAAATTTAAGCTAAACTTACATTTGGATGTGGAGGAGAGAGAATTATTTCAGTAGATTTTGACTTGTCCTGTTGTCATGTATTAAACAATATTACACAAACTAAACAGTATTTGTGTTTTCATTTGCTTTGTAGTGTGATACAGTGTATTAGTCCTGTAGCTGTTACTATGTGACATGCAGATTTTAATGAGAATTTCATGGCTCATTCCTGTTAAAGTTCCTGCTCAGGTAGCTGTAGCCCGGTATCATCCTGAGCAGGGTATTTCCGTGCATTTCAGTGTAGCGGTGTTGCATATTACTGACAATAGGACTAGTCAGACACAGGCTTAATGACTATTTTCTGGCATGTGTGACATCTGTTTTGTGGAATAGCTCATCAGTTTTGGAATAGACTTACTGTACGTCTGCTGCGGGTTGGGACCGCTTTTGACTTTTGTGGCACTGAGTTAGAAGTGATCTTGATGCCTCAATTTCCTGTTAAAGGTAGGTGTACAGGGAAGGAGGTGAATAGCTTTAAAGGCTTATTTTTATTCTTCTTCCAGGTGAGTATTCAATGTCACAACTTTTAAGAGTCAGCTTTAATGTTTCCTATAGATCTATTATTTACGTATATGAGGCTAGAATTAGAATTCTGTTTCTTGACTCTGTCTAGGGGTTTTGTTTATCAAGGATACCTCTAAATGGATTTGTTTGCTTGTGACCTTACTGTATGCATTGGAAAAAATGCTTGAAAGCACATATGGATTCTTAAAACAGGTATTGATCACTATAGTGATGGGATCAAAGCAAAGGATTTCTCAATTGTAGTAATTATATGTGCAAATTCCTATATTAAAAAAATGCCTGAACCTCAAACTTAATCCAGAATTTTGAAGGCCAAGATGCCTTTGTTTAAGAATGTGAATAATTTGGCCAAGAGGAGTTATTGTCCGTTACCAGCATGCAAGCTAACTATGTCTTGCTAAATTAACTGTGGTGTCACAGGAAAAACAATAATGGAATGTTTTTATGGTGACTATATTTATTGAATATTAGTTACCCAAGTATGTCTTCAGGCTGTGCTTTGTTATGTATAATGCCGTAGGTATGATCTTCGTATGGTGTGGTTCCATGTTCTGGTGCTGTGAACCAGTAAGGTATATATACAGTCACTGTGTTTGGTGCCGAAGTAGCATACTCCTCTTTGAGATATATTCCTGCCTCTTGCTTGAATGATTTCCATATCAAAGGTAAGCGGTATAAAAGCAAGGAGAAAAAAAGGTGTTGTTTTTATTTCTTAATTCTGTAAACATAGAAGGGCCCCTTAGAGTCAGGCTGGGCTCTTTCCTTTTCATCCATTAGGTGCAACAAAGTTTCTGCAGACTGAATCAAGTCTTACTTGCTTCACCTAGGGTGTCATGACTGGTATGGCACATTTAGTTAAATTGAAATTTCCTTGGAAGAGGAATGAAGATCCAGATTTTTCTACAAGATTGTAACGATACATAGAGTAGCAAAGGACTAAAAAAAGCTACTTGTACTGTACAGCAGCTACCTGCTTTGGAAGCATTCATGTATAGGACTATAGAGAATTGGCAGAATTGAAGCTAGTGATAATTTCGGATAGGTGAGGCAAACTAAAGTGCCTCAAGGCAACAGTGTGCACCAGTTACTGCTGTTGAAAGTCACCTTCCTTCTGGGCCATGCTGTGCTGGCCATCAAGAGATGTTTCACTATTGCTCCTTTGTTCTAATGGCAACATAAGTCAATGAGAAGTTCTGTCTGCATTTTTGTATCATTTGTTCTTACAATCCACAATGTAGATTCAGTGTTGGCAATAAAAATCCTGAGCTTCTAAAGCTTTTACAAGTTCATGAATAAACTGTTTAGCAGAAACATTTGGAAAGTTGATGCACATTTTCTTCTCCCTGTGAACTTGTCAATGGCATCTTTGCTTCTACTGGACTGGGGTTAAATTACAAATCTTCAGGGTTAAGCTCTGAAAATGAAGAAGGATCAGTTTGGTTTCTTAAGATAGAATTTCAGGGTTTTAAAATGAAAACTAGAAAAGATGTTAAAATAATTGAAAAATTATTCCAAGAGTCAGTGATTCATACTTTAAGATTACTTGATGTCTTCAGTTTTAAACAATCTTCCAGGATTTTCTCTGAAGTTCTACTCATTTTTTGCAGCCACTGTTTGATACTGCGTCCGAGACATGTGTGGGTTCAGCCTTTGTTCAAATTCTTCTAACACACAGACTCTTACTGCTTCCAAAGCAGCAGCAAATGTGTGTTTTCTGCTGGAGTCAGGCACCTGACAAATGGAGTTGGGAGCTAGAAAAGGAGGACAATCGTGTTGGGCTTCCCACTTCTCAGGCCTGCTGGTTATATGCTATGCTTTCTACTTGGAAATCAAGGAATGTTAAAACAGTTTAGTACCCAGCTCTAGAGTTGCCTCATTGTGCAGGTTGCCATTTAGATGTTTGTTTTCCAATTCCTGGGGCAGAAGGTATGGCAAAAAGTAGAAACCTGCTTAAAAACAAGAAAGTAACAAGTGAAACTGTCAAATGAGAAAACTAGAATGAGCAACTGAAGTCTTAAAACTGAAATGACACTGTCAAATGAGAAAACTAGAAATTGAGAAACTATCAAATGAGCTAAACTTAGTGTTCTAAGATAGTCTAAGAGCTCTTCAGAAAAGTATTATTTAGCTGAATCAGCAATGACCTAAAACCTGAAATGAGGTAGACATTAATCTAGACATTAAGGCTCTAGTGAGGGTGGTATTGTTTTACAACTTTGGACAGTGGAATATGAAGCTGTGTTGTCTGGGATTTTGACTTGATGTGGTTGTGACCTGTCTCATAACAGCAGTTCTCACTGCAGAAAATTTGTGAACACTCAAGTCTTCTGGTAGGCTAAGGAACTACAGCTTTTTTTTTTTTTTTTTTAATTGATTGGGAAGATGACAAACTTAGGTGTCTTGCTAAAACGTTTTCTTCTCTCCTAAAGTTAACCTGCTAACTGCAGTGAATGATGAGAAGATTTTAGCATCTTAACATATTGAGACCTCATTGCCAACTGCTTCATTACATAATGCTTAGTTATGAAAGAGGAAATGAACACAAAAACTCTTCTTGGTGACTGACAGTGTATAGTGAGTCTTGTTTCTGTAAAGGCAGGAGACAGGCTGTGTTGTGCAGAAGGAAGTTTCTGAAGCAGGGTGTCCTAAAACTTGAAGTCAATTCATGCTAGAACTTCAATGCAATACTTGGTTGAAAACAAATAATAGTACTTGTATGAAAGCAAAATGTTTCTTTAAAGAAACAAAGTGAAGAATAACCCCTAGCAGTAGAAATAATAGTAACTATTTTTCAATACAAAGAGCAACTAAAGAAAGCATGTTGAAAATACTGAGGTGCTAGGCCCTAAAAATGACAGTGGGAATTGTTTTTCTATTTTATCTGCTAGTTATCTAGAATGTATGTAGTGAAGAAGCAGCTTTGAATGGAGGAAGATCTCAGGATGGAAATGAAAATTCTCAGATTTCCAAATACAAAGTCCAAAATGTGTAATTATTTTCAGCTAAAGCTCTTTGGAGTTCCTGTACATTACCTGAGGCAGAGAGATGTTGTGAACAAATCTGAGTTGCCAGGTTTTGTGCAACAAACTCCCAAGTGTGAAAGATGATGTCCAAAGAAGCACAGGTGTGTTATAATTTGAAGTATCTGCCTTGCTTTACTGTGGGTGCAGCTGTTGTCACTGCCATCACTGCAGATGGTAATAACCATGGTTACTGCCAACAACCATTTGAGGCTAGAAACAAGAGCTTTTATATCGTATACTTCCAATGTGTAAAACTCCTTAAACTGGTAACTGGACTAGTGCTTGTAACTTGAAAAAATTAAGAGCTTATGATCATCTTAAATTTATGAGAATCTACTTGTGGATTTGATGAAAAGAATTAATGTTAGTAGGATTCATGGACCAAATGCATGTTAAATATTGAAATATGTAAATTGGATTATTTCATAAATGTAACTTTCTTATGCAGCATGAATAAAAACTGTTACTAATTTTTGGAATAATAGGAGGCATAAGCAGAGAAATTTACTCGTGTCTCCTCACCAAACTCTTTAAAATTCTCCCTTAAATGGATGCATTTCTCAATTTATTTTTGACAGTCTTACAAAGTATTGTTTTTTATATGACTGACTTCACATATTTTTGGGTTTCAAAAATGTTGCTGCTCTATGAATCTGAAATTAGTTTTGTATTAAACACAGTGAGAAATGGGACTGGAATATAATAAGAAAAAGAAATCTAATTTTATCACTTCTTAGATGTTATTATCTCACAAGAGCATTCTTCTGATTACCTGGAGTCATTTAGCACCATCTGTAGTGCCATGCGTAACACAGTTAAAGTAGTATGATAGATGCTGAGGATAAACACAGTTAAATTAAAAACGGTTGCTGAGTAAATGAGTATGTTATATTTTAGGAATTCCAGGGTCTTCTGTGGAGAGGGGTTTTTATCTGTAGCTTTATTTTCCATAACCCACAGCTTCCCTCTTTGGTTCTCTCAGTGCAGAAGTGTGGTGGCAATGAAGCGATTGCCACTGTAAGTTTTCTCTGAGAGAACGTTACTGTCTGTTTCATCTGTATTTTCTGCTCAGTAAAGAACTGTGTTACTGCTTTAGTTGTCCTTTGCTGCAGCCTCTCCTCTTGACATACAGAAGGAGAGAGAACTGCTGTGGTGATCGCTCTTTACTCCGGTGGCATCAGGAGTTGTATCAGTCTCCAGAGTTAAACAGCTAAATTAGCTCCAAACTTTTGCAAGCAGCACCTGGACAGTGTAAGAAACTAGGTGATGAATATAGCACTCAGCACTCTAGTTAGTTATCTTACTGGGAAATGTTTAAAACAAGGATGGTGGCGTTCAGCAAGATACTTGTGATTCAGTAATGGAATAGATTGGCAATTATGTGTAATTTTGATTTCTTCTTAAAGGTTTGTTTGGTTTTTTTTTTTAAAAAAAGGATCTTTGAATGAGTTGGTAGAGTCATTGAAATAGAATAGTCGTTAAAATTCTTTGTCAGTGTTTCTGTCAAATGCTTATTTGTTAAAATTATTCTAGATGCTGAAAGCTGTTTTCTGGCATGTCTGTAAATTGCTTTGTACAAAGGTTACAAACTTTAGCTGACAGTATTTTGTCGGAGTATGATTGACACTAGCTTTATGCTTTGATAAAGTAACAAATAACTGAAACTTGAATTTCTTCTTTCTGTAACTTTTACTTTCCTTCCTAAACATTTCCTTGAATGTTTCATTAGGATTTTGTTGTGCTGAACATAAACATGTTCCACAAGCCCCTTTCCTGTCTCTTGTCTTGAAATTTGCATGAGAGGAAGGAAAGAAGATAGAGTTAAAATTTTTATATTGAAGTACTTTTCAAATTAGGAATAATGGTGTCTGTATTTGTATCACGGCAGCCTTTCATATTCCAGATCTGTCATTGACCAGCTGTGTTTAGGTAAAAGTGTTGCCAAAGACAGCATTGCACATAAAAGAAAACAGGTGAATGGCAGCAAGGATGAAATAAGTTTTAAGTTCATCTTGAAATAAGAATGGTTTCTTAAGCAAGCATCGTATTCTGTGCTGAATGCTTTGCAAAAAGAGTCCAATAATAAACAAAAAGCAGACAATCTCACCCCTTTTTAAAATTATACATGAAGAAAATCATACTATTTTTCCTTTCATCTTCCATCCACTGTCACTATATCTTCCCCAATGTTGGTAATGGAATAATTTTTTTCAGTATTTCAGTTCACATGTGTTTAAAAAACAAACAACCTGATTTTTTTTAAAATGTGTAATGCTACAATTTCACAGTATAAATATAGTCAAATAGTGATGTCAATGTATAAAAATGTATAATTGTATGCCTAAGTAGTCATACATGAGGCACCCATGTGCCTCTACAGACTTGTTCCCTTGAGGAAGGCTGAATGTGGATAAAATGTTAATCTGCTTTACTCATACTGCACAATTCAGTCTTAAGTAAATACTAAATAGGAAAAAGTCAGCTTTAACATAAATTTCAGAAGGAAAATCGAGACTTTTCTAGGTAGAAAATCGTTTACTTTCTAAACATCTTAAGTGTTTTGCAGGAAACTTTGGGGTTTATAAGTTTAATTGGATTTTCGAGACTCATTGCACCTACTGCAAGTGTTTGAGTAAATAGAGGCAGGGTTTTTTCCTTGCTGTTTTTAACTTGGCAATTGACAGAGCTGAAATAATGTGGTAGTTATTCCAAAGCCTATATTTGTATTTCTTGCTTCATTTTTCAGATACAAAAAGTGAAGTGTTCTGTAATACAAATTGTGTGCTCACCTGTGATGCCAGTAGGAGGACGTGAGAGGTTTACTTTGGGTTTTTATATTAACTGAATCTGGAAAACACAATGGGGATGTTTACATTTAGACACCAACCTGAGCTTAGCTTTTATACACTTCACTGCAAACCTGTCTGCAATATACTTAGTGTGCATTAAGACATACCAATTTACACTTGAAAGTATTTATTTTCAAACTTCATAAATTTAAGATGAAAAATTAAATAGTATCTTTTACAGACATTTTTTAGCTTTCTATTTAAGTTCACCTTGTTAGCAAAAGCCCACAATTGAGTTTGAGAGGGCTATACTGTAAAGCTGCAGAGCTGTATACCTTTAGCATCTATTTCTCAGCTTAGATAATTTTGCATGAGTTATTGCTGGATTTCCTCTTCCTCTTACCTCTACTGTATATATCTTTTTTATTATTTACTCACAGCTTCTGTTTTATTACTTTTTTTTTTTTTTTTTTTTTTAGTGTCACCTCAGTTCTGTTTTTCTTGTGCCTTTGATTCATGTTTCAATTTTTGGTCTTCTGTAAAATACTGTTCTTGCATATGATGCAAGTCCTATTCTCTATAGTGTTGCACACATATGCTGTCTATAGGTAAGCTTATGAATTTTTTAAATTTGTGGTCCTACATAGACGTATAAGAGAACTATAATATTGTATAACAAAACCAGTTAGTTACTAGAATTTCATTGAAGCAGCATGGTGCAAGTTAGAAGTACAGTATTTTGTGACATAATTGTGGTGGTTGAAATAAAAAGATACAAGGCAGGAGTTGTTGCATTGTAATAGTTGACCAATCAAGTATGTAAAGTATTAAAAACCAAGATACAAATGTTTGAGAGAAGACAAACATTCTTCCTAAAATTCAAGCACTGAAAGGCTTATTTTGGAATAATGCTTAAAAATTTACGGTTGCCAATAAAGGCTTTCCTTGAAAGACTGTAAAGTATAGATTATAAGACCAAGCGATCAATGTGTTAATGTGACCTCCTGCATAACATCAGCTATAAGGCCAACTAATATTTTATGTAATTAGTCTACAGACTTAAGTGTAAATAATAAATCTTCACAAAGCGGATTGAGGGACAGCTTAGAACAATTGCCAATAAGTGCACAGTCATTTAGGTTTGAGTGGCAGTAAGCTTAACAGCACAAAAACTTAAAAGTATCCCAGTGTTTGTTATACAAGGTGTTCTGCTAGAGATACGAAGATGTTGGAAATCCTGGACTAAAATTAGTACCATTGAGTTTTGTGGAGTGCAGCTCAACCTTGTAGACTAACTAAAAATAGCTGAGTTTTGTGAAATACTACAATAAAAGATGCATAAACTTTGATTGCAAAGGGAAGAAATTTCTGTGCTCTACTGAAAGCCCAACCAAAGATGCTAAAATTGACTTGGTACATTGGATAGAACTTTACTTTGTGTGTTTGGCCTTACAGTAATCTCTTGTCTTTGTTAGGGAAATCTGGAAACCTTGGTAATGTGAGAATGGATGTAAACAATCTGTTAGAATCTCATTGACTATTGTAAAGTTGAAAAGAAAATGAACAAGTATGCAATCATGCTTTTTTTTTTTTTAAATTATGGACTGGCTTAAAAGGGAAAACAAGAATTTGGTTGGTACTGCTCTCATCTTGTTTTATAAAAACTTAATTTAGAGTCCTTGTGCATGAAAGTGGATTCTTTGGGATCCAGGTCGGGTCAATTGTATGTACATAACTGCTTATAAATACTTATTTTAGGTGTCTAAATACCTCTAAAATTCTTTCTGTGTGGATGTGACAATGTTCCTGTCAGATATATTTGCAGTCACTAATTTTTAGAAAAGCCCCTAACTTGTGCTGTATTTTCACATCTAAGCATCTGAAACTTTGAAATTATGCTTGTGTATCATTCAATTTCAATGTTTTTGTATTGGAAGATAGATCCATATACTGGAGAATTCACAAGGTTTTCTGTTCAAAACCTGTTACCTGAAACGCCCATGAGATGGTGCTCATCAGTCTTGTTTTTGTGTAGCAGCAGGTCCGTGCATAGTTCTGACTTGTAAGGATGCGGTGGTTACCATTCCTGTCTAAGAGAAAGAAAAAGAACAGAACACAATGACAATATCTTAAATTAATATACAAAATACCATTACTATACTATTATGAACTATGCATAAAACCAGTAGTGATATCCCTGCTTATCTTGATTTGATTCTAGTTTACATAAATTAATTACCACTTAATTTTTCTGTCTTAAGAATGAATTTCTAAATAGCCAAAGATGAAAAAGTTTTTAGACATCTATCCTTTTTGTACTGCTTTATTTCCTTCCATTTTTCTCAAAGATCTGTGAAAGTTTTCTGTGTAGAAAATCTGTTACTAATCCACACTAGTGTGTTCTGTTCTGCAGCGTCTTTCTGTGGGAGTTTCATTGGTTTGTTTTGTTTATGTTTTCCCCTTAACTTATGCAGACAGTCTATAACAAGCATCACAGAACGGTGGGCCTTGGAGAAATGTTAAACTCTAAGACAGGGAGGATACTCTTTCTTTGAGCTGGACTCACTGTGTTAGAAGCTCCAGTGCTGTTTTTTAAGAGTGTACTATAATTTCAGATGTAAGATGGGGAAAAAAATAGCAAAGTAAGAGGAAAAGATTAGAGTATAATGTTGTCTTTGTGAAGTAAGGTTACAGAAATGCGGGCTGCAGCACAGTAGAGCCAAATGTGTTATTTTACATTCTATTTCAGACTGTTCTTATTGGTATTTTGAGAGTAGTAACCTGCATGGTCTGAGGGGGCGGGGGGAATCTGGAAGATGACACAACTGACATAAATGAACTCCCAAGGAATGAGTTATCAGTATTGATAGATGGGCAAGAAAACAAGAGTTAGTTGTGTGAAAACTGGAGTGAAATGACTAGCACCACTGTTAAGACTGGTTAAGCTAAGACAACATTTAAAGAAAGTATCTGCTAAGTATCGTTAGCAGAGAGGCCTCTGAGAATGAGGACAGCTTTAAACTTGATGAGTTAATCTAGCGGAGGTATTCAAAGATTGATTCTGTACAAAGATTGTCTTTGTACAGGCTGTTCCAGTTAGATCAGACCAAGAGGACACAGGAAAATCTATTTCCTCTGGAAACTTCTTTTCCCTTCGAAATTGTATGAATGGTGCTATGATCAATGTCTCTTCTGTATGTTTTATAGGCTTTTTTCTTTTTTTTTTTCTTTTTCAAATTACTGGAGCTTTGACCAGATAAGAAACTTGAGTTATGATTTACTGCATGTTCTATCAGTGACTGCTGAAAGCAGTATTAGGACAGCATAGAATAGAATGTATCAGAGTGCTTGAGAAAAGCACCTTGACAGAAAATGGAGGCAAAACCAGAAGTGGATGCAGCACTGTACACAGAGGAAACTAAAGTACCTACTGAAAAGCAGGGTTTCTTCCTTTTTTATGAGAAAAAGAAAATAGAATAGAAAGTTGTGGCTGTGTTTCCTTTGGGAAAATGGAATTAAAAGGTGTCCTTTTGGAACTTCACCTGGAACAGAAGGATTTGCACATGTTCTGGATCTGCTGAACTGAGTGGGAGAAAGAGTTTAGAATGATGCCGAATTACAGTCCAAGATGATTCATTGCATAGTAGTTACTGGAGGCTGAGACAGGAGCAAGGAGGATTCTGCAAGTCTTTTTGGCTATTTTCAACTTGATGATAATGTTGATGGTGAAAGAAGGAATTACATTATTTGTGTCTTGATGCTGAATCATCTGTGTTGGGATGATAATGTATGCAAATGAGTGGTATTTGAAGATCAGATATGATTTAAGGATGAAAATGGGGCGGGGGAGTAAGAACAAATGATTTTCTAACCCTTCTTTGTATAGGCTTGTTTGCTCAGTGTGAAGTAGACTTCTGCTGTAAGAGCATTTATGGAAAAGTTGAATGAAGCTACGAATAGTAAGTACCAGTGTATGCAGAAGAGGAAACCAGTACAGACAGAAGATAACTCTCCAAAAAAAGTCTTAGTTTCTCCTCTTCAGACTCCAGCATTGCTCCCTTGAAATTTTGTGTCCTGCAAACTTTCCTTCTCTCTGAGGAACCTGGAGAATTTCCTTTCAGATTTAGTCTTTTCCACATGCTGTTTCACTGAGAAGAAAGTCTGTAATTGTCATTCTATTTATTCTCCCTTATAGTTCCTTTTTCTTTGTGTCTTCAGATTTGTTGTTGTTTTCTCCTTCACTTCTTTGCGTATTTTCCTGTCTACCACCTCTTCAGTCTTGTATATCTTTATGCTTCTAATTCCTCAAATAAAAATACTTCATTATGGAATTACTTTAGCTTTTATTTGTAGCAAGCTGTGCCAGTTCTAGGTCAGACAACTTCAAGTGGAGGAAAAAATCCTATGAAAGGCAATTAAGAAAACTTCTGATTGACTTTTCATTTGGGAAAACTGAATCGAAATATTTCAATTTGGAATGTTTCATTTAACATGAAATAATGCTACAGTACTTCAGGGAAGTTGCTGATTATGGAAGGAGTCAAGATAGACTATGAAAGAAATCCTGGACATAGTTGTGTTGGTGTCAGAAAAAAAAAAAGCTCAGCTGGAAGAAGAGCCAGTATGAGTGAGGAGAACATGGACCTACAGCTCTCATGATAAAACCACAAATTTTGAACCTAAACCACTTTGCATTCTTAAAAATGTTAAGAATTGTTTTCATTCCAAAAAAGTATTTTTATTTCATGGCCCATAAAAACTCATGTCCCATCAGATACTGGTATTTCTTAAAGAGTACAAATCTCATCCTGAACAATTCCGAGAAAGTACATTTTCAGAGAATTAAGTTTAAGAGCAGTTCCCCAGGAGTCAGTATTTTCATTGTCATAGAAGAGTGTAAAGAGATCCAGAGGTCTTGCAGTAATAATTCTAAAAAGACAGCAGTTATATTTCTGAGTAAATTAATGTTTTATAGCTTGGAATACCACACAGCTTAGAATGTAACGTTGTTTACACAGGATTGTTGATATGGACATTTCTATACAAATGGAAGAAGGCAGAAAAATATGAAACAAGTAAAAAGCTTCCTGTATAAACTTGTGCGTCATAATCAATAAACAGATTCTCTGAATAAATCACTATTAACTGAACTGATGATAGCACTTTTAAATTTTTGTTAAGAATAAAACACAAAGTCTTAAGTTTTGTGGGAATGTGAATACCTAATTTGCACTTTCTGTTTGTTGTAAATTAACTGCTATACACTGAAAGGATTGCTGAAGTACCTGTGTGGGTTTTGCTTTACACTGAGAATTGTTTTTTTCCATGATTCAAACATTTAAAAGAAACAATGCATATAATATGTTGTAATTGAGATGAAAGTGGGTTTTAGAGTAAACAGTCCTATCCTGTTCATCAGTTGTGTAACAGTGTTATCCTAGTTACAAAAACTGATTATTCTTTTCTTAATTGACTATTTAAAATGAACTATTACCTTACTAAAAGTAACTAATATTTGAAGGCAATATCCTGAAATTTAATATTTTATTACCCCTTGAAATGGCAGCTAACCTGCTATTCCAACCACAATGCCCATACTCAGCTGTCAGTGTTAATTGTTTCTTTTCTTGAGAAGCAGAGAAGGCATCTGACCTATGTGTTTAATTTCAAGCCTGTTTAGTTCTTGGAGGGATCAAATTAAGCAGGTGTAGAGTAAGTGATTGTGTATCTTTCACTACCAATTAAATAATGTTTTTCATCAGTTTAAAACGTAAAAAACTCAAATGGCAGGATTTTCTGTTTCGAATACATGATGTTAGGAGACGTGACTGACTTTTGAAAAATATGTGAAGTGGGAGTGAGTGTGCTTTTTGTTGAGAGTCCACTGCAAAAATATTTTCATGATTAAGTGTGAACAAATTGTTATAATAGAGGAAGCCAAACATGAGTATAAAGGAAAGAGGTTCATGGTGTGCTGATAGTATCAGTTTTTCATGTACTACATACTGATTATGTCATCTGTATAAATTAAACTGACTCTTAGGAAACTTGTTTTTAAAGAACTTGTAGTTTTCCCTACACCTCGAACTGTGTAAATGAATCGGGTTCATGTTTGCTTCTTTGAACTTATTTTCTACGCTCTGTATTCCTCCCTCCTGGTACAGTAGTCTTTTATCAGTATTTTTAAAAAGAAAAGAAAAAAAAAGTCTCTTTGTGGATTTGACCGCATGTGACACTTAACTAACAATTCTTTGATACCTCCTTTTGTTTTTCTTATTTGCAGTTATTAAATTAATATTAAGTTGAGACACTATGAAAGTGGTAAGACAGGCATTATGAAAAGAGTGAGAGGACTGTGTAATGAAATGCACTAACTTTATATTGGCAATAGAAGTTTGAAATACACATATGCTTACACTTTCTGCTTAAAGTTTTAGAGGAATTTGGATATGGGATGAAGCTTCTTAGCATTACAGATTAATTAAAAGAGGAATGGGGGAGAACATTACATAGAATTTGATAATTTGACCTTTTAAATCTTTACAGTACAAAGTGATTATTTTTTCAGTTACTCAGGTTGCTGTTGTGTTACAGTTTAACTGCATAAATAAAAGCTTGAGTTGATCACTTATGCGGAAGAACTATCACAGGTAGCAGAGCTGGATAGCTGTACTTGAGCTTATTTTGTGTGCAGAATCTCTCAAGTTTGATCTACGTTTGGTTTTGACCATTTAAAACCATCCTTACTTAATAAAAAAATCCACAATATCCACAGTGGGATATTGTGTAGCTTGAAAAAAGATCAATTGCTTACAATAGTTGATTTCTGCTATACCTATTTTAACTTTTTTTTTTTTTTTAGTAGTAGAGATGAGGGTGGGGATTCTTCCACTTTTTAAAGCATAGAAATTGAGCTTTAAATATGCAACAGCCTTTTGTGAATTATTTTCACCATTTCACTTCAGAATTTTATAATGAAGCAAGCCAAGAATTTACTTTTGAGAGAAATGTTTCTGTTTAGAAAAAAATATGTGATGACAATCTGACAGGGATACCACTGTAATCAAATATTTCTGTGATTTTGCGCCAGCTTATGTGATGGATCACTAGTGACTTAAGAACATAGAAACTTTTGCAGTTCTTTTTTTGCAGAGCTTTTTGTTCCTTTCTCTGAGAATCTGGGCCCAGGCTATCTGCAGCTCTGAACTCTGGGTTTCAGAGTAGCTGGTTGGCCTGAGAGTTGGGAGGTTCTAAGGACTACAGTGTCAGAGCATTGCTCTCACAGCTGAAGAGTCTAAGAGCTGTAGGGTCCTCAGGTGTCTCCTGGGTAACATGGCAGGAAACATCTTGGTCAAGTTCATAATTCAGTCAATGATGAGCAGCAGAAAAACACGGCAATGATGGTATCAATTTCAGTTAGCAATGTTCTTTTCCCCCCTGCAATTGTTTTTTCCAAAGTGGTGGGAAGATATTGTGGAAATATAACTTTTGGGAAACTTCTTTTTGCATTTGTCTTGGCTTTGGGAAGAATTCTCTGAATTCCAAAACTGCAACAGAAACAGTACTGATGTCATGGTTTTACCCCAGCCGGCAGCTGAGTACCACGCAGCCGCTCGTTCACTCCCCCCCCCCATCGGGATGGGAAAGAGAATTGGAAGAGTTAAAGTGAGAAAACTCATGGGTTGAGATAAAGACAGTTTAATAGGTAAAGCAAAAGCCACGTGCACAAGCAAAGCAAAGCAAGGAATTCATTCACCACTTCCCATGGGCAGGCAGGTGTTCAGCCATCTCCAGGAAAGCAGGGCTCTATCACGTGTAACAGTTACTTGGGAAGACAAACGCCATTGCTATGAACGCCGCCGCCCCCCCCCCCCCCCCCCCCCCCTTCCTCCAAGCTCCTTATAAACTGAGCATGACGTCATATAGTATGGAATACCCATTTGGTCAGTTTGGGTCACCTGTCCTGTCTGTGTCTCCTCCCAACTTCTTGTCCACCCCCAGCCATCCCGCTGGCAGGGCAGTGCAAGAAGCAGAAAAGGCCTTGGCCTCGTGTAAGCACTGCTCAACAATAAGTCCATAGAACAAAACCATCTCTATATTATCAATGCCGTCTCCACCACAAATCCAAAACGTTTCCCCACACTAGCTACTATGAAGAAAAATCAATCCTCTCAGCTGAAACCAGGACAACTGATCAAATGACTTTTTTTTTTTAAACATGTTTTCTGTGCAGAAACAGAAGAGTGGAAAAACTACAAATACTGTGAGCTGTATACTTTGTTGCAGAATTAAGGGGAGTAGAGAAATGTACTTTAAGTTGGATGAATGTGTGATGTGAAAGAAACTAGTGGATTTAGATGTGCCTTTCACAGAAATGTGCACATTTTAACAACTGTGGAGTTTGGAACAGTGCCATATATCTTAATCTTTGACCAAAAAACCCAATTAAAGCTTAGTGTATAGATAAAGTTGGTATAACTATAATGGTAATTTAATCTCATGAAGTCACAGCTACCGCTTTAAAGTTGTCTTTCTTCTTAGAAAAGTATGGTGAGCTATGCAGAAGAGCATGTATGTACACACCAGTGTTTTTGCTAGGACATGTGGTAGTAGTGCTCTTTTGGCTTTGTTCTTCAAAGTTACACTGGAACAGAAGGTAATGTGTAGACTGAGTGAAAGGAAAAGGAAACTTTAAGATTAAAGACTTTTGTTCTGTGGTTGGGTTTGTTGGGGTTTTTTTTTCTGTGACACCCCCCCCCCCCTTTTTTTTTTCCTCTTTCTTCTTAAAGGCACATGCATTCATGAATTTAAAGACATTCTGATATTTGCAGTGAGCTAATGGAGATACTCGTGCTAGTCTTTGGCTTCACACCTAAGAGACCACAACTTATACTGTTATCAGGTTGCTGTCTTGAAACTTGGTTTTTGTTTCATGATTTTTGTGGTAATTACTCTTTCTGTTGTTGTATTGGGAAATCTCTTTCTCTGATAAGTAAATATTTACATGTGTGGAAAGCCACAGGAAATATGGTTACTAAGAGCTTGATTTGATAAACATTGAGGAATGCATCTGTGATTCTTCATACTGCTGAATTTGCTTGGCAAAACTATTTCTAGAGATAATGTGCCAGTAGAAGGAAAGAAAATGGAATAGCTCCTCTGTAAGAGGCTTCACTGAATCTCCAGGTTTAGAATTTAAATCAAAATGGTTTACTTATAAGCTGAAGATATTTTTCTATTTGTTTGTTTAGATGAAAAATATTGAAGTCCTCTATAATTTCCAGAGTTTTTATTTATAAATTCTGTAGTTATCCTTGCAGTCCCAGACTCTTGTTTTAATAAACAAATATAATTTTTATAGGAGGGACAGATTTTAAGAAACTAGGAAGATGGGTGCTTGTTCTTTTATTATTGTGGGGTTTTACTATTTATAGAATTTGAAGGAGATTATGTAGGACTATAGTGGCTGTTAACACTAAAGAAAAAAAGGAAAATAATTTGGATATGGAGTAAAATAGAAGATTTTGGTAAAGAGATTATACTGTTCTTTGTTTTGATGGCATTAACTTCTTTTACAATGATACTTTCTTTGTGTTCAAGTTGAGTAGCTTTTCATAGTGGCAGATGTTCTTTCCTTCGCTGTCTCACTGGAGCAAGATTTATTGTTCAGTTAATCACACCTTTCACAGAGAAAAGCATATTCTAAGAAACACCATTTCACATACTCCTACTTTATTTGGATGTAGTCTTTTTCAGGTTATGTGTATTATCACTTGTGGATAATAATTTAGTTTTGATTCACAGATTTGCCTGTGGGGAAGGTGTTTAGTCATCCTTCTAAATTCTTAAATCCTTATGAGTGTAGTAATTCCAGAACAAGCCTTTTTGCCTTAGAAGTCTGAATACATAATATGACAGTGTTGATGAAGGAATGTTGAGAACTCCATTAGTGTTTTTGTAGGAATTTTTGACAAATCTGTTGAACTTGGTGGGTTTTTTTAAAAAAAATCTTTTAAAACTATCAGAGGCCAAGCCTTAGGAAATGCTAGCTTTACTGGCTAAATGCTTGCTTCAATCTGTAATTCAACCCCCTTTTGTCTAACAGTTGTTGCTTTTCTCCAGTCTAAACTGCAGTTGGTCACAGGGCAGTGGAAGAGTCTTGCCAGGTTTTCTGAAGAATACCTGACAGTTGCTGTTGGTAGTTATTTGATTGCAAGATTAAAAAAATCAAACCAAACATCGTTTACAATTGTATTAAGTGAGGATGCTTTTGTCTTTTTAGGGCTAACTTCAATTGCAGCTCTGTTCAACAGTTAAAACGACCTCGGTCATAACATAATCCTCCTCTGTGCATATGGCATGTTGCACAAGTAGTTTGCCTATGTAGGACGTGGATCTCCCAGAGGAATTGGGAAACTATGGTGTGAACTGGATGAGCAGAGCCGTTTAGTTAAATGTATAGGCAGATGTCGTATAGCTAAGTCAGAATTATGTTGTTTTCTATGGAAATAGAAAAAGCCAAGGGGAAGAAGAGTTGTCATACAGGGTGATCAAGAGAACTGGAATTTATTAGGAGAAGCACTTACCAGGAGAAGAGTAGGGATATTATAAACAGGAGGGTATTTCTGTAGGTGACAGTGGTAACATTCAACACTAGTAGTCTTTGTCTTGTTGGATTTTTTTTTTTCTCCTCTCCTTTACTGTTGTAACTATTCCTTGGAGACAATTTCCATTCAGTCATTGCCTATATGCTGAGAAAAGGGATGGAGACAAATCGAGGCAGGGTAGTCGAGGCAGGGTAGAGCCGAAGAATATTAGTAGTAGCTTCTGTACTAGGGGGAAAAAAACCCCAACCAAACAGAAAACAATGTTGTGGTAAATCGGGGTGGAGAGCTTTAAAATGTTTTTGCAAACATGGAAACGTAAGCCACTTGTAATGAATATTAAGTGGCAGAGTCACACTTCTGTCCTTGCTTTCAGTATTCCTTTGTGGGAATTGAAAGAAATAAAAGAAAAAAAGGGCTAGTTGTGAAGGCTTTACTGATGTATCTGTTATCACAAAGACACCTTTTTCTTCTGTGTAGTTAGTAGAAATCATCAGTTTAACAATGGCAGTCTTGCTGTTATAAAAGCCTAGGCAGATGGAGGCAATCTGAACATAGTTTTGACTGCAGTGATTTTGATGACTGCCTTTGCTCTTGCCCCTGTAGAGCAATATTGATGTGCTGGCTAGACTTCTTGTGTGTGTACATGGCTTAGATCGAAAAGAGGAATTGAGCATCAGTACTGGTAGTGGTTCTTTGAGCTCAGTCAATTATTACTGATTTGCTGTTTGGTAAGAAAATGAATCTCAAGTCACAGAAGGCAAAGGCAGAGACTGGGACAATGAATAACCACCCACTGTAGGAGATGATCAGGTTTGAGACCATCTAAGGAACCCAAAGGTGCACGAGTCCATGGAACCTGATGAGATGCATCCGCAGGTCATGAGAGAACTAGCAGATGAAGTTCCTAAGCTGCTCTCCATCCTATCTGAGAAGTCAAGGTGGTCTGGTAAAGTTCCCACTGACTGGAAAAGGGGAAATATAACCCCCAATTTTAAAAACGGGAAAAAAAGGAAGACCTGGGGAACTACAAGCTGGTCAGTCTCACCTCTGTACCCAGCAAGATCATAGAGCAGATCCTCCTGGAAACTGTGCTCAGGCACATGGAAAATAAGGAGGTGATTGGTGACAGCCAACATGGCTTCAGTAAGGGCAAACCGTGCCTGACAAACATGGTGGCCTTCTGCGTTGGGGTTACAGTGTTGGTGGATGAGGGAAGGGCAACTGATGTCATCTACCTGGACTTGTGCAAAGCATTTGACAGTGTCCTGCATGACATCCTTGTCTCTAAATTGGAGAGACATGGATTTACGGATGGACCACTCTGTGGAAAAGGAATTGGCTGGATGGTCGCACTCAGAGTTGTGGTCCACGGCTTGATGTCCAAGTGGAAATCAGTGACAAGTGGTGTTCTTCAGGAGTCAGTATTGGGACTGGTGACGTGGACAGTGGGAGTGAGTGCACCTTCAGCAAGTTTGCTGACAACACCAAGCTGTGTGGTGTGGTTGCTACTCTAGAGGGAAGGGATGCCATCCAGAGGGACCTTGGCAGGCTTGAGAGGTGGGCCAGTGTGAACCACATGTAGTTCAACAAGGCCAAGTGCAGTGTCCTGGACATGGATCAGGGCAATCCCAAGCACAACTACAGGCTGGGTGGAGAATGGATTGAGAGCAGCCCTGAGGAGAAGGACTTAGGGGTGTTGGTGGATGAAAAGCTCAGCATGAGCTGGCAATGCGCGCTTGCAGCCTAGAAAGCCAACTGTATCCTGGATTGCATCAAAAGAAGCGTGACCAGCAGGTTGATGGAGGTGATTCTGCCCCTCTACTGTGCTCTCGTGAGACCCTACCTGGAGTTCTGTGTCCAGTTCTGGGGCCCCCGACATAAGAAGGACGTGGAGCTGTTGGAGTGCGTCCAGAGTAGGGCCACAAAGATGATCGGAGGACCGGAGCACCTCTGCTATGAAGCCAGGCTGAGAGAGTTGGGGTTGTTCATCCTGGAGAAGGGAAGGCTCTGGGGAGACCTTCTAGCAGCCTTGCAGAACCTGAAGGGGCCTGCAGGAAAGATGAGGAGGGACACTCTCGGGTAGTGTAGTGATAGGCCAAGGGATAATGGCTTTAAACTGAAAGAGGGTAGATTTCGATTAGATGTAAGGCAGAAATTCCTTGCTGGGAGTGTGGTGAGACACTGGAACAGGTTGCCCAGAGAAAGTGTGGATGCCTCCTCCCTGGAAGTGTTGAAGGCCAGGTTGGATGGGGCTTTGGGCAACATGGTCTAGTGGAGGGTGTTGCTGCCCATGGCAAGGGGGTTGGAACTAGATGATCTTTAAGGTCCCTTTCACCCCAAACCAATCTGTAATTCTATGATCTCTTAATCCTTTTGATATACCACTTGTCTTGTGTTTTCCTTCTTTAAGATACTTGTTATTTCAATACACTTATTACATTGATTTCCAGTAATATTTTTTTTTTAAACTCTAAACAATGTAGTGGCATATTTGGAGGGGGATGTCAGGTAGAATCTGAAGGAAAAAAAAAAAAGTCAGTTCTTGTTAAGAATAAATGAAGGAGTGTTGTTTATTCTGGGCACCCTTCTATTCTAGCTAGGATCATCTGCAGGTTCTACCATGTTGATCACAGCTACAGAAAATTAAAAAAATGGCAACAGGGAAAGTGGAGTGTTACATTACCCGTAGCATGTCATTTAGTATTTCTTACATTCAAACTATTAACTGTCTGTCCTTTTAGCTGTGGCAGCAATCTCTGCCAATTCTGAGAAGGCAAGTGTGGCGTTTTCCAGATGTTCTGGATCGAGGCAGTGTCAGAAATGACAGAAACAGATGTGCTGGTTCTTGGTTTCTGTTGGAATGTGTAGCGTGGTGCCTTTAGTTGTGCTGAAATTCTCTGCAATTAATCTGCTGAGCTATGAAATGTGATGGCAGTTGAGGAGCTGGCACACATTTGCTATTAGCATGTGCCATATGAGGGCTGCGACTTTCAACGTGAGATGAAATACTTAACATTACAGTTGCTAAATCTGATAAATCCTACCAGAGATTTATAAGTAACCTGGTTACTTCATCTTGTGTTCTTTCTTGGCTTTTTGAGCTTCATTTTATTCCTCTTGTTTGGTTATTCTTTGCTATTCTTATACAGTTCCATGTTCAGAACGTGTTCTGTTTTGTTCCTCTTCTGTGATTTCCTGTGTTCCTTTCACCTTTCTCCCTTAGTTGTAGCTGTTATCCCCTAGTCTGTACGGGCTGGCAAAACACTTTCAAACATGTTTCCTAGAATAAACTCATAACCTTGTTTTGCTCCTAGAATTCTATTGTTACACAGTTTTTAATAATGTACTTTGCAAGTATTAATAAGGATATCCAATTTAAATCAAAAGTTATAAAGTTATGTGAAGGATTGCTTGAATAAGAGTTGCAGGATGCAAACTCAGATTCTGTAGAGTGGTGGCTTCCTTCCCTTCACCCCCAATCTGCTGTAAAATACCAGACAGATATATTGTTTCTGTGGGAAAATATTGGGATATATTGTCTGTTCTCTAGCATCTAAGTGGTCTTTAAACCTTTTTGACTGCACATCCCATCGGTTAAAAAATTTTGAGCATGGACCCCTGTCGTGGTTTAGCCCCAGCCGGCAGCTGAGCACCACGCAGCCACTCACTCACCACCACCCCCCACCACCCCCCGCAGTGGGATGGGGAGGAGAATGGGAAGGAAAAGGCAAGACCTGGTGGGTTAGTATAAGGACAGTTTACTGGGATAGCAAAGGGAGAGGGGAAGACAAAACAAAACAGTACCTAACAGAGTATACAAAACTGGTGATACACAATGCAGTTTCTCACCCAAGGACCATACAACTCAGACTGCGTGCTCAGACCTGTCCTGAAACTGGACTGTCCCCGAGCCACGCGTCCTGGAGCTGCTGCCCCTCCCCGGCTAGCCCCCCTTTTATGCTGAGCATGATGTCACGTGGTATGGAATACCCCCTTTGGCTAGTTTGGGTCACCTGTCCTGTCTGTGTCCCCTCCCAACTCCTCATGCATGCCCAGCCATCCCACTGGCAGGGTGGTGCAAGAAGCAGAAAAGGCCTTGGCCCTGTGTAAGCACTGCTCAACAACAACAGGTCCATAGAACAAAAACATCTCTATATTATCAACACTGTTTCCAGCACAAATCCAAAACATAGCCCCATACTAGCCACTGTGGAGAAAATGAACCCTCTCAGCTGAAACCAGGACATTATAAATAAATGTATAACTATTTATAAATTATATACATGCACTGCTGTATTAGTATATTATGTACATTATAAACCATACAAAAAAATGGAAATTAAAAAGGGTGAGATAAAAAACTAAAATAGTTTTTAGTATTTAGTAATGATACAAAAAATATTTTCTTTCCGCACTCCAGAGGATTGTCTTGCACACCCCCTGGGGTGCACGTACCTCACTTTTGATGCACTGGGAGACTTGAGAATTATTTACTTTACTTTTTTCCTAGTTTTCTTAGCTTAGGAAGCTACAATTTTCCGAAGGTCAAATAAATTATATTGTACATTAATAACCTGTTGTGGGTATATATAGTTTTAGAAGTATTCCTGTTCACTATATGTGGTATACATAAGAATAATTGTTTGTACTTCTTTATAATTGGAAGGGGTTTACTACCCCTGTAATTTCCCTGTCAAATTGAAATAAATTCAATAATTAATTGAGTCATTAGTAAAACTAAATGTTTAAAGGAAGCATCTTAAAATGCTTTCTTATTGAATTATTACTGTCTTTGCACACCATTTTGGTTGAAGGAAAACATATCTTTGGTAATCTTTTACATTTAAGTAATTAAAAATAAAAAGCTAGTCATTAGTTTTTCAAATGCTGAATACTAAGCAGGTTAGAAAAAATAATTTAATGAGAAGAAAGCCTGGGCAAATTGTTTTAGGTAAGTGTTTTTTTTAGGAGTATCCAAATGCATTATTAGACTTGAGATTTTTTTTTTCTGCTAGTCATTGCAAGAGAAGACTGTTCTCTGGCAGTGGGAGTCAATCTACTTTGCTCATTTTAACCTACTTGTCTAACTTCTGTGGGGGCCCTTATTTTTAAGTATAGGTATATATAACTGAGGTTATATTTGCTTAGGCGTGGTGTCAGTGTTGTATAGTTGTGGTGTTTTGTTCCCTCTCCTCCTCAATATGGCCTATGGGCAGAATGAATTTACTTCTGCCTGTGGCATACAGTGTGAATGTCCTGACTGATCAAAGTAGGCGCAAGCAGGGCATTCTCTGTAAAGTTATCATGGCTGTATGGTTTGTTCCCCACTCTGGACTTATTTTTGATTCATACGATATTAGAAATGTTGTCTTTTGGGCCCCTTGCTTGAGGGGAAGGATTAATATAGGACAGGATGCAGACCTGTGCGGCTTGGTGACTGAGGTATGGTTAATCTGTTTCTCTCAGCGTATAGCAAATTGTTTAGGTTTGCTGATGGGTTGTATTTCCAGACTTGACAAAAGTTCTGTGCTCGATGAAGTTACATGTGTCTGGATTCTGAAAAAATATATTTTTAATATTCTTGTAAATTCAAATAAAAATGTTAGATAACTTTTAGAAGTGTAGTCAGGAAGAGAAGATGCCGGGATAATGAAATGGACAGTATGGTACAGTGCTTTGCTATGTGTGTTTCATATACTTGAGTTTAAATTCAGAGTAATGTAACTTGAGCTGACTTTCTACTGAATGTCATAAAATGACAGGTTTCTGATTTTTAAAATGTCAAACCCATAAATCATTAGTTTGCTAAGATTGCACTAGCAAGCTATTAAAGAACATGGCAGTATTTACTGTAGGTAAATGCAAATTTAAAAAGGTTCTCTGTATCATGGTTTAAATGATTTATTTGCTTTCAGTGCACATATGAAACTGATGTGATGTAAAGATTTAGGATATTTCATTTCCTGTATGGAGCTACAAATTTGCATATTATTAAACCATCTCTTGGAGTTGTATCTTTCTTCTATGTCTTACACAGTATCAGAGGTTAAGGTACACTGAAAAAAGTTAATTAAAACAAAAGCAGAATTTAATGCTATTAATACAGATACTGGAAAGATGCGAATTTCAGATGGATTTAGATATAATCTGTATCTATGTTAATATCTGTTGAGATCTATAACATAGGCCAAGCTTGGAAACCTGCCAGGTTTTGTAAATATGCCTTTAGCCACTATTTGGAGTGTGTTGAAACTTTGTCTTGAAATTGTTTGATTTGCAAAAAAATCAACTTGGTGTAGGCCTTTGTTTCCTCAGGGATTTGAAATAAAGCTGATAAAGTCTCACAACCTCCTCAGGAGCAAAATGCCTCTATGCTCAGTGTTGTGCTTTGGACAAAAGCTGGTGGAGAATTGTTTTTATACTGTCTCCTGTTTTCTTCTCTGAACTTGTCCAACGGCCTGCAGGTTTGCTGGGTATATCCACTGTTTGGTCTGTGTCAGAGTGTGGATCCCTGGCCCCAAATACTCGTGTTTTGTCATGTTCTTGGCAATCCTTCTTTTTATATCAGCTGTCCCACCTGTTGATGGGTCAGTAAAGATTGGGAGGAGGGTAAAATTCCTAATATTGGACTTGTCTGTGTCTTCAGTGTTTGGAATCTGCTGTTGAATTTCCAGAAGGGAAGGCAGAAGCACTGTGCATGATGGTCTGGAGTGCTGTAACTGTTTTGAGTTCGAATATGGTATTTGATTTTAATTTGACCTGTTTGTACTGAGGTAATTTTTTGAAGGGATACCAAACTAATAAAATAAATGTAGGATTTTTTTTTTTAGCATAAAACTTAACTTTGCTAATAATTTTGCTTAAAACTTGGATTGTTCCCTTCATAAGATAGAGATTGAATTTAATTTTTTGGTACATCCTTTAAAAAAAAAAAATTCTAGAAGCTTTTTTGTAAAATAGATTAAAACCCGAAGTGTATAAAATTTGAAATTCATAGTTCCGCTCCCCCTGCCCCCATGTTAAAAAACATTGTATAGAGCTAATTCTTCCTTGCATTCCTCTGCTTGCACTGGGGCTTCAGCTGCATACTACAAACTGAACTAATTGTGTTAGTGAACTAATTTGACATAAAAATGCTTGCAAGCAGAGTGAGAATACTTGTTTATTAGCTAGGGTAAATACAGCATCATTGATTACAGCATAATTATCTTTTAAAACTTTTTTTTTTCTCCTTTCCCCCTTTGTTGGGAAGGAGAATCCCATAGGTAAATGTCACCACCATAAGGATTCTTTGGATGTATTTTACCTAACTGGACAAGTGTTTTGCTTTTTTACATTTGTTATTTTGGCTGAGAGAATAATTTTAATGTGTATATATAGACATAGCTCAGCGCATTTTTAAAGAAAAGTTCTAATGAACTGTGTTATGTCTCAGATTAATGGGATAGGAGATATTTTCTACTCTTTCCTGTGTAAATTGGCTAAATTTTATGCATTCTGTAGTTAGCAATTGCAAAGTTGAAAAACCTCTGGTTTTATATAAACCAGTACTTGAATGTAAACTTTTCTGCTAATTTGAAATCTTATCCAGTCTTATTTCCTGGAGATGCAGCTTTCTTCTTTGTTGTGACAGAGCACAAGGTATAAGCTGCTGATAAAAAGCTGTTTGGGGAGGAAAAGAATTATACTGTGCTGAGACACTATATTAAAAATGTGTAATGCTGGGCTAACAGTTTCAAATACAACATTAGGTGGCAGTAGTAGACTCTTAACACCTTGTAGGTGTCTCTTAAATTTACTTTTAAGCAGTTTTCCAAATGAGAGACAGACTTGAAGAAATTTTATTTTAATACAGAACATTCATGTTACATCACTACAAAGGGATGCAATGGGAATGATTTTTCCTGAATAATCCAGTTTTGATCATAGTTAATAACACTGTTGAACAGAATCATATGAAAGCATCAAGGTTAAAGTGGGTGCAATGCTGTGCAGTGCCACTATTGATATGCCTGGATTAAAATGGACCTTTCTTACATGCCAGGTAAATGAAGGTGTAGACTTTGTTAGGAATGGGGCAACAGGTGAGAAAGCAGCTAATTAAGGTGTACTCTCTTTTTTTCTTTATTTCTTTCTTACCATCCTTTTTCCCTTAGAAAGTGGTGGAGATGAATACCATTAGGTTTTTTTTTTTGGTAGTGTAACTGTTGAGTAGTGTTGGATAGAGGGGAAACTGGTGACTTCAGCCTGAGATATCAGGAGGAAAAATATGTGGTTTTCTGTTCAAGAAATGCCTGTTTGCTCTTTGAATTTTTTGGGGTTTTTTTGTTTGTTTATTTTTCTGAACATGGAAGAAAGCAAGTCCAAAGTTGGAGCAAGGTTAAAGAGAATGGTTATGGAAGAAGCTGAAACAGAAGCTTTCCTTCTGTGAAAGAGTCACTGGTCACTTGCATATTCATGGTCTCATGTTAGTTTTAAACTTTGAGCTACTGCTAAGGTAGCAAATGGCTTTAAATCATCTGTGTCTTGCTGGAAGGTTATGACCTTGCCTTTCATAAGTGGGTCTTCCCACAGTTCTTTGTGCTTTGTTTAGTTTTCCTGGTTGCATTATGGTTGATATTCTGGCAATATATTGAAGAAAAAAAAGGTTGACATTGAGGCTTTTCCTATCCCTTTCTTGCCTCCCTACAACCTCTCTGGGCCTGAGCCCTGTTTGTCACAATTTCACTGACTTGACATTCATGCTAATGTCACTAATCGATATACTTATCGAGACTATCAACAGGCTTTCCTACCAAATTTCCTTTTAGGACTCAATTTTAATATGTTTTCACCTACATGTGTTGTGTTGGTGATAGAAAAGACTGCATGGAGAAGTGGGGGGTGAGGGGCGGCAAATAGATTGCTGCAAATTAGTATGTTTGAGTTATTCTTTTTCCTTACCTTTTTCCTCTTCTGGTCTGTAGAGGCCTTTCCAAACCAGAACCATCTTTTTATCCCACCCAGGATGTGTACCATGGTGTTGACTTTTACTGTTCATTGTGTGTCCTCAGGGGATTTGAATGGCTTGGGATCATTCATGATCCTATGAGATCCTTGCCCTAAAGAGATTTTTAGTTGTTATATTTCCCAAATCGTTGGCACATATTTTTGACAATCAATACAATCATTCTGAGTTTCTGAATACGTGAAAAGGGATGGAGTCCAGGATATGGGTTATTACTTTGGTGGAAGATAAGAGTATATGTAGGCAAAGAATATAATATTTATTGTTACTCAGCATAATGACTAAAATGAATCCATCTTTTTTGTGTTTGTGTTCTCCAGAAGCTGCATTCAGGTCTTATCATTGAGGGTTGAAAAGCACGGGGTTTTTTGTTTGGTGGTTTGTTTTCTTCGTTTTTTTTAACCTTGAGTCAAGGGCCATGATGCAAAATTGAGGCAAGAACAGGACCATTTTGGCTAACATAGCTATTTTGTGAATAGAGGTAAAATACAGGGTATATATCAAACCTTTAATCGTTGAAAAGGCAACTGGTTTAGCTTCAGCACATTTTTCTTGATGTTTATCTTGTGATAAATCCTTATGAAGAGAAGACTTTGGGCAGTTATCAGCTTTATACACACAGCTTTGCAGGTTCTTATTAAGCATAAACTTTTAAAATTTCCACAGAGATAGAACTGGCCTATTTGACTACATTGCATTTTTTTTTCTTCATTGGATAGGCATTTTCCCTTGGATAGGCATTGTCCATACTTGTTGTTTTGGACATACTAAAGAAACAATTCTGAGATTACAAAATCAACATCTTGAGGAAAAGGGAGGTCACAGTTTGCTCGGTTAATAGTTCTTTCATCCTGGCTTTAGGGAACAAAACAAATACTTTTGTCTTGATGTGTAGGTTATCTAGGAACCAGAAGAATGAGGAAGCTCTGTAGAAGTACAGCCTCTTTTAGAGGTTTGAGGTAAAACTGCAGAGATCCAGCCCTATAGTTCTCCCAAGTACAGCCGATTTGACTTTTCCAGGAGAAATCCTGATTATGGTCTTGGACTTGACATATTTTTTTCTATTATAGTTCATTCATACATTTTCTTACAAGCTTTTGAAATATTTTATGTCTGCCACTGGGAGAAATGACTTTAAATTAGATCATGGTCTTTCAGGAAAGCAGAGCTTGACTGTGTTTCTTCTGAGCTATTTTCTGCATACTGTAGTTTGGTAGTTGCTCACCCAAAGAGTGTGCCATCTCTTTTATATCTTGGAGTGCTTCTCCCAGTTTATGTTAGATGAAAGTCTCATTGCAAAGAGAGGTTTTGTGTTTAAATTGGCTTTTTGTTTCTATTTGGAAGTGATGTAGTGCTATTTTATACTTAAAATTAGTGCTATTATGTTGACTTCTCATCATTTTAGTTCTCTAAGGGAAAAAATTCATGGTCTGTGAGTGTGTATTTAAAAATTGCTGTAAAGTATTGTCCCTCTTCTCAATCAGCTAAATGGAGAAACATTTTACCAAAAAGCTAGAGCTATTGGTTTAGTTTATATATTTTTTGAAGGTAAATATAACTGGCAAAATGTAAAATTTGTGAGGATGTATTTGAATACTTTGAATATTGCACTTTAAAACCATTCCTGTAAGCTTATACTTACGTGCCGAAGAAAGAAAACGTTATGCCACCCTGTGGGTTGCTATAAAGATTGTTTATGCAGCTCAGCATAGGACTTAAAATACGTTGAATTGGAGAATTTTGAAAAATGTACTGTGCGACATAGGAGACCAAATCATGCTAAAGTGCAAGGAAAGACTATACATCAGTTCAAAGGCTACATTATTCAAAAAAATACAACCATAAAAAAGGTAATAAGATTACATTCTCACACTTCATGGCTAGTAAGGTGCATTAAGCTGCTCAGATATTCATAACTTACTGTGACATTTGGGAAGATTACATTTTGCTGTGCACAGCCATTACTGCAGCTCAGATAATAACTAGCCAATGCATGGACCTGGATTATGATCCCTGTCATTGGAAACAAATTTGTGTTTTGAAGGTTGATCAGTTTCAAATCACCATTAGAAAGGGTTAATATGAAATACTGGGGGGTGTGTGTGTGTGTGTGTACTTATGTGTATCTAATGGGTATGCATACATATAGTACATCAAGTGCCATGTGCCTTTGGTATATTGCTTTCTCTGTCAATTTTTTTTGTCCTCACTTCCCTTAAAGGAAATGTTAAAATGGTAATTATTTCTACCGTAGCATATTATTTCTAGAATGTACTTGCTGAAATGCTTATGTTTGCAGATTAGATTGGAAACCTAATTTGACAGCTTCCTGGATGGGTGGTTACTGATAATAGTGTATCTAGCCAAAAATGAAAGATTGGTGTAGTAGACTATAGGGTGAAGGTAAGGTCACCTCTAGTTGCCGTATATGGTTTTGGTGTGGTAATTGATGGTTGGCTGATAGTTAAAACCAAATGCATAAAGACGTGAATTTCTTGTTATGAATTAGCAGGTGTTTTGTGGCTAGAATTTAACCTTCAGCTGTTCTGTCTGTACTTGGAATACAGTGTTTTCTTTGTTTCTTACCTTGAGGTGAGACAGAGTGGCTTCTTGAGGAATACCTCAGAAGATGATAAATTTAATGTAAAAGAAAGTGTAACATTGGTAATATATTTAACATTTTCAAATGTTTTGTTCAAAGTTTGGTGTTTTTTTTTTTAAAGGAGGGTGTTCTTTATTTTTGCATTTGTTTTGTGATAATTCTGTGTTAATCCATTCTGCTCAGCGTTCTCACTTGAATTCTACCTTACAGAGCTTTCTTGAGGTAGGCCTCTGCTCCATCTTCTGGAATAGGAAAACTGAGGCTTGGAGAATGATAATGACTTGATAGATTTGTTTGAGTTGACAGCGTGAGTTGATATAGAGAAGCTGGGAATATAATTCAAGTCTCCCCATTCAGTTCCTGCGGTTTTGCTAGATATTAAGGAAGCATCTGATAGTAAATTGCGTAATTATTTTTCATGACCAAGAGGGGAGAAAATGGAAAAGTATAAATTACTCTTTAGAAATTGTTGCTATGAGACATTGTCTATTCTGTCATAAAAGCAGTAACTTTCTCTGCTTCTTGTGGTGTTTGGCATTACTGATTTATGCCCAGAAGACCAAAGATTGCTTCTTCAAAGTGACAAGATTTAGACACTTGAGGAAAATGTATGGTAATTCCTGTAGTTAATGAAGAGCGTATATTCTGTTCCATTGAGTAAGTTTATCTTCAGAATCCTGACTAGCTGAGAGAAGCTGTCGGAGCTAATATGGAAGCAAGTTAGTATATGTATTTTGGGGCAGTTTTGACATGGCATGACTTTAGCAAGTGACAGTACTGAAGCTGTTAATGGTCAAAGCGTGTGAAAGGAACACCATGTAGAACAGAAATAATATCTTTTATTAGACAAACCTGTAAAAGTGAGAGTGAGCTGAAATACTTTTGATCATGAGTCCATTTTGATCATTTGAGTCAATGCTATATGAGTTCCTATTTGTATGCTGGTATATAACAAGTGTTTTGGCAAGCATTAAGTTTAATAAAGTTCTAAAGTCCAAGAGAAGTTTAAAAAGTGGAGAGAGAGGAATTTGGGGTAGAGGAGTTATTTTGGTACAATCCATCTTTACTTCAACTGGAATTCTTATTTGATTGAGTTCACAAATGAGAATGAAGTAGGTTATTTCCTTCTCCCCTCCACCTCCTTGGCATGTGCATATGTGGGTACTTAGTGTATGTTCAAACAAAGCGTGCATCTAGGAGACTTGAAATATTACAGGATTTAAATGCCTTAGCCAAAGCATGGTCAAAGGCTTCAAACAGTGCTCCTGTTTGACATTCATGCAAATGCAGCAAGCCTTTGCTTCCTTTTAGTACCTGTGGCTACTAATGAAACTGGCAGTTAATACTTAACCAGCTTTATTCAGTATCTCAGGATTGACTCTTAAGTGTTTGTAAGTGGCAATACTTCTGGTGTGCATCAGCTCCTTTAGGCTAGAATTGCCTTCTTATTTGAGGAGTGTTAAGTACAAGAAGGAAAGCTGTAGGGCCACTTGGGCCATTGAAGGTATCTTAGCTGACTTGGTGGAAGAATAAGACTTGAGGTATTGATATTGGCCTCATGATGGTTTTTTAGCCTGTCTTTGATAGCTTTCATCTTACAAAATGAATAACTTTAAACGTGGAATGGTACTTTGATACAATTATCTTAAGTTTTTTGTTTGGTTTATCTTTTGTCTGAAAGCTTGTTGGGGGCCAGTTTGACTTGGAAATGAACTTTATCATCCAAGAAGGAGAGGGCATCACTTGCATGGTAGACTTGCTGGACAAGTGTGACATCACCTGCCAAGCTGAGATGTGGAGCATGTTTACAGCAATTTTGAAGAAAAGTATACGTAATCTCCAAGCATGCACAGAAGTAGGCCTCGTTGAGCAAGTGCTCAAGAGAATTGATAAAGCTGACAACATGATTGCAGGTACAGTTTCACCCAGTGTATGACTCAAACTGTATTCCTTTTCTGTCAAATCTCATGGAAACGTTTGTTAATTAAATGATAGAAATTTGACATTGCATTTTGTTAAGCAATTATATTGCTGTTATTTTCCTTTTCAGATCTCTTAGTGGATATGCTGGGTGTGTTGGCTAGCTATAACTTGACAGTTCGAGAGCTCAAGTTATTCTTCAGCAAGCTTCAAGGAGAAAAAGGGAGATGGGTAAAAGAAAACACAAAACTGAAAGCATTTTTGTAATATTGTTTATATTTTTCCTAATGTTCACAAGTTAAAAGGCTCTTTGATAACCTTTTAATGTACCAAGAAATGCAGGATGCTTTCCGGTTTTATATCAATGAATCTTTTTACTTGCAAGCAATTAAAATACAGAGAGTAGGATAGTGATGAAATTAAATTTCCTCCTGAATCTGTGGACTGGATTGGTCTTTTTGAACACCTGGGAGTAATATGGTGACTCTTAAACAAGTGTTTTTATGCACGTGTTATTGTTTTTGTAATTCCAGTTATGTGAAATTGAAAGAAAAAGGATTAAAATTTTTTTTTAAGACAAAAGAGACAGATCAATAAAAATTGTCTACTTATGCCCTTCAGTGTGTTCCTGTTTTCACATTGCTCTTCTTTACCTGAAGATGAAAAAAATTATCTAGTTTGGGAAGTGAGAATTTCTGGCAGAAATTGAAATGAAGGAAATAAGTTCCAGTTGAAAAATCTTATCATGTTTTCTCCTGTTCCTATGTGAACTAGAAAGGGAGAAGAGGGTCTCCTTCTACTGTTGGAACCTCCTTCCCTAAAGTAAAAATGTGTATGTTGTGGAGGCCACTATGTAAAGTTTTCTTTAACACAAAATTACTGTTTTGGTGGAATTGGGAACTATTTTGACAATCGCTTTTCCTACTTTGAATTTTAATTCAGCTCCTGTTATCTCTAAATACTCTTCCTAGTGTAGTGAAAAGGTAGCACAGTGTCTCTGTCTACTTCAAATAATTTTTAAAAAATGTATTCAATATAAAAGGCACTAAGCACAAATAATATAGAAAATTTTAAAAGACTTTGAAATAAATGGCTTTGGAGATCTTAACTTGCACAAATAAAAATACTCTAAACTTAATAAAAGGTTTAAACTTAATAATTGAACATATAGAGTATATTTAACCATAGATGAATTAAAGTTGTCTCTGACATTAAGTTTTTCATTTCCTGTCTCTCTGCTATTTGCATTTAATTTCCTTTCTTTATTAAAGACTAAATATAGAGGAAAGGAAGAGAAAAATGCCACAGTTGCATTGCTAAGGAGTTGCACAACTCCATAAATCTTAAAATCAGCAGTGCTGTAAAGATACAAAGTATTTGGCTACAACACAGATTACCTAGTTGAATTCTATAGTGCTGAATACATCTAAGCATTTCTCAGTGTTTCCTCCTCAATTTTAATTCAGATTCATGAAGCACTGTTTATCTGACTATAGTTTTGGTACATTTGAAATCCTTGTAATGGATCATGGAATGCTTAGTTTTCAGAGGGTGGCTGCTTACAAGAGGGGAAAAGGGGCACTTTCAGGAAAAGATCAGAAGTGTAAAATTGTAGTTTAAAAGTAGGTCTACTGGGAAGTTATGAAGTGGTAAAAGAAGATGCACAAAATCGTATTTGCTGTACAGCTGTTGTTGTGAGCTCATATACTTGATTTGGAGTTTATAGTTGCTGAGTATTACAACAAAATCAATGCAGAATTAGGGTAGTGGTGGGGAATTGTTAAGTATTCACACTTAGTACTCAGTTTAGGTGCTCCAAACTGCCCTTGAGAGTTGAATCTTTCTCGATGTACTTATATGAAGGGATATATGTAACCAAAGAAACTTTAGTATATGACTATAGTCCTGTCTGCTGATCCACCCTCTCCCTTTTGCTAGGTATTCTCCACCTCTCTTGTGCGGGCACAGGTTTCGTGCAGCCACAATCCAGAACTGCTGTAACTGAAAAGTGGTTTGCGTTTGTTTTTCCTAAATTAGTTTTCAGCTGGATCAGTTAATTTTCTTCAGCTCACTGCAAATCTATGCAAACGGTAGCACTGGGAATGAACCCACATTTGGTGTCAGTTTAGTTTATGCTGGGTGAAAGTGGCTCTGGCCTTTTAAGCTCTTAACTTAGTTATCCAATTGATTGTGTTTCAGTGCACCTACTGCATATTGTGTGAAGGTATCCATGACTCTTTGTTAATGTTGTTTATTGAAAGTGCAAAGTGTATCTTAGCAGAGTATTACTCAACCATGTGCAAAGCTTTAAAATGTGTTGAAATAGATTTTTTGTGTGTATAGTCTTTTCTTTCCTATAGGTGTGTGTTACTTATTTACAAGTGTAATAATTCTCTTTGTCAGCCACCACACGCTGGGAAGTTACTGTCTGTGTTAAAACACATGCCTCAGAAGTACGGACCTGATGCCTTCTTCAACTTTCCAGGAAAAAGTGCTGCAGTATGTAGATATTTTAAGTCTCTTGTTTGTTCATTTGTTATTCCATTATGTCCATTGTTTATTTTCATTTGTGCTGTTCTTTTGTTTCATCTGTCATTGTCATAGACATAGAGTTTTAATCAAATCTTTTTTCTCTACCTGATACCTACATTATGCTTAAATAAATCAAGCTTGTAATAAGTGTGCATTATCACTATAGAAGGGCAAATACTATTACATAAAGAACGGATAAAAATGAGGCTTTTTTTTTTTTCCCCAGATTGCTTTAGTTAAGTCTTTTTGCAGGGAGAATCTGCCTGCTTTTCACTCTTAAGTTTCTGTGGGAATGGTGCTTGTGTTTAGTATCCAGTATGTGTGAGAGTGGTTTTGTGGTGGGTTGACCCTGGCTGGAGGGCAGGTGCCCACCAAAGCTGCTCTATCGCTTCCCTCCTCTGCTGCACAGGGGAGAGAAAATATAATTAAAGGCTTGTGGGTTGAGATAGGGACAGGGAGATCACTTAGCAATCACTGTCATGGGCAAAACAGACCCAACTTGAGGGAATTAGTTTAATTTATTAGCAATTAAATCAGAGAAGGGTAATGAGAAATAAAACCAATTTTTAAAACACCTCCTCCCACCCCTCCCTTCTTCCTGGGCTCAACTTTACTCCTGATTTCTCTTCCTCCTCACCCCAGCGGCACAGGGGGATGGGGAGTGGGGGTTGTGGTCAGTTCCTCACACATTGTCTTTGCTGCTCCTTCCTCCTCACACTCTTCCCCTGCTCCAGTGTGGGGTCCCTCCCATGGGAGACAGTCTTCAATGAGCATCTCCAATATGAGTCCTTCCCATGGGCTGCACTTCTTCACAACCTGCTCCAGCGTGGGTTCCTTCCACGGGGTGCAGACCTTCAGGAACAGACTGCTCCAGTGTGGGTCCCCCATGGGGTCACAAGTCCTGCCAGCAAAACTGCTCTGACATGGGCTCCTCTCTCTGTGGGGCCACAGGTCCTGCCAGGAGCCTGCTCCAGTATGGGCTTCCTACAAGGTCACAGCCTCCTTTTGGGCATCCACCTGCTCTGGTGTGGGGTCCTCCATGGGCTGCAGGTGGATATCTGTTCCCTATCCTCCTCCATGGGCTGCAGGTGGATATCAACCATATCCCTATCCTCCTGCATAGGCTGCAGGGAGACAGCCTGTGTCACCATGGTCTTCACCATGGGCTGCAGGGGAATCTGCATCAGTGCCTGGAACACCTCCTCCCCCTCCTTCTGCACTGACCTTGGTGTCTGCAGAGTTGTTCCTCTCACATATTCTCACTCTTCTCTTTCATCTGTTGTTGTGCAGCAGGGTTTTTTTTCCCTTCTTTAAATATATTATCACAGAGGCGCTACCACCATCTCTGACTGGCTCAGCTTTGGCCCGCGGCGGGTCCACCTTGGAGCCGGCTGGCATTGGCTCTGTCAGACACAGAGGAAGCTTCTAGCAGCTTCTCACAGAAGCCACCCCTGTAGTCCCCCTGCTACCAAAACCTTGCCACGCAAACCCAATACAGCTTTATATCTAGACACATTTGCTAGTGAGACAACAGAAAGTCAACTAGAATTGGCCATACTTACACCATTTGTTACTTCTTTTAATGATCAGATGATGTGAATAATATACATGGCATATAAGAATTCTCTGAGAAAACGTGAATCCTAGACATGTATAGGTTGAATAATACTGAAAGAGGATTAAATTTAACAATGATTAGTCTTTTTGTAATTGTTCAGGTGACTGATTAATTTTTAAGTTCTGTGGTGCTCACTTGAAAAAGAATTTGAAAATAAATAGGAAAATGTTGTGCAGCATCTTCTGTAGGAGTTTAAGTATATCAATACTTTTGCTCCTAAAATCGTAGGATGACATAGTATGTTCAAAATTTCATGCTTAATTCAGAATAATATTTGAAGAAGATTTCTCAGATGACTCTTTCCAGTTTTCTTCACATAAACTCATTACCTTTCTGCCTTGGTGGCTTGAGATTAAATTTCACCAAGTTGATGACATAATTTCGGGGGGTTTTTTTGAGTTAAAACTTGGGACTGAAAAATGCAGACTACTAGAAAAATGCTTCTGCAGTTACATGTTTATCACATGCAACAGAACTTGGCGAGAGACAGACATGGGTTTGTTCCTTTTTGCTATTCATGTACTGTTTCTGTACTTCTTATAATTGTGTTGAATGCTTGAACCATATGTGATATTGCGATGCCTCAGTAACCTTAATGTGAATATTCTTATGTATTTTTAAATTACAAAGTCTTAGAAATTAAGTATTTAATATGGTTACTCCATGATCCATTATAAGTTAAACCAAATGATAGTGCTACCAGTTCCCAAAAGCTGGGCTTAAATAGAATAATGGAATCATTTTGGTTGGAAGAGACCTTTAAGACGATCAAGTGCAACTGTTAACCTAGCACTGCAAAGTCCACCACTAAACCATGTCCCTAAGTTGCCACATCTACATGTCTCTTGTAAATCCCTCCAGGGATGGTGACTGAACCACTTCCCTGGGCAGCCTGTTCCAATGATTGATAACCCTTTCAGTGAAGAAATTTTCCCTAACAACCAATCTAAACCTCCCTTGGTGCAACTTGAGGCCATTTTGTCTTGTCCTGTCATTTGTTACTTGGTAGAAGAGACCAACACCACCTGGCTAAAACCTCTTTTCAGGTAGTTGTAGAGGCTAAACCAGCCCAGTTCCCTCAGCCGCTCCTCATAAGACTTGTGCTCTAGACCCTTCACCAGCTTCGTTGCCCTTCTTTGGACACACTCCAGGACCTCAATGTCCGTCTTGTAGTAAGGCCCCCAAAACTGAACACAGTACTCGAGGGGTGGCCTCACCAGTGCTGAGTACAGGGGGACAATCACTTCCCTAGTCCTGCTGGCCACACTGTTTCTGAGACAAGCCAGAATGCTGGTGGCCTTCTGGGCCACCTGGGCACACTGCTGGCTCATATTCAGCCAGCTATTGATGAATACCTCCAGGTCTTTTTCTGCCAGGCAGCTTTCCATCCACTCTTCCCCAAGCCTGTAGTGTTGCCTGGGGTTGTTGTGACCCAAGTGCAGCACCCAGCACTGAGCCTGGTTGAACCTACAGTTCAAATACATGCAGACTGATTAGTTAGCTGGTATAGAGAAGGATTTATAGTGTTTTGTTTGGACAGGGATAGCTGAATGGAGCACAGGAGCATAATAAGTCGTCTGGCGACACTCAAATGCTTTGATGTTTTTTGTTCGTTAGTATCGATCATCTGGACAGCATCTTGGATCAGAGGTTATGGCAGTCTTAGCTGAAGTGTGTATTGCAAATCTGTGCAGCAAACCAGCAGAAAGTTAATAGTAATATTAAAAAAGCCCCAACCAAACAAAAAAAACCCCACACCATAAACCCCAACTGTTTGAAATGAAGGGCCCCACCAGACTTAAGAGCTTTTGAGCTACCATAAAGTGTTTGATATGAAGATTTTGGCTGGTGGAGATTGTATTATCTTTCCTTTAAGGAAGTTTATAAGTCTTTCATATCCTAACTGGAAGGATACATAGACATGAGTTGCAAGAGAGAAAAGAATTCTAAGTGTATATGAAAAGAAGCTGGCCACAAAAAGAGAATCATAATCAGTTTTTTTTTCCTGGATACCAACACTATGTGGAAATAAGTTTATAAATCTGATTATTCTGTCAGGTTACCGCAAAACCAAATCAACTTAAATTTGCATTTTGAGGAGTTTTTATGCTGTAAGGCTTCCACTAAAGAATTTAATTTTTGAAGTGAAAGGTTACTATTAATAATCTTCTTTGAAATGTAAAGACCAGTTTTTAAAAATTTAGATTAATTAAATATTTTAACAATCGAGTACAAAAAGCACAGAAGTTAGGCCAGATTTTTTTAGTATAGAGAAACTGTATACATTTGTAGTGTATGCATTTCTCATGTGCATCTATATATCAGTATACATTTGTAATGTATATCTTAAGCTGCATACTCTTACTATTGTGGTGTTGATCATTCTACATGAATAACCTTTTTGCTTTCTTTAGGCTATTGCCTTACCTCCTATAGCCAAGTGGCCGTACCAGAATGGGTTTACTTTCCACACTTGGCTAAGAATGGATCCTGTAAATAATATCAGTGTGGATAAGGATAAGCCTTACTTATATTGGTGAGTATTATGTAAACCCATATTTCTGATGTTCAGTTTCTATTAATTGTTCAATGATTTCTGCTTCCATCTGTGTATGTGCTGATTTTGTTCTAATTTGTTAGTTTTCGAACAAACAAAGGACTTGGTTATTCTGCCCACTTTGTTGGAGGCTGCTTGATTGTAACGTCCATAAAATCAAAGGGAAAAGGTTTCCAGCATTGTGTAAAATTTGATTTCAAGCCACAAAAGGTGAGTAAAAATAATAAAATCTTTCAAACAGGTTTCATGAATTTAAAAATGTAGCCTAGAGGGAGTGTTGTAGCTATTGATTAGGCTCATCTTTCTGTATAAGAACAGTTACACTGCAATGAGCAAAACAAATTTGTGTTCTGAATTCTTCTTTCTTTTTAATTGTACGTATGAAATGTATAAGAAAGAGCTAGAAAATGCAGTTTACCAGAAGTTTTATGAATTTGTGAGGCTTATGTGAGTTGTCTGAGAACTTGCAGTACATATACACAGCTTGAAAGTTAAAAGGCTTGTGATTTTTTTCTTTCTCTGTTTATACACAGTTAAACACAGTTTTCTCCCACCTCCAAACATTCTCTTTTCCTTTTCCTAAAGGGTTTTACTAAGGCTCCCCTTTATGTCATTATTTACTCGATGTGGACAAATGCAATGTTATTTTAAGAAAACATGATTTCTAACCCACTTTTCATTTTCCTAATTGAGCTAGGACCATTAATAGGAGTTTGGTGTTCTTTCATGTGGGAGAACAACAGATTCATTCATGAAAGAATGCTATACTTTATGTTCATTCAGGTTGTCCAGAAAATAGTCTCTTTGCATTTGGTGTTTTATTCTACGTATCTTTTTAAACGTAAGAATTAAAATATGAGTTTTATTATTGATGTTGAAGGCTTGCTTGCCTATTCAATAGTATTATGCTATGTTGAAAATGTTTTGGTTTTCAATTAGGTGTTCTACTAATGTTTCTGAAGCAACTGGTGTTAACATTTTGTGGGAGAACAGGCCTCCTCAGGAATTTCTTATCAGTAATCTCTTGCTGTAAATATGGATTCTGTTTGTGATAATTTGACATGCACAGCCTTTGAAAGTCTTTAGTCTGGAGCCATTCTTGCTCTTTGGAATGACATTTGCAGTAGTCCATCATGCTAAGAGTAACCAAACTTAAAACTTATTTACACAGTGGTTTCAGTGTAAATTTGGTTCAGTATTGCCATAAAGATTTTTTGAGATCTGTGCCGTAAATACCTTTAAAGCTTCTGTGTCTACTTTTTGTGGAAAAAAATGGCATGTTATCCTTTGACATAGCTATGCAAGAAAACTCACCAATGACTTAATCTTTTTGACTTAAAATACATCTTTCAATCTTAATTTAATTCACATAAATAGTTGAATTTATTCTACTATACCCACTTTAATGCTTAAGCTACTTTAAGTGTCTATAGAATTGTATCACTTGTTTTCTTATTGTTTAGTGGTATATGGTTACTATAGTACACATCTATAACCGCTGGAAGAATAGTGAACTTCGATGTTATGTGAATGGGGAGCTGGCATCTTATGGAGAAATAACATGGTTTGTCAACACCAGTGATGTAAGTAATTCCTGTATACTAATATCTATAATTGATCATCTTATGGATTAAATAGATATCCTTTGCCATTTTATTAATAAACCTCTGCCATTTTAATGATTTTTTTTAAAATGTTGAAATAAAATTAATAAGTTTGCTAGAGGAGTAGATTCTGCTTTTATACATCTCAGAACTTAAAATTTGTTTTCTGCTGGACTCTCAAATGCCTGTTTATGTAAAAATAATATTCCCAGATAATATGTACATCCTTTGCATAATTTGCTTGTGTAGTGTAGATTAAACTCTGTTACTGGGTTCTGTTTAATTTTCAGACATTTGACAAATGTTTCCTGGGTTCTTCAGAAACAGCAGATGCCAATCGAGTGTTTTGTGGGCAAATGACGTCCGTTTACCTTTTTAGTGAGGCGCTCAATGCTGCTCAGATCTTTGCCATTTACCAGCTTGGTCTGGGATATAAGGTATCTTAGAATTGACTGTAAAGTTTCCAAAGTGTAATTCTGATAAGACTCTTTATGGTGGGTTTTAAGAATGTTATGACACCTGTATGTTACTCTAAAAATGTTTTTACTATGTGATCTTTTTATTAAACTCTTCCATGTGGCTTCTATAAGCCTATGTATTGTCTCAGAAAATACAAACAAGCATTAATTAAATTATTTAATTTCTTATATAAAATAAATTTGTGTTCCTGTTTACTTCTCAAAATTTCCATGGTGGTGGTTGGGAGAGGGAGAACACTGCTGTTGTCTCCGGCTAGGTTCACTTTTTCATTGAGACTGAAAACTTCAGATCAAGTATGAAGTATTTGTTTTAGAAATGTAGCTTTATATTGTGCTAGTCAGGTTTTTTTTAATGTGTGAAGTTAGTGCTGAGGATTAGTTTTGTTGCAGTGATTTATTATTTGTTTTGTCATAGCCTGAGGGGCACTAATTGAAGACTTATTCCCTAGCAGCTGTACAAACATACGCTAAAATGATGGTTCCTATTCTATCTGCTCCTCAATTATTAGTTCCTTCTGAGTGAACATTGCTGACTGTCATTCTGTTTGCTAGCTAATGTGTTTCTTGTACATTACCCACCATTTTGGCAATGTCATTCTTCAGGGGTCAAAAAAAATAATAATTCTGCAGTTCTAACTCTTTAAAATTGACTTTGGGTTGATATTTTTGAGACTCCTTCCTTCCGAGATATTGCTAGATTGAAGAAGCAATGTTTTAGTCATTTTTTGGCAATAGTTGTGTTCTGAACCATATTCTCAGTGTCTGTAATCTAATTTTTTTTTCTTTTTTCCTTCCCCAACCCTGCTCCCCAATCCAGGGAACATTCAAATTCAAGGCAGAAAGTGATCTCTTCCTTGATGAACATCACAAATTGTTGCTATATGATGGCAAACTATCCAGTGCTATTGCTTTTATGTACAATCCAAGGGCTACAGATGCACAGCTGTGTCTAGAGTCATCCCCTAAGGATAACCCTTCTATTTTTGTTCATTCACCACATGCCCTCATGCTGCAGGTATTGGAACGTTTTCATAGATTTGGACGATACAAATGATTTCTGTTTGAAAACCTAAAAATCAAGTTTTATAGGGATTTGGACAAGATAGGGAACTGCTGATAAGTTGGATTTTTTGGGTTGTCCCCGCTGCTACCTCCTCTGTTTCTTGAATTAATGCGGATGCACAAGAATTCAAGAAAAAAGTTTATTTTATTGAAGTTGCAACCTAAAAAATGTCAGTATTACAAAGACTGTGTTAGCTTGTCAAAAAAATCCTTCTTCCTCATTTCTGACATAAGTTCACTCCCCTACAGGTACTCCCTATCTCCCGTCCTTTGCCTTGTTGATATGATACCCTTTTCTTCCCTAGGCTTTGAATGCCTTAATCTTTTAATTTGTCAGCAGCTTTTCATGCATTCTGTTCTAGAGTTTCTCTATAACTAAAGACTTGTTTTAGAGTTTGCAAGCCACCTCCTGTATATTCATCTGAGGACCTACACTGTAGACTGTATCTAAAGCAGTGGGTTAGCCAGACTGAGCATTTAGTGTGGCTGTGGCAGCCAGTTTGTATTTATTGCTGTTTATTTTTATTTGGTTATAATACAATTTTTATATTGAAGAAATTTCAAACTATTTCTAACAACTTTTTAACAGTTTCTGAAGGAGATTTCAATATTTCTTAATTCTTCCTTGTCAGGATGTGAAAGCAGTCTTAACGCATTCTATCCAAAGTGCCCTGCATTCCATTGGAGGGGTGCAGGTACTTTTCCCTCTCTTTGCACAGTTAGACTATAGGCAATATTCATCGGACCGCGTGGACACAACTGTTTGGTGAGTGTGTGTACTTACTGTGTTCTGGTCTTTGTTTCTTTTTAAGTAAAGGAAATTACCTCTTGCTTTATTAAGTGGCATAGTGCAACAATGAATTATATCTAACAACAAAAAGGTGGCCTTGTTACAGGCAGAACTTCCAAGTGAAGTGTTTATTTGTGCCAAATTTTCTATGAAAGTTCACACAGAATCAAAATGTACACATTTCTAGTTCACAATTTTTTTATGTAACAGAATTACAGACAATTCTCTTGAGCTTATTCCTGTCATGGAGAAAATCCACTGGGTAAAGCTTCAAGAGAAACTCCAGGAAGGTTGAATTTTTCAGCTACATGAAGTCATTCCTTGGAGGCTTTTTTGGTTTTTTTTTTTTTTTTTTTTTACTTTCAGACTTTTTGTAAGATGCTGTTATTCAGTGTTACTGCCAGGCTTTTCCTATGGTTTCAGCTTGGTTTCAACTCAGTCCAACTTCTGAACATCCAGGCACAGAAACTGATGGAGCTTCTAAGTTGAAGAGTATAATTAATAGCAAATGGATTGCTTTTTAGAATCCTGGTGTAGTTTGCTTTGTTTTGTTGCAATTGTAGTTTCATGACTGTTTAAAGATGATCTACATCCATATTGTTGCTAAGAAGGGGTGGTCACAATGTTCCTTCAGCCCATTTGTACATTCCTGGGCCTCCCTTGAGCTGACTCAGATTGGGCGTCTATGTAATGAGTCAGGGATTAGATTCAGGTGCAACTGTCCCAGCAATAGAAGGATTTTCAGCTGGCTAAGGTCTTGATTCATAGGCACTAGTGCTGTGACACAAGGGGAAGGGCATGAACTTTCCTTCTGGCAGCAGCGCAGAGTTGAATTAGCTTGAACCATTAGTAAAGCTGTGTCTAGAAAAATATTCCAATATCTGCTCATCCTAAAGCAGTAAGAGGTACAATGGCATTTGTTACTGATCTTGCAGAAGTTTGCGAGTGAAATGTGAAGCAGAGAGAAGTACACTCTTAACTGTTGCCATTGTGCAAGAACGCGTTTTCAGAAGATTTTTGTTATTGCACGGTTATCTCAGAATCCTGAATTTCAAGTTAGAAATGCATTAATTAAAAGCAAGAAGTTAGAGCTTTCAAAATTCCTTCAAAATTTACTCTTGCTTTTGTTTTAAAAATTCTGATCTGAGCATTTATATAACACATTAAATGTATCTCTGGGCTGTGTGATGGAAGTGTTAATTTGGAAATAATTTCTGTCTCATTGTAATCCTTTAAAACATTTTTCTTTACTAAAACATTTTATTTTACAGTTCTACTTTATTGGCTTTCATCATGGAGTTATTGAAGAACTCTATTGCTATGCAAGAACAGATGCTTTCCTGTAAGGGCTTCCTTGTGATAGGATATAGCCTAGAAAGGGTAAAGCAAATCTTTCTTGATGTCTCACATTCATTTTTTGAGAAATACTTTTCCTAGACTGTTGCAGGGCTCTTACTTAAGCAGATCTTCTTTTCCAGTCTTCCAAAGCCCATGTTACCCGAGCTGTACTAGAACTTTGCCTTGCCTTTTCAAAATACCTGAGCAACTTACACAATGGGGTGCCCTTGCTGAAGCAGCTGTGTGATCATATTCTCCTTAATCCTGCAATATGGATTCATATTCCAGCACAGGTAAGATTTGCTTATTCTCATGAATAAGGTATCTTATGATGTATTGATTTGGGAGTGTTGAGACTCAGCCTGGACTCCAAGAATTACAGGTTCTGGCTCCCCAGCAGAAATCATACAGGAGCTGTTTTCAGACTCTGCTTTTCTGCATGTAACTGTCAAGTTTTGCAGACTCCCAAAGTTTTCAGGGAGTTTGGAAACCTGCAGTGTTCTGCAGAGCAGAGTTGGGTGTGACTTCTGGAGTCCCTGACCCAGTGAGTGTTGTAGATTGAGAAGGAATTTTGGATGGGTTAGTTGGCAAAAACTCAGCAATTTTTAAGAGAAATTATCCTGGGTGCCGGATTTGAAGTGTTCATTTAAATTGACATATTCCCTGCATATTATTTTTTGTTTTGGTGAATCTATGTTCTCTGAGAGTGAGCAGCTTGGGTGGGCTTTGCAGTTGGTTCTGCTTGAAAACTTCTTACCAAATTTTTTGATTCCCCCCTCCATAAGGGTTTCTTTTGCATTTAAAAAACCGAGACAGCACTAACAATGCTGCTGTTGAAGTCATCGTAAAACATTTATGTTTGCTAGAGCTAAATTAATTTATTAAGTATTATTTAAGTCATTATTTCTCAGAAGAAAAAGGGAAAGAAGATATCTAAATAGTTAAGCCCATAATGAATACTTAAGCCTACAATAAATGTGCACCTTTCTATAGTACTTCATGTGTGACCCTGTTCTGAACAGAGAGATGGACTAGATGATTTCCAGAGGTGCCTTCCAATCTCAGCTATCTGTGATTGTGTGAATACCATGCTTTCATGCTCCTATGAGCAGCTTAAAAACCCCACAGCATTCTATAGTTTTAGAAATAAAATGAAATTTTTCATCAGTTTGCAAGGGTTTTTAAGAGCTTTGTGACTGAGCTATGCAGAGAAAGTCTATTTCTTTAAGACATTTTAATAAATGAAATTTAAGAATGTAGTTGCCTGATCTGTTGCAATTTTGCTGTAATGACTTTTCCTCTCCTATTTGGGTGTTGTAGGTTCAGCTGATCCTGTACACTTACCTTTCTACTGAGTTCATTGGCACTGTTAACATATATGGTGCAATCCGGCGGGTTGGGACAGTTCTTTTGGTCATGCATACCCTCAAGTATTATTACTGGGTAGTGAATCCTCAGGATCGCAGTGGTATAACTCCCAAGGGCGTAGGTATGTATTAACTTACACTGTCACAAGCTGATGATTGTTTTAAAAAAATGTTGTATACAATGTATAGAATAGAACTGTAAATGTTTCTGAAAGAATTTTATTTTAATGTAGTGGGTTCACTATAACAGTACAAGCAGTGTGCTTTTGTCCATAGGATATTCTTGAAAGCTTTTTTCCCAGAAACTAATGGAAACTTTCTTTAGAAGTCATATCCTCTTGTCACCTGCATGAATTAATACTAGATAGAATTGGTCTGAGAAATGGTAGGATTTTGAAAGTGTAGAGCTGTGCCTGGGAATCTGATCTCTTTATGGAGCTTGTTCAAGTACTGGACAGGCTTTAAGTGCTTGTAAGATCTATTGATAATAGCAGTATAGCTGAAAACAGGCATACTGAGTCTGACAGGCATAGGGATCTGAACTTGTTGGAAAATGGCTTAATAAGCATGCTTAATCCAGATAGCGAACTCATGGCAAAAGAAGTAATAAGAAAATTAGAACAGGTGTTTAGTGCTTGTCATTGATACGGAACATAGAACAAGAATACTGATCCTAAGAAAAAAGCAACAGGAATAGCTGCTTGACTCAGAAGTCCTGTAAAAGGAACTGGGAGAAGTGAAGTGTGCATCAGCATAACATAAACACAAATGGAACTGGCACAGATAAGGGAATTAATGCTTTTTGGAAGTATGGCTTTACAAGTCTTCTAACTGTTGTTCTGTCTTTTACGGGGTTGGGCGCAAAGGGAGAATAACATGCTTCTACTCTCTCCTGTAATGAAGAAAGGCGAAAGACTCTGGAATTTCAGAGAGAAGCAGGTGATGAAAGAGCTAGATGTACTGGGAGTGAGTGCTCCTTAAATGTGTCCAGCTTCCTGCCACCAACTTCTCAAAATGACCAACCCTTCCTGTCAGAGGGTTGCAAAGATTGTTTTGCAGTATTTTGCATCCTGTAAGGAGAAAAGCATGTTTGCTTTCTCCTTTCTTTTTAGTGAAGACATGGAGATGCTTAGTTTCTGATTTATTTAGAAGTGTTTGTGTAAGATAGTCTTATGATTACAGTTTAATGGCTTATTTCGACTGGACCGTTCTATATTGAAGATAACTATTCTTAAACCAAATATGCCTGTGAGCCTATACTGTGTAAAATCAGACTCGTATGATCACTTAGATTTGCTAGTTGTTTTGCTTTTCCCTTATGATTAAGATTGTAAGAACTGTGAACCTATGAACCAATGTAAAAACTATCCCTAGAAATGTATTTGCAACAGTTCGTTTATGTTCTGTATGAAAGCTTTTACTTGTCTTTGACATTTGGTTGCACCTGTTTTTTTTAACCTTGCCTCCCCTGGGAACTTCTCAGTGTTTGAGTATTTAAAATGTTTTAGTGAAAGTCTGCTTTACACAGGAATGGCAGAAGAAAGTCCTTTTGACTTTGAGTTAACAAATCAAATCATGGCTTTCAAGGTAATCTTAATGTATAGCATTGTAAGATTGATTTTTGTTGTGCATATAGCCAATGTGTAATAATGGCATGTAGTTCTTCCTTTGAGTTTTAGCAGAATAACTTTAAAAACAATTGTAAACTGCAAAAATTTGAATCTGGAAATTCTGACATAAAGTTCTTATCAGTCCATTTCCTTGCATGAAGTTGGCTTTTGGACACTGGAAGGAAGTGGTAAAATCATGAAAAGAATTTAGAGAGGTTTAGAAAACTGTATTTAATAAAAGCATTAGTAGACCCTCACTGGTTGGGCATTGTACAAATACAGAGTGATAAATTGCATTCCTATTTAGTAATCTGAAGTGGAGGAAAGATAACTACTTAGAACTTTGCCCTCTTCACTGAGAATATATTTTTTCTTTATGTGAATATGCATGCTATGCTAATAACAGGTGTTAATTTGCATTTCATCTGTCTACTTTTCTTCTTTTTTAGATGGGCCACGACCTACTCAAAAAGAGATTTTATCTCTGCGAGCCTTCTTGTTGATGTTCATTAAACAGCTAGTGATGAAGGTAAGATAACTATAACTTATGATATTTAAGTTTCCTTTCATAAATAAATGCACTTTAATATAGCATTTTTTCTAAAAATGTTGAATGTTGTAAACAAATAATAGAAACACCATGCAAGGTGCATCTTTTTGTTGTGGCTCTTGCCACAGACAGCAGTGCTAAAGATGTGTTTTTCTCCCTTTTAAGCTGTTTTTATCAAAAGAGGAGCTGTTAATTGTCTAACTTAGAAATTTTACTATGGGGAAATAAGTATTTGATTCCATATTTTGTTTTTGACACCTGCATCAGAAGTGCTTAAAGAGCAACATTTGACATTATATGCAGTGGGCCAGTAGGACAGAGGAGGATCAGAAAAACTCTACCAATAAGTTTCACAACTGTTTGTTAGACATTAGAGGAATATTGAAATTCAGCAGTTGTACTGCTTATACAGTCTTCTTAACCCTTTCCTTTTGTAAGCTCTGATCTCACTCCTCTCCCTTCTGTAGACTCTTTTCTGTGTTTGAATCTAGGTCCCTTTTCCCCTCTTCCTCTGTGTTGCTAAGGGACCAGTATGCTGTCTGTGCTGCTACCCTTAGCCCCAGCAGTACGGAGGAGTAACTACCAGAGAATTTCTGCTCTTGACTCTCATACTCTTTCTTTAATTTGGGCATTCTGCAATTGAAGTATCAGGGACAATTTAGCTACCAAACTCCAGAAGACTTTCATTAAGTGTTACCTCCATTTTTATTATTATTTTTTTAAATTTCTGTCAGAGATTTGTAACTTGGACAGTTTTGGATAGAGTTCCACAAGGACAGTAAAAAGCATGTCCATCATAAAAGGTTGATTTTTCTGCAATTTTTGTATTTCTACAAAGTGGTGTAAAATTTTTTCGGGAAATGAGAGACTTTAAAAAATAAAAACCTGCTTTTCCCTTCCCTCATTCTGATCTTAGAAACTGTTGGGGTTTGTTTTATCTTCACCAAAAAGACCTCAAGGCATATTCCTGACATAGATGCCATAAATGATTTAAGCTTCTGCAGAGTTGATTGTCACTGAAGATAGGGTTCTGTAGTGGAAAATAAGAAGCAAACTCATCTGTAGGCATAGCTAAAAGGCTCACAATTAAACATCCAGCTCTACTTTGGAATCCTCTTTGCCACCTTAATTTAATTCTATTAATAGGAAGCTCTCAGTTCCAATTATCTGTATCAATTAACATGTGTTACTCTAACAATTTCATGTACTATATTACTATCTAGCTTATTTTTATGCTTGTATTGGAGTTGTCTTTTAATGCACTTTTTAAATCTTCAATGGGTATTTTTTGGGCAGAGAAAAGACTACCTTCCATCTCAAAGCTATTATAGCACCAAGTGAAAACAAATTTGTCTTGTGGGACTTGCTCTGTATATAACCATGGCTTGTAATAATGCTCTTTTGGGAACAGTACTTTTGTATTTGAAAGATGATAGTTAAAACCTGATTGTTTTTAAAGGACTATGGAATAAAAGAAGATGAATTGCAAGCTATCCTCAATTATCTGCTCACTATACATGAGGTAATATTTAATTTGGGCTGGGGGTGGAGGGAGAGATACTACTTCTGCTGTTTGTGACCACCAAATATTTGAATATTTTCAAATATTACCTTCTTTATGCCACAAGATGGCTCTGTAGAGGAAGTAGCAAACATTGTCCAACTCTTTAGTGTACTGTGCTGAATTGCCAATATTCTTGTAGTGATTTAAGCACTATGTTCAATGTTAGATTGAAGTTCATTAAGCCAGTAATTCAAAATGGTTTCTTATGTTGTGCTGCGAACCGATTTACCAAGCAGAAAAACAGATGGTGCGACTGACTTTAAAAAAAAAAAAAAAAAAAGAGACAAAACCTTGTTTTATGCTGCCTAAGTAATATTTTTTGTTTTGTTTTTCTCTCCTTTTTATTTTGCTTCTTAAATAAACTAATAAAATTGAAAACATGCATTCAAAAATAAAGATGTATGTTAATGGCATCTAAGAGAATCATATAAACTTAATTGGGAGAAAATGTTGGTTACCACTGATACATCTGCATCTTCATATTTTAGCACCAGGAAAAGGCACTTTATGCCAGATGCAACATCAAAGACAAGGGAAATGGGGACATAAATCTAACTGATCTCATCTCTGTAAGGGTGCTTGAAATGGGTAAAATAAGGAATTAATTGAACTTCACTTCAAGCAGTATGGATTTTTTTTTCTTTTTTGTGTTTACACCTATATTTTCCTTTTATTCTCTGTGCTGGTTACTACTACCTGGTAATACCATGGTCAAGCAAATTAAATCATTCTACTTTGTATGAAGATGTAAAATATAAGACTCTTGGTAACATGTAAGAGTAAACCCAAATAGCAGAAGCTTTATATAGCCTTCAGATGAGGAAGTGATATTTTAACTATCTTAGCAGTTAGTCAAGTCTAAAAAAGCCTAAAAGATCCATGAATACTGAATCCCATAGAATTAGGTATCTAGTTGTAAATTCAGAAAAAAATCAATGTGGCAGGGGAGGGGGGGGGAAGTGAAATTCAGCCTTCTCATAGGGCTCATGCATCAGTGATAGCATCTGTAATTTAAGCTAATAATGTTACCAGGTGAACACAGTTATTCAGGGGATGTAAAACTGGTTCTCTAACAGAGAAAGAATCAGAATATTTGTTCAAAAAAAGAAACATATATTTGTTGGAAAGTTTGCTTGTTTTTAATGAGCTTTCATTTTAATACCGGAAAGAATGGGGAGACAGTTGCATTTTGCTACTTTTGTAGGTTATTTTTTAGTTTTAAGTAACTTGGAACAAATTAATAAACTGTAGTTTAGAGTGCTTGAGGCTAGTGATATGAAAAACTTAACTGAGCAGCTTGAATTACCCATTTTAAATATTGTCTGTGACAGGTGGGTGTTTTTTTCTTCTTTTTTTTTTTTTTTCCTGGGCTTGAACATTTGTTAGTAGAGATTCTGCATTAAACACCATCCTGTGCCCCAGAAAATGTGCAGCAGTATGTTTCTAGCTCCTGTGCAGTAAAAGAGGGGGAAATACACATGCAAACAAGTGAGCGTGTGTGTGGAAGAAAATAGCATAGTGCAATAGTCCATTCCCTGTCAAAGGCTCACATCCCAGACACAGCTGTATCGCTTTTCACTCTAAAAAACATAAAGGGTTTTTTGTGGTAATATTTTCTCCTGCACTTGCCTTCCAGATCTGTAGCTCTTTTGATCCTGGCCTGATTGTTTTGGTCTTTGGTTGACTATTATTCTCCAGATAATTTTGAAATATTTTGTAGTAGTTCTTTTAACCAAAACAATGCATACATCCATTTTAAATTCAGATTTGTAACTTTTATTCAACAGGATGACAATCTAATGGATGTCTTGCAGTTGCTTGTTGCTCTGATGTCAGAGCATCCCAGTTCTATGATCCCTGCTTTTGATCAGAGGAATGGATTACAGTAAGTTCAAATTTTCTAAGTGGGAAAAGGAAATAGTATTTTGACATACATGTTGCTTCCTAGAAAACTGAAAGGTCCTCCTCAGTGTATCTGTTGCAATATTAGATTCCTCATCTTGGGAAATGTTTGTGTCCAGGTGCTCTTTTGACAAGAGCTGATGTTGGATTTATTATCAATGAGGGTCTGGGTTTTTTTTTTTTAATGTTTCCAAGCTGTCAGTCACTCTCAAACAGGTAGTGATCAATTTGAGTTAGTCTATACATTTATGTTTATTCTTCATCTACCTAGCGCTTAGTCTTTAGCCTCCCATTCTTACATATGTTAGAACTGAAAATGGGCAGACAAATTGGTTCAGATTTCTTCTGATCTTTGTTAGTTTTCTTTCCTTTTTTTACGTGTAAAACATTATGGGACTTTTGTGGAAGGAACCTTTTCTTTGTTTAAATTTAACACTTTGTGGTAGAGATTGTTCACAATGACTTTTTCCGGACAAACAGAAAAATATTGTTTAACGCTATTGTGAGAGAAGAGTAGAGAAAGTAGCAAACTCTACTAGTAAACAGTAAAAGCATAAGAGAAGATCTACTAGAAAAAGACTAAGTTATGACTCTGATTTTGTGTTGTGGCTCTCAGAGTGGTCACATTATTGAACTTTTCCAATTTAAAATGAACCTGCTTGAACATAGTGGGGGGAAAAAAACTGGAACAGGCAAACAAATGTAAGAACTATTCCTAGAAGGGTATGTGGAATAGTAATTCTCTTGCTGTGTAAAGGCAGAGTCTCACTTCATACATTTTGTTGCACCTATTGGTTAACCCCTATTTATACATATATTTTTTTTCAGTTGCCCTTTCTCAAGAGACAACATTCAGGCATGTTCATAATTGTTTTCTCCCCTTTTAGTGCTAGGCTGATTTTTTTTATTTTTTTTAATTTACCCACTTTCTTCAGCTTTGACTTCATTTGTATGGTAATGTATTATGCTATGGGAAACTAATAAAAACTCTAAATAATAAAGCATTTGAATGTCATGTTCAGTCTCCAATGCAATATGTTTGTTTTTATTTAACAACTGGCAGTAGACATTTTCTTTTTTATTAACTAGTATATGGGCAAGTCAGCATGAATAGTGAGTCCACAGTGAGAAATCACTTTGTTTTCCTGTCTCGTTTGTTACATTCCATGCTCCTGTATTGTTTCCAGTCACTTAACGGGTTGCGTCTATGCTTATTTTTGGAATTAAACCACCATATTCTTGGAATTTAAAAATAATTTTACAAAGCTTTATAAATATTTGGAGCTTTTAATTAAAATTTTTTAAAAGTAACCAATCTACTAAAGAAATAATAAGCATAAGGAAATATTTGTTTTCTATACAGTTAAGTAACCCTCATACTGTTCTGTTAAAACAAGCAGAGAAATGGATTATATTGCTTGAATGAACGTTGTATCGTAGGCTTGCTCATTTTTTTGCTTCTATAGTTGCTGTGGCTGTAGCTTTCTCCAGGATAAGTTATTTGTTATAGATAACTGTTTTATAATCACTCCTGGGTTGTCACTTAAACCCTGGTATAGAACTAGATTTTTTTTTTTTTTTTTTTGCCTTGGATTAGGTGTCCTGGGTAATATTTTTAGGTATGTAAAAGTGAAGGAATATGTAAGTAGTGATGAGTCATCAGTTATGTATAGGCCTAAAAACTTGAATAAGTCCTTTGAATTCTTTACAACTTGCTGATCTAAAATGAAGTATTGTAATAAGACATATTTTTGGAAAGACTCAAGAATCATTGAAAGTAGGTATTTATTTCCCCCCCTCCACCCACAAAAAAGTGTGATACAAATTTTGTCAAGAACTTACTCATCAGTAAAGGCTGAGTAGAGTGCCTTCTGTTCCAATTTCTTGGAGCATTAGGAAATTAAACTTTTCTTTTTTCAGAGAGAGCTTGGTAGTCCGTGTAGGTATAAGCTAAATCATATTTCACAAATTCAGAGATCTGTCCAATACCATGAACCGTAGCCCAACTAAAATCAGATAGTGACATGGTCATAAGCACCTTACTGTCTAAAAAGAAAGCAATGAATGAAATTAGATGTAACTGATAAATACATTTAGAGGTCTTAAGTTTTTATGGGAGATTTACAAAGATCAAAAACTTGCGTTTGTTATTCTTTACATTGACAGAAGGCCATTATTAGAATTCTTCACTGTGTAAATAAACTTCATTTAATAAAAGATTAACCTTTAATGTACTGCAAATAAATGTTTGAGAAGTTAAGATTAAATACTAGTCTGATTTCTTTTTATTCGGGGAGAGGAAGGCATCGATACATGTGATGAGATTTGTGCAGTATCACAGGTCGAAGTGGTAATGTCAAATATATTTGAGCTTACTGAACACTTCTCACTGTAAGACTGTACTTCCGGTTGTTTATTAATTTACTAGACTTTCATCAGTTACATTGACACTTTCCTTGCTGTGTTTATTACAGTCTCATTTTCTTTCTTAGGAAATCTTCAGCTAGAACTGTTCTGCTAGTTAAGTCTAGTAGTTTGCTACAGACATGGCCCTCATGCCCTTTGACTTTCTTCTTAAACCTTCTTAGTGGAGAATCATAAGCATGTGTAGAGCATAATCATAAGGAGGTGAAGAGCAGAGACTGATGTAGGTGAAATGAGAAGAATGCCTCCTCACTTGGTGTCTTCCTCTATCCCCCTTGAGGGAGCAACAGTGTGCACAGATGTCAAATATTAGTGCTAGTGATAAATCCCTCTCCATACATGGCTATTCTTATCCAGCCACATTTATACTAAACCAATTGCTTACTTTTCTGGATAAAATATCAGATCGACAATTTTCAATGTAGGAATTGCACATGTAATTTCATAGCATGTTTTATTTATTGATATTTGTGAGATACTTAAATTTGATTAAATATCTCTAAGTGTAATTATAAAATGTGAAATCACAACCTATTGTGCTCTTAACAGAAATGTCTTATAGTAATTCTTTTAAATTAGGCTTAGATGTAAATTTATGTGCAGTCTACTGCAGTTAATTTGTCATTCCAAAAATTCTGTGTATTTCGACTCTTTTAGGAGGCCTTCTGTTTTCTCTGCTTAGGGTTGTCTACAAGCTTTTAGCATCACAAAGTGAAGGCATCAGGGTGCAAGCTCTAAAAGTGATGGGATATTTCTTAAAGCATCTGTCTCCAAAGTAAGTACTGGTTTAGGTCTTAAAACAAACCCCACCAAAAAAGAAGGAAAAAAGGTAGGTTGTGACACACACATGCCGTATATATTGTGTATATATTATTTGGTGTGTATGTGTGTGTATATATATACACACACATATGTTTGTATGTATGTGAAGTAGAAAAAAAAAGCTATATTGGAGGTTAGTCACTAAATATGCTTCACTGAATAGGAGCTACTATTCTTCAAGTACCCTTCAGTTTGTTTGTCATCTTTACATTTCTGATGTGGTGGAGTTACTTGTTATTGGCAACTAGGGTCCGGGCATTATCACTTCCTCACCAAGTTCATTTAATACCTACTTGTGGTATAGCTGGCTGCTTTTTAAAGTGGTCTTTTTCCATAATTACATTAAAATTGGTAGCAAGAATTAGACTGGTGAGATTGAACCTTGTGTTACTGAGAACTAGATTTTAGTATGTCTCAAGTTGTCTATGACAGTAGATAACTATTGAGATCGCTGTCCATGGTTGTATTTTTGAGTGAAATGAGGACAAAGATGCCCTTTCCCTGGTGTTTATCAAGAAATTCCTAAGGGTGTGTTTCAGCTTTTTAGGCCCATGGGTGAGTGGACCGCATTTATGGAAGAAAGTTAACCATCTCTGTCTTCAGGGAATGACTTGTCCTTTCAGAATCTGAATCCTTGCCCTTTTCCTTAACTAAAAGTGAAAGACTTAAGGAACAAAAGAGAAAACGATGTTGCCAGTGACTTCATATTTCCTGAGGCACACTTTATAAACTACCCCCCTCCCCCCAAGCAAGTTAAATACATAAGTTTTTATTTTATCTTTCTGTACTATTTTAGGAGAAAAGCTGAAGTCATGCTTGGACATGGATTGTTCTCTTTGTTGGCTGAAAGGCTGATGCTTCAGACAAGCTTAATCACCATGACCACATATAATGTCCTATTTGAGGTAGTAATATACTGTAGTTAGGATCCAATCTTCCTAATTACTTGTAAGACACTGTTAGAAAATTGCTTACATATTTGTGCTGATATGTTCCAGATGACATTAAACCTTAGCGTGATGCAGCTGAGTGCTGCTTTTTTTTTTCCCCCCAAGCTCACTACTCAAGATATTCCCCCCGCCTTAACTTGGTTATGCTCATTATGAACAATTCTAGATAATGAGTAACCTGAATGTCTCAGGCAGACACTCATATATATGTGGAATTTTATTATAGCAATGATCTTGCCTTATGATGATTGTTTTGGTTAGATTCAGGTTTCTCTTCCAGTGTATTTAAAATAACAGTATGTGCTTAAGAGAAAGCAAAAAAAATAGTTTAGAGTAAAATTTTAGGAACAGGTTGAAATAAATTATCAAGAAAGACAAGTAGGGTTTTTTTGGATAATTTTTAGAACTATGGTGAAATAATGGCGGTGCTGTATGAAGGATGTATCCAACTGTTTTTCAGTAAGCTGCCTTTATGAACATTGATATGGCATCTTCTTCTTTCTTGCTAGATTCTGACTGAACAGATTTGTACTCAAGTGATACATAAACAACATCCTGACCCAGATTCAACAGTGAAGATACAAAATCCTCGTAAGAATCATACACACTTCTAAGTGCTACCTTAAGAAAAGTCTGCTCTAAAAAACAAAACAGAACATGAGAAAGCCTATTAATTACATCCACCAGTCTTAATTCTCATCTTAGTTTTACATTGTTTTTCATACAGAAGGAAATATAATGTGCATTTAGTTGGAGTTATTTAGGAAGTATGTCTCTATAGCTTTTTTGAAAGACGTTTTATGTGTCTAAATGTGTATGTAGTTCATAACTCACCCTTTTTGGCTGTGCAGTCATGTTATGAAATGGTTTTTCAAGACTTGCATGCACAGGATACTTTGATTTAATACATGTTAAGGTTCCAGCAAAGTTCTGATTGCATTATTTAGTGATGTCAGACAAAATTACCTGAAATATGGAAACAACCTTCATCTTAAATTACATTCAGTATGACAGCGCTAGATGGAAAGTAGGAGAAATGTATCTGCTCACTGTTTTGGGTAGCTTACTTTATGGGAAATATCTTGATATGAAACTTTAGATGTCTTTTAAACTAAGAGAAAATACTGATTTCCTTTCCTGAATTATGTGCATTATTAATGTGCTCTGTACATAATACAATGGACTTATGATTGCTTTGGGAGTTCATTTTTTCTGGAGAAATAATAGATTTTTCACTTTCATAGCTGCTTTGTCATTAAATGTAGGTCATAGTTGTGGGTTTGCTTCATGTAGAAAGTGGAGGAAGAGAAAGGCAAGCAAAGCAGAGACAGAGGAAAGAAATCGAGTTGCAGCATGCCATTTGCCTTCTAGTAGATCTGAATGAAGCAGGAGATCTGAGGAGATTTCTGTTCCTTTCTCTTAAGATTTTTTTGAAGTTGGCAGTCACTGCTGTGGTTAATACAGATTATTTGTAGTGTGAGGCGTGAGTCTGGAATTATCTAGGTCTAGTAGGAAGAGTGACTTCTAGACTACTTTAAGATCAGTGCTAATATTCTCAAATAATGAATTTCTCTTTTTAAAGAAATAGTACAAGGTGAAATGAGACTATCACGGTGACCATGCTCAAATAGCACCCTAATTTATTTACAAAGTTAACTTTTTTTAAGTAACAAGAACAGTGACTGCCCCACTGCTTCAAACAGTGGAATGTACCCACGATTTTGACTGTCTACTAAAAATATATGAAACAAAATTTCATCTTTCATGAGCATAATATCATGAAGTTTTTGTCCCATTTCTCAAACTTTTTTTATAACAGAAATTAAGTATAATTAGAAGCTGTTCACATTCTTAAAAAATTCAATATTATTAAGATAGAGCAAAATCTATGAATTTTCTTCATATATTGATTTTATAATATATGCATTATATTATGTGAACTTCCTTAGAAAAAGGTTCTGAGAGATTCAGAAGCTTGTCATTTGTCATGAGGTCACCTTTGTGTTGCTTAAACTTGATAATTCAAAAAATCAGAATAATTTAACTTGGATTCCATTTTCTTCAACTGTGTAGGCCTGCAAATCCCCCAATGGTGACCAGAAGTCTTGGAAGAAGGGATTTGTATTAATTAAATGTTCTACTTCGAGATGTACTTTTTCTCAGTATAAAACTTTCTTTATGTACAGTTACTTTTCTTGTACAAATAATATTGGAAGATGTCCTGTAGTTTATGCTGTACTAATAGTTTGTTGCTCATGAACTGTTTTACAGAGATTCTGAAGGTTATTGCAATCCTGCTGCGTAATTCTCCGCAATGTCCAGAAACTCTGGAGGTTCGACGAGCCTTTCTCTCAGATATGATTAAGCTTTTTAATAACAGCAGAGAAAATAGGAGGTAAGATAGCTGGCTGTATGCACATGTATACAAAGTAAGTAATAAGGTCTCGTAGTAAATTAGACTCATTAGGCAGATACAGCTTCATTGCTGTTCAGCAAATTCTAAGTATAGTCTTAAATATGTAAAATTAGAGAAGCTTGCATATAGCAGTTTTAAACATGTTGAATTCTTGACTTAGCTGATGTATATTTTAAGATAGATTTTGAAATTTGATTAAATAGCATGTGTATATTTTGCAGGAGTTTGTTGCAGTGCTCCGTCTGGCAGGAGTGGATGCTTTCCCTCTGCTGTTTTAATCCGAAGACTTCTGAGGAGCAGAAGATAACTGAGATGGTGTATACCATATTTCGAATTTTGCTCTACCATGCAATCAAATATGAGTGGGGTGGCTGGCGTGTTTGGGTGGATACGCTGTCAATCACACATTCAAAGGTGAGTGTTGGAAATAGTTGTGAAAATTTGTTACGCTGTGTAATTAGATTTAGAGCGTTAAAGTGCTTATCATACAGTGAGGTAGTCTTGAAGTGAAAGTCAGTAGCTAAATAAAAGTCCAGTGTTCATATCTGTTTCTGGGCATAACTTTGTTTGAAGACAAATCTTTTTTTGATTTTGCTCAAACTGTGATAGTATTAGTTTATACTGAAAATTGCACATATTTTGAAAAATAAGATAATAAAATTTCAGGAGCATTTCTGAAAAATTTGTGCTGGTTTTGGTTTTTAATAATGGCATGAACACAAGGTGGCGCACTGTATCTATTCATAAACAAAAATACCTTTTAGTAACATCAAAAGGCTGTCAAACCGGTAAAAAGAAAAGAAATTGAAGTTAAGACAGATGCTTCAGCTGTTAAGCTGTTACGGAATACAGGATGAGAATGCAAATCCTTGCAGTATGAATGAGACTATTACCCTTCCTTATTCTTCTGTCCGTTTTTTTGTTATTATTGCAACCAGAATTATATCATAAAAGTTACTAGTGGATCTTCGAACAAGGCACGGTAGTATAAAAGATAACTGCCCTGCCTTATTCTGAACAAAAGAGTGAGGCCACTGTGGGCCTTGTAATTATTCTGGTTTATCAGAAATATTTACCTAAGATGAATTAAATTATAAAGTATATATTTCTAAGTATATATTTCACACTTAACTGTGTGAAAAGGACATCAGTGAATCCTAAAGATCATATTATGATTCTAAAGAATTGTTAGCATTTCTGAGGTCCTTGATTTTATATGATTTTTTTTTCTGAAAAGTGAGTCTCTGCAGACAGCTGGAATACTGCTATTTTGCAACTCTGTTTATTTGTCGCATTTATAGCTCGATGTGGATTATTGGGCTGTGGGGAGACAAATGTAGAAATCCATGTAACAGTGTGTGAAATAATGTCATTAGATAGTCACTCAGCTAAATGTAATCCAGGTGCAAGGAATCCAGGGCCAAATTTTAACCCTTACAGAGATGGTGTTTTAGGTATTAAAATATCCTTAACCTTCTTTGGTGTCGGCTCTGCAGTCTTCAAAAAACCTGTTCCCTCTCTTTCCCCCAAGATGCAGAGGGCATGGGTGGAGCAGATTGTACAGTGGAAAGCTGTAGCTGGAGTAAGGGTCCCTAATGTGCGTTTATAGAAACTGGTATAATTTAAAGCATTTCTGTGATTGCTGGGAATTTCTAGGGAGCTGTCCCTGGGGAAAGATGGAGAGGTGAGTCAACGCAGATCACCTTTCCACCTCTCTTATACAGAACTTTGATGTATTGAATTTAAAAATTATCTATTATATTATCTTATAAGCTGTAGTTTTATTCTTAGTCTCTTTTTGTGAGATAATGTAATGTCGGAAATCTCATTTAAACAGCTTCTATGTCAAAATAATTATATGGATTTTTGGTCATTATCTTCAGTGATTTAATGTGGCAGATAAATGGTCTGGAGTTCATAGAGGAAAACCCAAGATTTTACTGTGATGCCACAGTCAAATGTTAAGAAAAAACCTCCAGTTTTAGAAAATACCCCCCAAAAAATGAGGTATAGGTAATGTTGTTTTCAGAGTTTTTTTCGAAAGGGTGCATGTTTTTGTGCAATAGTGAATGAGAAAATGATGTGCTTCGCTCTTTGTGTTTCTCATTTTTGATTCCTGGCATAGTGAGGTATCCTTGGTTGTGGATGTAACTTCATGTATCAGTTTTCCCAAGTTTAACTTTGGCTTTCCAGTCAATATGTAAGGACTGACTGTTCTTCCAGCCTGCTTCAGAGGAAGTTGAACAGTGGCAAGGTTAGAAGTGTATGACTGTGGGCAGAGCGGTGGTGTAATTTTGAAGGAACCGTAAAGGAGTTCAGCTTGTTTGGACATTGGTGCTAATATTATCCAGTTCCAGAAGCCTAAATGAAAATGGTTAAACAACAAAACCACCTAGAAACTAACTTAACAATAGTGATATGAATGGTGATGCAATAATCAAGGATTTTAAAACTGGATTTTTTTTTTCTACTTTACTATGCATTTGCCATTTGAACTTTTTTATAAATAATATGCTTTATAAATAATACACGCAACTAGATGATGTTTCATGACTATCTTTTAATTACATAAGAATACATAAGGATAAATCACAAAAAAGCTCTTTGTGGTAAAGCCTTACTGATCACTTGAAAATTTCCTTGTAAACTGATATTAATATCCAGTGATAATTAATTTTAATCCCTCTAATTTTACTTCTTTTGGATATTCTTGTATCCTATTACACCAATATTGAGATTCATATAGATTCACACATAACATGGTGTAGACATAATTCAGTGGGCAAAATGTTTGATGCTAAGTGCATCTCAGATGTTTTTGATTTCTAGCATGCTTTCAAAGTAATGTGGGAATTATGGGAACAAAAATATTTCCTTAACATTGCTAAGAGAATAACCAATTTGTGGTTTTATTATTTCATCTCTAATTGTATTGGGTTACTGCTTATTTTTCGTTTTTACAACCCTTTGCGCCATTCTTGCCACTAATTTATAACACCATTCTATGATAAAGAACTAGTACATAAAGGACTAGTGTTACAGAATTGGATAGGTTTTGCAGAGCTACACATCAAGATACATGCAGCTGCTATAAAAAGCCAAAGAAACTCAATTGCAATTTTATTGTCCAGTTTGATAGATTTCCTGCCACCTTTGTAGCAGGGAAGCTGTTTGTCACTGTAACCCTCTCCTCCAACAGCTGCACAACGTTTTGTAAGCAGCAACGGCTTTTCTAGCATAATTGGACTACATTGGTTTCCTTGCACTCAGAATTTAGAAGGTGTGTGTAACCTTTTTAAAGCCAAATTTCTTAATATTACTCATATACGTTGCTCATATTTTTTTATGTTTTCCAAATATTAACACAGCGTATACAAAGGTGTTTAATCTGTGGCTTCTAGTTCAATAAAAATGTTAATGAAAAAATTAAATCACAACTCCAGTTGGTTCTAACCGGCCAGTGCTGAATTTATGAAAGCATCTAAGAACTGGTTTTTAAACATTGTAACCATGCTGTCTAGGCCTTAGATTTTATCTGTCCAGCCCTGTTACTTTGTAAAAGGACCAATGATTTTGGGGTTAATAATAGGAAACAAGTAAAGAATGGTGGACAACTTGCCTTTTTGACCTTTCAGCTTCCCCAAGTTTTAAGAGACTATAATGATTTACACAGTATAGTACACTCCTCCTAAATTATCTGAATGTTTGAAACTATCGGGAAGAACTAACATTTGCTTATTTCAGGCCTTTAAATATATTTTACTTTTAAAAAGTTGCATCATGTGACCACGTGACTTGGTTAAAAAGAAGATATTTGGGTAAATTCTGTTTTTATTTTTTTTAGAGGGTCAAGAAATTTTTGTTGAGTAAGATTCAGAAATGTTAATATGTATAAGCGGAAATTGCTGTATTAGTGGAAAAAATTTTGTTCACTGATCTGAATGGGAAGAAGGATAATATTGAAATGTTAGTACTGTGACTTTAACATACAATGTATTTCTAAATTATTGTTAGTTTTCAGTCTAAGGAAGTAAGGTTGTAATATACATTGGTGAATTTAAGTAAATTTGTATGTTCTTTGGTGCTGCACTCATTTAATACAAGAGGGGGAAAAAAAAAAGTGTGCACAGCGTTTACATGTGTTATGTTTGCCTGATTTTCATCACTGTCAGATGAGGGAAAACTGGCAAAAGTGGCAAAGATTAGGTGGCGGAGGAGTTAATATATGATGGCAATTTAAAAACTAATTTGCAGAGAAGTGAACATGGCTCAGTAGTTTTAGAAAGTAACAGGCCATCAGGATCTCTTCAGTCCAAATCCCATTGGCATTCATGAGTTATTGAGGAGGGTTTTGTCTCCATTTTTTCTCCCTGTCTTGAAGAAGGTAGGGTCTCCCACAGTGGTATGTGCGGGCATTTTGAAGGCTCCAGATGTTCTTCAGTCCTCTGAAAAGTGTCTGCATTGCCCTGAGGGGAAGCGGAGGTAGCTAGCCAAGAGGGTGGTTGTGCTACTGCAGGTTTTTGGTTTTCAATTGTGCTATGCCCAATGTATCAATGAAGCAAACCTGAGGGAGATGCAAATTAAGTAGCACACTTGAAATGCTTAAATGTGGGGTTCATTCTTATGGTATAAATAGTTATTTATGAAAAACTGTTGCTTATTCTAGATAGAAATTATTCTCAGGGGGATCACTTAGGGAGAGCAGAAAGAACTTGGAGACTAGAATGTGCAGCCTCCTTTAAAGCTGTGCACCCTCCAAGATGTGTGGTTGTGATGCAATCCTTCACCTTTTCTAGGTGTTTCCTTGTTACAGCTTCTTTTCTAGTAGGTGTGTGGGAATGCTTTTCTTAATCAATGCCTCTGAGGAGAAGAAAGTATTTTCATTATTCAGCAGGCAGAATAGTTGGGAGGAGGCATCTGTACCACTGATGGGCTCTTATGCATGCAGCATGTGTGGGAGCTCCTCCATCTCATCATTCAGTTTGAGTGAGTGGAATGTCATGAATAAAGCTGCAGGATACTAAAATTTGACTAATTCGAACCGAAAGAAAAGTGTGAAATAGGGGATAGGAGTAGACTAAGCAAGGTAAACTGAGAATTTACAAAGCAGCAAAGAACAGGATCAGCTGGGTAGTGGAAGCCACACAGAAGAGTGTAATAGAGATTTGCTACTGGTCGAGAAGTCACAGAGGTCTCAAAAAGAAGAAATGGGGAAGCATTTGCAGTGGAAAGAACTGATGCATAAAGAGGCAAGCAGCTATGAGAGAGTCTTCCTAAGCAAAGATGACCAATGAAAGAATGGATTCTCATCTGTATAACTTGATATAAAAATCATTGGAAGATGGGACCTGTGTCTGAGCCTCAGGAGTTGTTAGTGGCCTCCTTTGCTGTTGCTGCAGAGTTTGAGGCAACGCTCCTCCAGACTTGCTGCCACCTGTGTTCAGGTTATGGCTGTGGGGACTGAATTGAGCCTCTGGGCCGTGAGTTGAAATGATGGATGTGGAGTCCCTGCTACAGGGCTACCAACAACACATGGACACATTGCAAAAGGATGGCCAGAGAAGTGCACAAGACCTATATCTGGCTATTATGACAATGCAGACTGATAAACACTGAATTTAATTACAACATATTCTTGTTAATAACTAAGTATCAAATGTGCACAAGGCAGAATTTGACAGTCTGTTGAACTGGAGGAATGGTGACAGGGATTGAGATAGAGAGGAAATATATACCTTGAGAGGATAATGTGCTCATGTATTGCAATTTAAACAAATTAAAAGCAATAGTTGCATTCGTGAAAATGAGCAAATACATGTTTGGTATGCTATTTCCATTTATTATTGTATGGTGATGTAACAGTAAGCTATACCTTGACTTGCTTTGAAAATAAAACACTGCCAACATGCATAAAATTATGTCTCAGATAAGCAAAGACTTTTATGAGTTATATTTACTAGTTCTTACTTTCTTATTGTAGAAATTAATTTGCATGCATATTTTTCCCTCAAGCTGAGGATAAAAAAGGCAAAAGTATTACTACTTAGATGAAAATGCAGGATGCAGGAATGTGAAAATGTCTTGGTACAATGGTTTTCTTTCTCCCCCCAGCCCTTGTGTGTCAGTGAATGTTTTTTTTTTTGGTGAAAACTTAGACTCCTTCTAGAAACTTCTCATATGTAGTGTCCTGCATAATATATGTTAATTTGCTTTTCTTAGCTTTCTTCTGTGACCCACTCAGAAATAACCCAGAGATTCCTCAGGTCAGTGGGTTACAGACTGTAAGTGAGTGTATGGTGCACACAGTACCTTTCTATCTTTCACTTCACTGAATTGAAGATCAGATTTGATATCTTCAGGTATTGGTGCCTCCCATCTAAATAGACCTGGTTTTCTTTGGAGATTAGTTTCCACTTTTGAACAGTTAGTGTTGCTAGAGGAGAAGTGGAAAACCAGGTCAATAAAGTCCTTGTTAAGATTTAGAAATTGTAATGCTTTCTGGAATTATGAAGAGTTTATTGATGGTGTCAGCAGCACAGGAGTTAGCTTGCACTGAGCAGACTCTATAAGGAAACAGCAGTACTATATAATTGTCTGACCTGTCTGGCAGACATTCCCTTCCTCTCTCTACTCTACAAAATTGCCCACCTGATAATGAAAAAAAGGACAAAATCTTAATGTATAGTTAAAATATTTTCCCTACATTCTTTAATGCAAATGTCAATCATCTTAACCTTCTTCATTGCTGTATGCTAATTTTTCTCCTTGGCAATTAGTAAATGTTGGATGTCAAATTAAGTTAAAATTAATGGCAGAGGCAAATGTTGCAGTTATTAGCTCACAAGTGTCCTTAACTAGTAGTGCGTAGAGATGCATTCCGAGTATTGCAAACAGCTATGGATTAACCATCACATGATGGTGAAGATTAATGATTGGCCTTTTAGCTCACTAATTTAGAACAATTTCTGGTAATTAATTTTGTATTATCAGCTTTACAGTTGCAAATGCCTTAAGGAAAATAAAAAATGACTTAAGTACATTTCAGGTTCTTCAGGCTAACAGTTGTCTTTGTAAATTGTTGCATGCTTGCAGATTGTAAAGTTTAATCTTTAATACCTTTATATACTATCTCTGTCTACTTGTATTTAGTAGTCATAATTTCTACTTAATTTTGCATTTTCGTTGATACTGCTTTTGTTAACCTTAGGTGTTTTCTTTGTAGGGTGTATTGTTTGTCTTTGTGAACTTGCGTGTTTCATAAATGGCATGTCATGCAACAGAAGTGTGGGGGAAGAATTGTCTAGTGCCACCATCATAGTACCACTATTTCTTGGTTTCCTGTCAAACCGCATTACAGATTAATATAGTGAGCAGAACTGTTTATATAGGCTTGTTGAAAAATTGGATTTTACAAAGCAGTATTTTTAAAATTTGTTTTCTTTTTTTATATAAATAATAAAACCTCAAACTTGAAATGCATGTTTGAAAAATACTGTTTTAGGTAGTCTGCGTAACTTTATACATTGCTATTTTAAATTAGAATATTATTTAAAGGACAGTATTTAATTAATTAAGTGACAAGAATTTTTTCTGATGTTTATGGTGGAAGTAGAAATTGTTATCCCTTTAAAGTGGATTTTGAGGGCTTTTTTGTTCTCCTGTAGTTCTGTACTGTCTAATTTTCTTTACCAGTGTATGTCTCCTTGCAGTTTCTTGCATTGTTCTTAAATTAATGTAAGTTCTCATCAGATTGTGCTTGGATTTATTTGCCCATAAGTTTACATTGCCCATCTGTTAAAAGAAGTTGTCTGTATTGACCTCCTTGCCACTCTCTTTTTAATTTTTTTTAACTTTCTTTTTCTATTTTTTTTTTTTACTTGGTAGTAGTGATTAACAGTCCTGAAGACCACAGTTTGGTTTCCAGAGTGTTGCTCTCTAATGGCTTCCAAACCATTGTCTCTAACCTATACAGTAAGCAGAGCTCATACTTGTAACTTTCAACAGTCTTAGCTGGAAAAACAAAACTGCTGAGTTAGTAATTCATGATTCACATGTTAACATTCAAAATTAATACAAATACCTATGGTGCCTATCTGACTTCAGGGTAGGACATGTAGGTTATCAGGAAAACCAAAGCATGCAACAGGAAACTCTCCTAAGAGACAAAAGAGAGAAAGTACCATGGGAAGATTTTGAATAATGAATGAATAAGATAAGTATATATTGCTAATAAATACTTGGGGGGGGGGGGGGGGCTTTGCTGAAACAGTGGCTAGTTTTTAGATAGAATTTGGATTTGTGATTGTTTGCATAATAAAAAGTAGGGAGTCTTAGCTGAACTTTTCTTCCAGCACTGAAATGTTAAGTGTCTTTAAAATTAAATGAGAAGTTATGATGTCAAGGAAAGAGCTTGGAGGCAGGGGGACTCCATTGTTGGCAGGGAAATGAGAACTTAAGCTATTAAGAATAACTGAAATCTTGGCTATGGCATGTTTATTAATGAGGCAGTGAAGTTGCTAATGAGGGGCCAGAAAATATGGAGCTTTCACTGATGCAATATGAAGTACATAACAATCTTGTAGGGACCCCGGAGATGTGGTGGGATGGCTCCTGTGACTGGAGTGATGTAATGAAGGCATAGCAACTCTTCAGGAAGTACAAGCTGGGAAGATGAGGAACAACTCCCTTTATGTGAGAGAGCAGTTGGAGTGCATGGAGCTCAGGGGATGAAATGAGGAGTCAACTGAGAGTTTCTGGATTAGGATTAAAGATAAGACAAGCAAAGATTACGTTATAGTCGGCATCTACTACGGACTGCCTGACCAGGAAGAACAAGCAGATGAGCTCCTCTATAAACAGATAGGAGCAGCCTCATGTTTGCAGGCCCTGGCCATCATGGGCTTGATATGTGCTGTATGGACAGCATAGCTGGAAGTAAGCAATCCAGGAGGTTCCTTCGAGTTCACTGTCAACTTCTTCCTTCTCCAAGTCATAGAGGAGCCAACGAGGAGAGCTGTTCTGCTGGACACTCATACTCACTAACAATAAGGAGCTTGCTGGGAATGTGAAGGTCAAAGGCAGCCTTGGCTGCAGTGACCATGAGATCGGTGGAGTTCAGGATCCTGAGGGGAAGGAGGAGAATAAAAGCAAGCTCACAGCCCTGGACTTACGGAGAGCGAATTTTTACTTGTTTTCAAGCAAGGTTGATTTAATGCTGTTAACAAGATGATAAATTTGGCTGGTAAGAGAAAATCTGCAGCTGCAATAGGCTTTTGTAAAGGGGATTGGCTTGGTAGCGCACTAGAAAAAAAAGTCAGCATTACAGAAAGAGAGTACATCACAGGTTATGTAAACTGAGAGATAACTAACTGCCCATTTCCCCAAAAGTAGTTACCAGCACTGTAGAATGTGTTCATGGAGTGGAAAGTGAGAAGGCATAAAGTAGATTGCTTTTAAACCTGCATATGAGTTTAATGAGACTTACACTAGAATGATGCATGAACATACGGATGTTCACACTATTAAAAGTTTTTTTGAAGAGCTGGAAAGGTTGCAGAAGGGTGTCACAGGACGGATTCTAGTTCTTTGGAATGAAAACTCATTCTTTTTAGATGGTACTGCTACTTCTCTTTTGGGCTTTTAAAACAGTATGATAGTATGTTAAACAACCTTGAAAACATGGTATTTCTTCCTCATTAAAGTATTTTTAATAACGTGGAAATGCAGACATAATTAGTGACTGGAAATTGAAGCTAGGCAACTTTCTGGATGCTGTCATCCAATTCATGTTAATGGTCTCAATGTGTAGGAAAGTGGTTTAAAGTCAAGGGCTGGGCTAGATGAGCTGATGTTACTTTTTGGCCTTAATCTAAGTTATTCCTTGAAGTCCTAGGGAAAAACATCTGTAACAGAACTGATGATAGGCTTTTAGAATGCATTTAAAGTTATATTCCTTGATGCTTGCAATTTACTCTAACTAGGTTGGTAATTTATCAAAGCACTTACGTAGATAGGGCTGCCAGAACTTTGAACTTTATATTGCTGTTAAAGCTTGTTGTGTTTTGTAAGGACCAGCGTAAGCATCAAGTGTTGCTTGATGAAACTCTTGCAACACTGTTAACGTGCTCTTTTTGCAAGGTGGATTTAGTAACTGCCAGCCCTGCAAAACATCTCTATGATTCGTTCCATTAAGGTTGAATTGTTGCTGCTATTGAACGTGTTCTGTGAGTCATGTACTACTCTCCATTGCACTCAAACTTGAGCACTGAAGAAAATCATGTTGTGTAACAGGTCCCTCCAGCCACTCTCTTGTGATCATGTCATTGTGCCCATCCCCATTAGTATTGGGGAGAGATGGCAGCAGCAGTAATAGAATTTGACATACATGTCTCCCTCATTTGTCCCTTTCCATAAAAATAATGATAAAAAAGTGCTGTTCTCATCTTCATCTTTATCTTGCTTTTCCTTGGTTCAAGGGAACTAGTGAAATAAGACTTTGAGGCTAGACCTGAGAGTTTTCCAGCGGTTTTGGAAGCAGTGCATAACCAGCATAGAATCCAGGTCTCATACTTGGATCTAGCTTAACAGTGTTAAAAAAGGAAGTACGCAGTGTAGCTAAAGCCTGCAAAAACTTTTGATTTTCCCATATGTTTTTCAAAATGAATGTTACAATAAAAACTTTGATACTGAAGACAGAAATGAGTAAAGGTAGCTATGTTATCACAGATTTGTTACAGCTGTACTTGTATTGCCTAGGTAATGCCTATACATATTGTGGGTCAATGTGCTTTCTGGGAAGTACATATGATTACTGTTTATTTCAGCAAAACGTTTTGTATTTGTTGAATGTCTCTTTAGTACTTATCGGAATAAAACTTTAGTAGTTTTGGAAATGGAGGAAGCAACAGGGAGAGAGAGGAGAGAGAAAGCTAGCTGGAGATGAACTCAAGTTGTCGAGATTTTTTTCTTCAGAAAAGTAATGACTTGACCAAAAGTAGCACCTTGACCTAATCATGTTTTTGAAAACAAATTAAAAGTGCAAGGGAGAGCTTATTAGCATGATGTATTTTGGGTTGCTTTTGATATCCTGACTGGGGTTCAGTTCAGGAAGTTTCTAAAATAATAATGCCCTCCCCTCCCCCCACCCCCGCTCTATTTAGCAATACCCTATAATCAAATATTTTTATAGATCCATTGTGACAGATGGATGAACTTTCAGTCATTTTTAGTCATTTGCACTTCTTGTTTGTACATAACTGATTTAAAACTAGTACAGGAAGACTTTTATAAACAGGAGGAGGAAGATATCCCAGTTCTATAGCTAGAAACCAGAGACTCAAGTTTCAATTAAATCAACTTGAACAAATAACATGCTTCAGGTCAAATGTTGGAATAGTACAATGCTCCTACAGTACTTTAAATTATATTTGATTGATGGAGAAAATAGTATGTTAAAAAGCTAATGTTGACAACACAGCCTGCCAAGAATATTCCTTTTTGCCTTTGTTCTTTTTTTGCTCATCTCTGATTTGTTAACTATAATTTGTAATACCTTTTTAACCTGTCAAGTTAGTTTTTGACTTACATGTATCATCCTAAGAGAAAATATTCCTGCTGACTAATCATCACTTTGAATACCTTTTACATGGAATTTTTAGATGAGAGCCAAATGAATGAGTTTAGTACACAAGAGAATAACAAAATATGCATTCATATATTTAATAAAATGTACTGCTCTGCTTTGTCTATGGAAAATGTTTATGATAAAGAAAATGGTTGAAAAAATAAAACCCTGCAGCTTATATGTTGGGAAAATTTTGAGACCTAAGCCTACAGATAAATAAATACTTCTGTTATAGAAGACAAATCTAAATCCTAAATAGAAAGGTATGGATAAATGAAATTGAATGACAATTTAATAAAAACTTCAGTTAGTCTAGTGAGATTTTCTTTCAACACACAGCTATTTATTTGGGCAAATTAGTTTTATCAGTATATATATAAAGAATTTTTCAATCTGGAACTTTTTTTTATATACCTAAAAACAACAATTTTTTTCAGCTCTTATGTAGGAAGGTCTTCTCACTTTAATCAGATTGCGTAGCTGTGCCTTTTAGACTGGGTGATTAGCGTTCACCAGAGGAAAAGTCTTCTGGAGGATTTTTGGTATCAGTTGAAGGTCCCTAGAATTTTGGCTTCGTTACACGCTTCTCTCTGCTTTGATTTTGTGGGACTGTACCTTTTTTTTTTTTCATGTGAACTTCTCTAAAGTTTGTTTATCTTTGTGGATTGTTGAGCATATTCAAGGTGCTAAAATCATGTGAAAGCTCAGTTTTAGTAAGTACCCCTGCTACTTGTCACAATGTCCCCCGTTACAAAAAAATTGAGATTGTCAGCTATCTCAAATTTAATAATTCTCTGAATGTTATGCTGTTGCATTTTTATCTGCATCCTATACAATTACATGAATGCAAGTAGCACAGATAAGTCTAGTTACAGATGACCGTAATTAGCCTAGGAAATAATGCAAGTATTAACTGTAAATATTAAGCTTTAAACATTTTCACTTCTTTTACTAGAAGTAGTCTTTAAAACTTTGAGTTTACTTCCAGTAAACATTTAATTTCCTGTCCTTAGGATCAGTCTAGGGTTTTTTGACTCTTGTTACTTTTTTTTCTTTTCTTTCTTTTGGCTAGGATTAACAGGTACACTAAAGAAAAACTTGCTCTCAGTTGAAGTGATCTCCGATGTGAAATTATTTTTTATCATGAGGGCAAGATCCTATATACATTTGTAGTATAACTTTGTGATTTGAGCAATGATTTTGGTGGTGTGGGGTTTTTTTCAGAGAAAACAGTCATTAATATATAATTTTTAATGTACTTTCAACTCTGTTCTTTTAGGTAACTTTTGAAATGCACAAAGAGAGTCTTTCTCAAATGTACAGGGAGTACCAAGGGAAAGGAGGTGAAGGGAGTGGAATACGTTCTTCAACTCCAATTAGAACAATCTCTGGAGTTAGCAAAGCAGCTGAATCCAAGGGAAAGCAACAATGTTTGGAGTTAAAAGAAGATATTCCTGCTTCTTCCTGCATTGATGATGATAATATGGAGTGCAGTACTGAGAAAAAAGAGACAAGTACCTCATCAGATGGTGACCAACAAACTCATTCAGTGTCTAATCATAGGGAGAAGTTAGAGGGGGAAGACAGGGACACTACAGAGGCTTTAAAAGCAACGTCTTGTGCAGAATTTTCTTCAGAACCAGAAGCACTAAAGCCCAGTGTTTCAGAAATTAGTACTGGAATAGCTGAAGCAATTGAAGATTCTCTGAGCCAAGCTGCTGAGCTTGTGGAAGAAACAGTAGCTGTCACTGCTGCTTCTTTAGCAATGCAAACTACTTTGGAAGGGGAAACTCCTGAAATTCCAGAAAGACCAGAAAAATCAACAGTAGAGGTGGAAGATGAAGATGGCTTTGTTGATTTGAAAGGGGAAAGTAGTATGCCGTTACCTTCAGAAGAGTTTGTAGAAACGAACAAGGAACATAGCTCCAATGAAAGCAAACTGACAAGGCAGGAAAAAACAATAGAGAAGCAACCTGAATCTATGCTTTTAAAATCTGGAGATAATGAAGGTATGGATGGGGAAAAACAAGAACTGACTTCTTTACCGGAAACAGTGAGTTCCGCAGTTCAAGAAGTAGTGACTCAACCGGATTCAGAAGGGAAAAAGAAGCTGGAAGAAGAAAAGATTCTTTCTAGTGAAACCAAAACGGCAGAACAAAACGCAAATGCACCTGTGTCAGAACCCACTGGAACCTGTGACAAAAGAATTGCCAAGCTTGATGTTTCTAGTGTTGCATCAGATACAGAAAAACTGGAACTGAAAGCTAACAGATGTCTAGAAGCACCTCTGCCCCACAGATCTGTACCTGAGGTAAATTCTACCTGTCCTGTCTACCTGTCTATCTTATAAAAAAAGAACTTCCTTTTAATTTCAAGATTGTTGAAACAGTGTGCCCATACACATTTTTGGGATTTTAATGCGTGTGGATTTTGTGAGCTATCTAAAGAATACTTTCAACCTTGGATTAATTCTTACTAATTTGTGTACTGAGAAGTCTCTAAGAGTTTATTCTTTCTACATCCACTGGGTGTTGATGGAGATTGAGTATTTGGCTAGATGGACACTTCATCTGCGTTGGTTCTTAAGTTTGAAGAACTGAAAGAAGCATTTATATATCCTGAGAGGATTTTACCTAGAATTTCTGTGCTTCTTTACTCAACCTGCTTTTACTCATTTCAGTCTGGTCTCTTATACTGTCAATTCTTACAATTATTGAGAAGTAAACATTGCTTGTGCAGAAAAAAAAGCACTAAGTTTCTTTCATATCCTGGTGGAACTTGTGAAAATATTTGTTACACTAGCTTCTCTGCAGGAGGTACACACACAAGAAAATGAAAATTTGAAACTAAAATTTGATAGGATTGTCACTCCATCACATCAGCCTACCTTTTTTGTGCAAGTGTAATTTAAAGCTGGGCTTCTGTTGCATGCTGCAGTGCTCCACCTCTCTAGTGTTTAGTTTCTAACTCAGCTTTTCATGGTTAAATAGTCATGTATCTGAGTACTTCCCTTCTGCAGAGATACCTGCTAATGGATGCTCTTCATTCTGCACCATTCTTCCTTAAAGGAGGAAACCCACTGTCTACAGCAACATATATTCCCCCTGTGGTAAGGTTGGGCTGCTGCTTGTGTATGGCTAGACCGACAGGTGTGGTAGTGCAGCTGTAGACTAGTTTGTAGGTTTGGTATATCCAGTAAATAGCATTTGTGTAATAGTTTTAGCTTTATATGAAACCATGTACACAGTCTAAACTTGTTGAATATCTAAAATCTCAAGTCTATTAAATGTGTTTTAGTGTATGCCATGGAAACTAATAACCAGAGTGTATTGTACTTTTTTCATCTGCAAACTGTATTCAGACCTCAAGGCAGCAAGATTCTTCAGGACAAGAACTAGCTGCTACATCAGATGGGCAGAGAAGAGACTCTAGGTCAACTGTGTTCCGTATTCCTGAGTTCAAGTGGTCACTGATGCATCAGCGCTTGCTCACAGACTTACTCTTTTCCATAGAAACAGATATACAGATGTGGAGAAGGTAAATTTCTATGCGTTATAGGGAATGATCTAGACTGGCATTTCAATTATAATTAACTTGAGATTTTGTTGAAACTGCATCAGAATCACTCTCTGAATTTTGCACATCTGGTATTTTACTCATACAGTAGCCTTACTTATTTTGTGACCTATATCCAAATATTCTCAAATTTTAAGACTCTTTACAGGCATAAATGCGTATTGGTTGAGGGCCTACGCATATATTTTGACTGAAATCCTGGCTATATTTAAGTTAATGCCAGTCTTGCTGTTGATTTCTTTTTTTTTTTTTTTTTTAATTGGACCGTGATTTTCATGTTCCTAATGTATGGACAGGCCTGCATCTCTTATTAGTATGTAAATATGGACTAAAGAACTCCAAACCTATCCCAAATAATATTTATTACTTCTGCATTTATACACACTGTGTTGCTGTTTTGATAGGGCTCTGTGAACACAGAGATCTTGTCTTCTATGCATTTAAAAATTAACTTGTAACAGGGATCTGGAATGTAATCATAAAGATGAGTTTAGTTAAAAAAAAAAAAGGAAACTTTGAAAACAGTGGTGATTCTGCATTTTAATGTTAAGATTTAATAACTTAAATAAGAGTGGTGTCTATTATTAGCTTGTAATAGTGAATGTCAAATTTAAATTGAACCACATAGCAGTACTGACCTGATGAAAAGGAATGTAAGGATGAAGAAATAGAGTATTTAAATTATTAAAACAATTTAAACTGAGATGAATTTTTGTTTGACTGTGATTTTTAGGATGTGATTAAATTAACCTTTCAGGACATCGTCAGATATAGTTAAAATATATTTTTAGTTTAGGTTCTGTTTTGAAAATCTATTTTCATGTTTAACAGGATTTAAGTTTTTGTATTTCATTGATTTTTTTTTTTTTTTTTTTCTAATTTCTCTGAGAAGCCCCTCAGAGAAGTGAGAGTGTTTGTTTTATTTTTCTGAACTTCTAAGTGCAGATCTCGTTCACACGAGTTTCCAGGAAACTTTATTGTATTGCCTGATACAGTGACTTTTTCTATGGCAACTAATCATAAACCAGTCTATAATGTATGTTTATCCAAATGATTAACACACACATCTTGATGTTTTTAGCAAGCTATGATCTGGAGAGATTTAAGAACAGAAAGGAAGGGTAGTTTTAGATTTAGATTAGGCTACATCAGTTGACCCTTACGGTCATGTGATATTTGCTGCCCCACTGCTGTCTGTCTGGTTTTAGTTTTATGAAAGCATAAAGATGCTAAAATACCACAAAAATAAAGATGTATTCTCAATGGTGGTTTTTTGTTTTTTGTTTTTTTGGACAGCCATTCTACAAAAACTGTGATGGACTTTGTGAATAGCAGTGATAATGTCATATTTGTGCACAACACAATTCACCTCATCTCTCAAGTGATGGACAACATGATCATGGCTTGTGGTGGTATATTGCCATTGCTTTCTGCTGCCACATCTGCTACTGTAAGAAATTTCATTTTTATTTGGAAATTTATCACTTGTAGGAGGATGCCTTTCTTTATGCAGTGTATTAACTATTATATCTGTCCTTTCGGGAAACAGGAATGCGCGTGGGATATTTCCACAAGCACCTCTTTCTTCCCTTTCCTACCTCCATGCTTTCCCTAAGATAAATTGGGTGCCTAGCTTCGTTGACCCACAGTGGTCTGGAATGGGATTAAATCCCAATACTAATGATCCTAGAATATGACTAATTACTACTTTTGAATGTAACTGAAAATGAACTTCCAGCATACATTTTTCTTCACTGGAGTTACAGGGATATCACCTTTGTGAAAAAGTACATGTTGCTTTCAATTTTTCCTTATGTAGCATGAATTGGAGAATATTGAGCCAACTCAAGGACTTTCAGTAGAAGCATCTTTAACATTTCTCCAGAGATTAATCAACCTTGTGGATGTGCTAATTTTTGCAAGCTCTCTTGGTTTCACTGAAATTGAGTCTGAGAAAAATATGTCATCTGGAGGAATTCTGCGACAATGTCTTCGTCTGGGTAAGCAAATAAAACCACTTAATGAGCACAGGAGCTTGCTGTTACTAAATCATTAGCAATTGTTAGCTTATTTTTTTTCTGTCTTTTTTTTTTTAAAATCAAGTTTAAATTTAGGTAAAGAAGGATTGGGATCTTTTACTATTTTACTATTACTGTATACTCCAATGCATATACATGGGGTTCTTTTCCTCTTTAAAAAGTTTAAATAAGATAAATGATTAAGTTTTGGTAGCCTGACTGTTGTGGATGCATCTTTTCATTTTATCCATGAAGATATTTCTTTTTCCAAAGTTCCCCAAATAGTCAAGGCTGAGAACATAACAGCTTTAAGAAAAAGAAATCTTGTGCTGTATACAAAAATGTGAATCTTTACAATACATAGAAAAGAGGTTTAAATCTTGATATTGGTAGATGAAGGTATGGTGAAAACTAGAGATGTAAATCTCTAAAGATTAGGGTTCAAATCAGGCAGTAGTTGTATCCAGTATTATAGTGTGTTTGCATCAAATTGGATTGAAAGAAAGTGGTCATTACCTAAAAAAGTAATGACTCTTGTGGAGATGAGAACATACAAGATCGTAACTGGGTTCAGTTAGTTAATACAGGACGAGGGTATACATGCTAGTTGCATGCTATAAGACTTTTTGTAATGAAAAGTTTTAATTTGCATGAGTGCCAGAGCAGCTCAGAGCCTCAACAGTAACTAGCCTTCCTCTCCCTTTCTAGGCAATTAAAACTTTGTGCAGGTAGAACAAGATTTATGGGATGCAAACAGGTATAGAGGTGGGGTAGTTCTTTTTTCCTTTGAAAATAATATTAGAAGATGAAACAGGTACAATTGTGAAGCTAAAAGAATAAATTGTGTAACTTCAGAACATTTAGTCCAAGAGTAACAGAGCATTGTGGAGCAAACATTGTCATTTGTCTCACTAGTGTATCACTTGTCTTTCTTCCTTGCTAGTCTGTGAAATTTAGCTGTCTTCACCCTCTCCCTGCCATGGTTGTATGCATGGTAAAATTTAAATGAAGGATGCTAACTTACTCACTTTGAAGTATCCAATAGATATAGCATACGTGTTCTAATAGTTTAGTATTAATAATTAGTTATAAATTATTAAAGAATTTTGAGCATTGTTTTGTGACTATTTAAAATTTATGGAAACAAAGTATCATTTCACTGATGTGCTTAAACTTTTTAGTTCAAGTGATAAACATAAATGTATTATACATCTCTGTAAGGGTTATAAACAATACTATTTCCCGGAGTAATTCTTAACACTTCTTTTCCCTTCAAGTATGTGCAGTAGCCGTAAGAAATTGCTTGGAGTGTCAGCAGCGTGCACAGATGAAGCCTACTGGAGACATTGGGAAGAACCAAAAAACAGTGCAGGGCTTTATAGGAACAGGAAAGTCTACAGCAAAGGCAAGTATAAGACCACATTTAGGAGCACAAAAGTCAATAATTATTACTGTATATAGAGGGATAAGGTTTTAAATTTATACCTGCACCACTGATAATTTAGTAGAGCTGAAGGGCATGAACGCTGGAAATCCTGAAGTAGTTTTCCAAGATGTGAATTTAACACTTACATATTTAACCTTCCACAGTAAAATAAATTTGTCACAAGAATTTGCCAGATTTTTTTTTTTTCCTTTAAGAATGAAATGCATATCTGATCTTTGTGTTCTCGTTATGACAATGTGATGTACAGTGAGTGGGTGATTGTACACACTTAATGATTCTTGGTAGAATGCTTTTAAAAACAGAATCTGAAGCAATTGCTTCTTTTTTTTTTTTCTTTTCAATAGAGTCCAGTGGACATTGTGACTGGTGGCATTTCTCCAATACGAGACCATGACAGACTTCTGCAGGATATGGATATTAATCGACTTCGAGCAGTAGTGTTCAGAGATATAGTAAGTTACAAATAATGTTTTCTTTGTAGCTAGATTTCTGCATACATCAGTTCGCTGAACACTTGCTATGTATTATGCAGTTTGGCTAAATTGAATTTACAAAACCTGAATACTGCTCACAATAAATAGGAACACATAATACTCTGCAGCTGTTGTAGTGTTTGGGATTGGAAAGAGGAAGAGGTGAAAATTGCTACCTGCTGATCAGGCTCTTTGGTATGTTCCTAAGAGCTGATTCTCTGGAATTCTGCTTATTGTATTTTAAATATGTTGTGTTTAGTATAAATATAAACTTTCACATGCTGTACATAAACAAACTGTTTATGTATACTATGTATCATAAAGATATTTATGTATACTTTTTGAAAAATTAGTATCTTTCTAGCTAATTAGATATTAGAGGTCATCTCTAATTCCTTTGCTTCCCCTCAGAGGAACCAATTTGTGTGCATGTGCTGTAAATATGCATATGTTTTTTTAGTCTGGAATTGACTAAAAATGTCTTTGCCCTGTGTCAGCAACTTTATAGCTGATATTGAGGAAATTGAGATTGATTGCTTGAAAAAAAACACCTCTGTAAGCAAATACAGCAGCTATAATGGCTATGACTCATTGGTGGCCACAAGCTTGGACACCAGAACTTACTTTACAATAATTGGACTATTTAGCAAGTATAATGATTTACACAGTGACTTTTGTTCTATCCAGAATAGTGAAGGATCTTTGGTTTTTACCTTTACAGCAATTAATGATTGAAACATGCTTTTTTCAACCCCTACTTCAGTATCAGTGTGTGCAAAAGAGTAACAGGAAATGAATCTTCCATACCGGTGGCAACTAAAATAATCCTAATGATGCAGTCTTCAAAATAAAGCACATTTTGTGTACTTGTTTTTTTTAAAAAAAAACACAAACAAACAACAAAAACAACAACAAAACCCCCAAAAACCACACTGCACACAACCTCAGCTTTTTTTGCATATCTAATCCACCAGGTTTTCTGTTTCATGAATAAATGTAAAATCATGCAATCATAGAATGGTTTGGGTTCGAAGGGACCTCAAAGATCATCTAGTTCCAACCCCCCCTGCCATGGGCAGGGGCACCTTCCATGAGACCAGGTTGCCCAAAGTCCCATCCAACCTGGCCTTGAACACTTCCAGGGAGGGGGCATCCACACTTTCTCTGGGCAACCTGTTCCAGTGCCTCACCACCTTCACAGTAAACAATTTCTTCCTTAGATCTAATCCAAATCTACCTTCCTTCAGCTTAAGGCCGTCACCCCTTGTCCTATCACTACATGCCCTTGTAAACAGTCCCTCTCCAGATTTCCTGTAGGTCCCTTCAGGTACTGGAAGGCTGCTAGAAGGTCTCCCCAGAGCCTTCTCTTCTCCAGGCTGAACAACCCCAACTCAGCCTGTCCTCATAGGAGAGGTGCTCCAGCCCTCTGATCATCTTGGTGGCCCTCCTCTGGACTCACTCCAACAGCTCCATGTCCTTCTTATGTTGAGGGGCCCCAGAGCTGAACTCTGCTTTTTGGCTACTGTGTTGAACTGTGGAGAAAAAGTAGACTTTCAAAGATCTATTTTGGAATAGTTTTCCTTTGAGCTGCTTATACTAAATATTTTGTATTGGATTTGCATGCAGTTTCTTGCATTGTATTCAGCGTATAGAATTCTGATTGGCATGATTTAAACCCATATAGGAGGAACTTGGATGGATTCCACTTAACCACTAGTAGTAGTACTTCCAGTAGTATATGAACTTTATTTCAAGCAGTTCTACACACATAGCAGAAAAAATAAGGAAATAATTCACTGGATCACAACTTTGCAAGACAGTTTCCAACAGTACTTAATAAAACTTCATCTAGCAAGAAAATTCTTTATAATCCTTACCATTGGCGTGGATTTCCATCAATTTCTCACTGTGCTTGCCTGATGCTAATCTGTTATTAGCTTTACTGTTTCTGTCTTGTTCTATGAAAATTAAGGATTTGGGTCAAGCCAAGGGGAATATAGGTTGTTTCTTCAGTGTAACAGAAAGGATCCAGCTATGTTATCTTGCTCTTAATAGAGAACTTCTCATAAACTTCTCCCAGTATAGCTTATTAAAGAACTCTTTATGGAATGTGAGGCTTCAGTAGGCACTACAGTCACAGTAAAATGAGCTTTATATTTTAACTTTCTTGAACTGCTCAGAGGGAAAAATTGAATGCTACTTGAGCCCTTATGTAAATGATGGAAACCCCCCACCCCCTCTCTCTTACTGACTGGTCAGTGAGGATCTAAATACTCAGTGTTCCTGTGGTCCCAAAGTGTACAAAACTTTTCTTACTTTGACGTCCAAAGGGGACAGGCTTAGGCTAAATGACAATGTCTATTCAGATCTGGGACATGGTACTCTCCTCTGTTTCACTAGGAGTACTGAGTACTGTGGGGAGGTACCTAGCATATCTCATATTAAGATTTGTTTTTAAGATTTTCTTAAAATATCTTCATAAAGTTACAGCTGTCATGCAAATGCATATTTGTCAATTCTTGTTTAAATTGTACATAGTACAGTACATCCATCTAGACAATCTGATGTTGAAATAAAATCTTAACACTGGTTCTGGAATTTGTTCCACTGCCTTCATTAACATGTAGTAGTTTATAAATGCTTTTACAGTTTTGTTGAGTACACTTGCCTGGTTAACAGCAAATGCTGTTAATATCTTGGCACATTTGAGGAAACGTTATAGAGGAAACACCTGTAAATAAATAAAGGAGACCTGGTCCCTGCACTAATTCGAAGCATGTAGTCAAAACACACAACCTTAGTCAAAGTTGTCATATTTATAAATGAAAAATGGAAGTATTAGTGCCACTTGAATACAATTGCTGTATTCCCTAGCTTTATAGGTGAGACAAACTGTGACTAGAGAATATTGTTCTTCCATTGTTGACATTTCAGCTTACTCTTGGTCTGTTTATGGTAGCGCTGGGCATACTTTACAGAAAAATAAACATGCTGCTGAAATTGTAATGGAAAAATCTGTGTGTGTGTCTCTTTTTTGCAGGAGGATAGTAAACAGGCTCAGTTTTTGGCTTTGGCTGTTGTGTATTTTATTTCTGTCCTCATGGTTTCAAAATACAGAGATATACTGGAGCCCCAAAATGAAAGACAACCACCAAACCATAGCCTGTCATTGAAAGGATCAGAGAATGAAAAGAATGAAACTCCTGCTACAGGTGAACTTTTAATTATTTGGCCAAATGAAATAACGTGGCTTATGCATCTTAAAATTCTGTAGAAGTCCTTGTGAGATTGTATAGAAATATGTGCATTGTAACCACTTAAACAACATTATAGCCTTCATTTTGCCTTAGTATTTGTGTGTAACTTTTTCTGATCTGAGACGAACCTAATCTATAGGTTGATTTTGCTGTGTAGAGGTGGTTAATCTCACTGAAGTAGCTAAGTATTCATGAATGGTTGTTGCAGAAACGTTACTATTTTGCATAAGGTTAAGTATGCATAGACTGGCAGCTTTGTGTTTCCACTATAAGACTTCTTTCTCCTATTCTTTGTTAGGGCAATCAATTAATTTTCTTTCTTTGACTGTTGAGTCAATGTCTTCTATTTCTTTGTCTTAATTTTTGCATGTTATGACTTTTCAGGCTTCTCAGAATTTAGAAGGAAATTTTTCTAAATTGTTCTAAGTTTCCTATTAAATTCTTATAGATAATATTAAATCTCTAAGTTGGCAAGAGGAAATACTTATAGCTGTGTTATTTCACTTGTCACCTGTTGGTGTTACTTCTTTAGGAGCAATGTGGTGAAAGCAATTCCGTTAATAATCAACTTAAAATGTGTTTTCTGGTTTTGGTATGAACAGATGTGGAAAACCCATCTGCTGCTCTCAGTGCTTCAGCCTCCACTGAAGATTCAGAAAGTACAGCATCTGTACGAAGAAGGGATTCTGGTCTTGGGGAGGAACCGGCTTCAGGGCAAGGAAACAGTTCTGGTAGTGTTGCTAAAGCAGGACCTCTGAATGTCAGTGCAGGTCCGGATGCAATCAGTGAAGTACTACGCACGCTCTCATTAGAAGTAAATAAGTCTCAGGAGGGCAGAAGTGAGACAGGAACTGAGGATAGTAAGCCTGCAACTTCTGTACCAGCTGCAAAAAATGTCAATGTAAAGGACATCCTGAGAAGCTTGGTAAGCACACCAGTTGATGGGACTGCAGTGGATACTTCTCTTCTGTCACCAGCCTTCCTTGGCGTATTGGGCGATGGAGCTGCTGAGCAGCCTGTACAGTTCCATTCCTTTGACAGGTAATCTAACTTCTAAAATACTTGGGCTATTTCAGTTTGCTTAAAATATCTGTAAGGAACAGAAAGATTCAGATTTCAGTTCACCAGATCTCGTGTACAGTGTCATTTAGTAATTAATATGATCAAGACGCTTTGATTTGCAAGTAGAACTTTGACTACAAAGTCCACTAACATCACATAGGTTCATCATGAAGGTATGCTCTGCAATTCGTGGGATGCTATGTTATGCTACAAAAGACTGTGGAAATGAAAAATGATTGGTGATTGGGTTATAATTGAAGGTCTTGAAGAGGGGCTGGCTTCATAAGAGTTAACTCTGTCTCCATACATGTTACAGCTCAGAAGCAATGGTAAGAGGGCAAATAAATTGCCTAGAAATAACTGCAAGAGTAAATGAAAAGATTAAGGGTGTAAGCTGTTCTTTTGTTTTTCCTGTTCTCCTGTTCCTTACTGCAGTGCTTGCAGATGAGTGCTGCTGTCCTGTGCATATTTAGTCAGTTTTAAAGGACTCAGGAAACAAAATGGACATTATATAATTTAATGGAACAATGTGTAGATTAGCTTGTGTATTGATCACAAAGCTGTATCTGGTTTCTGTTCCTGTGGGCCCGCAAAAGAATACCGGTTTAATAATAGTTACAAATGGATCAAAAACAATGAAGTAATCATTGTCCTATCACTACATGCCCTTGTAAACAGTCCCTCTCCAGATTTCCTGTAGGCCCCTTCAGGTACTGGAAGGCTGCTAGAAGGTCTCCCCAGAGCCTTCTCTTCTCCAGGCTGAACAACCCCAACTCAGCCTGTCCTCATAGGAGAAGTGTTCCAGCCCTCTGATCATCTTGGTGGCCCTCCTCAACCATGTCCTTCTTATGTTGGGGGTCCCAGAGTTGGACACAGTACTCCAGGTGGAGTCTCACCGGAGCAGAGTAGAGGGGCAGAATCAACCTCCCTCAGCCTGCTGGCCACGCTGGTTTTGATGCAGCCCAGGACACGGTTGGCTTTCTGGGCTGCAAGCGCACACTGCCAGCTCATGTTGAGCTTTTCGTCAACTGACATCCCCAAGTCCGTCTCCTCAGGGCTGCTCTCAATGCATTCTCTGCCCAGCCTGTAGTTGCGCTTAGGATTGCCCTGACCCATGTGCAGGACCTTGCACTTGGCCTTGTTGAACTTACGCAGTTTGCATGGGCCCACCTCTCAAGCTTGTCAGGTCCCTCTGGATGGCATCCCTTCCCTCCAGCATGTCAACCGCACCACACAGCTTGGTTTTGTCAGCAAACTGAGGATGCACTCTATCCTACTGTCCATGTCACTGACGAAGATATTAAACAGTGCCAGTCCCAATACCAGCCCCTGAGGAACGCTACTTGCCACTGATCTCCACCTGGACATCGAGCCATTGACCACAACTCTAATCATCTAGGTGTCCTTCTACCTATACAATACTCCAATATTCAGTTATGAAAATGCATCTGTCTTCTGCCTTCTGGTGCTAACGGCCTACTTTAAATCTTTCAGGCTTCATTCAGTAGATATGTCCCATAGCTGTTAGATTCGCTTTGTTGTTATAATAGCTTTTAAAATTTTGTTTCTTTTTAATAAATAGCTGCCTTTCTTAATGCTCAAATGCTGTAGTGGATTTTAAAATGGAGCATTCCTTCTTTGTTTCTTTTTCTTTTAGATTGTAATCCCTTTTTTCTGATAATAATTTTGGTGTCACCTACATCTCAGTCCCATTAGCTCGTTATCTTTTCCCAAGTGTAATAGACCACATTGTCTTTTACTAAGCTTGCTGACTTATACCTCTCCAGGATTCCCAAAAATAACAAAGAAAACAAAAAACCAAAAGAAAGAATCCCATAACACTTGCATTCCTGCCTCCAGAAAAGCCTTAGTCATATCCAGAAGTCCTGCAGTTGGTCTCGTGCAAGGGAATCCCTTGTTACCATACCAGTATCTGATCCTCTGCTTATTCCTGAACTTCCTCTGGCTCTGATGTCTTTGCAGTCTATGGCTGCCTTGCTCAAACTAGCAAACTTAGATGACCCAAGAAAGGAGGGCAGCTCTGCCTGGGGTATGGATGCAGCTGTCACAACATGTCTTCTCAGCTCAGATTGCTGTATCACTAATGGGGGAAGAGATGGTGGTTGTCTGGCTAGATTAGACACAGATGATGTATGCTAGCATTTGGCCCCCTTGCTCTTGTCTCAAAGTAAATACTGTGTTCTGCTTGTGATGCTAAGCAGGAAGACTTTCTTCGGGAGCAGTAGGAGGATGGAGGCAGAGCGGGAAAATTGGGAGAAGAGGGGCACTGAATTAGAACTTGTCATGCCTCTCTCCCTGCTGCTTTTAGCACTTCCCAATTGAGGCCTATCATTACTCTTTATGGCCAGTGAGCAGTTGATGTGAAATAGCATAATGTTTTTCCTCAGGAAATTCTTACTGTTCATTGCTGAGTGGTAAAGATTTGAACCACAAAATAACGTTTGTCTGAAGATCTGGTACAGAAGTGCATGTTGTATTTAGGAATTATTTTTTAGCTATTGTTAAAACTGAAGGTTTGTGCTGCCTGTGTGAATCTGACTTGAATTGGTGTGAAGCAGGTTAACTAGGCAGAAGTAATTGGGCATTTGCAGTCTCGCAGTCTTGATTTCTGACATAGGTAAATTGCACCTACAGAACCTTATCAGAGGAAACTGATTTAATTTGATAACACGTACACTAATGAAATACCGGCTATTGATAGCAGCCCTTCAGTCACTTGTAATTCTCTGTTCTTTTTTTCTATATAGTTGCAAAGTCACTCAAATAACGAAAAAAAACCCTAAATTGCAGTATGTTTTGCAAAGCAAGTAGCTGAAAAGTTGAACTACTTGCTAGTTTGTCCTTTTACTTTTCCAGTGCTGCACTGTCCCAGAATGGACTCTTCTCTCCTTTTTCCTACCTCTGAAGCACCAGCCATTTGTAATGACAACTCTCACTGTTCTCTCACTTAACCTTGAGACATAATTAGTGTATCAGATACTGAAAGGAACCATTCTAATGAAGGAACATATACAGAGGAGTGAAAGCACAGTGCTGTCAGTCCACGTACACCTTGTGAATGGAAGAGCAGAGGACAAGGAGTTTTGTAAGGGTTTGTGTAGCTATCTGCACTGCTCCACAGTGATAACTTGAGGGTATTAGTTTCTATGACTTTTTGTGTTTAGTGGGTGGGGCTAAATATGTGAAGAAAAGGCCATTAACTAGTATAAAATATTTTGTCCTTCAGCAATTGCACGTGACCTTGGTATGTCAGCGGCTCTGTTGTTCCTAGGTGGCTTAATTTTTCATTTCCTTCCTTTTGTGGGTATGTCAGGTAGACAAAAGTGTACTTAACAATGTAGAAGTCTTGCCTCTAGTCAATTATCATCTGATAGTGACATGCACAATCTTGCATCTATGGTAAATACATTGATTGTTGATAAGGCACATTGCTAACTGGCTAATAAATCAGTTAGTGAAAAATAACAACTGTGTATATGAAATATTTATATTTGAAATTATATAGACAGGAAAGTTTCATAACTACTTGAAAGTGACTATCTTTATATAGTGCAACTCTACTTAAAATACAACTTTATCCTCTGAAATGGCACCTAGTGACAACAGCGGGAAGGAATTGTACCAGGGAAGGAAAAACCTTTATACAAGAAACTGTAATAGCTCTTATCTCTGGGATAAACAAAAATACTAAGGTACATTGGGAAAGTTTGGAAAAACGGGGTTTGGGATGCTCTCTTATTTTCTGTTTCTGGTTTACATTTAATATATTGTTTGATGACAAACACAAGTTCTGTGAGTTAACTTTTTTTTTTTTCCCTTTTAAAGACACTTTGTTAAAAGTTGTTCCCATGCAGCAGTTTACCAGTGGGGTATCTCTGGGAATTTCAAAGCATCTCTCTGATCCTGCATTTATCTCAGGAATGCTGTGTCAGAAATCAAAACTCTCCTCATATCTTAAGGATTATCAACTTCCCAGCCATAGCTGGAGAGTATACAGTAACAGCTATGTGAGTGAAACCTTACTGAAAGGCTGCCAGGTTGCAAGCCTTTGCAAACAACTAGGTGTATGTGTTCATTCTCGTGCCAAAAATCTTCCCCTTATCTTATGCAAAGATGCAATCTTGTGATTAGTGGGTGCCAGGGGTTTATCATGATAAAGTTCAAGACTTGAATTGGCTTTTTCCCAAGATCCACAGGGACATGAATTAATGTTCCAATTTCAGTGTGTCCTAAAACAGCAGTTTTCTTATTTAGTAGTGATCTTGTAGAAAAAGGCAGGGGGGCTAATACAAGCAAATTTAAATAAAACAGAAATAAAAATAACCAAAGCTTAGGATAAAAAAAAAAAGATGACATTTTGCTTCAGTTAGTCTAATAAACCCCATAACCTATCACTTGCCATTTTTACTGTGCAATTTAAAATAAAGCCTTGGTCTCTCCTGGCTTCTACTACTGTTTGCGGAAACATTCAATAATCATGTCATTATAGGAAGCTGATGCTGAGGGTTCAGAGGAATATAGGCCCTTAAATCATGGTCTTGTACCATAGAGCTTAAAGCTGCAGCTAAGCTGTAACTTACAGAACAGATATGTTAATAAGCTTGTTTATCATTTTGGAACATCGTCTAGAAGCTGCTTAGTTTGGCTCAGCATGTATTTATGCATGTCCTGGTTTTCGGCTAGGATAGAGTTAATTTTCACAAGAAGCTGGGAGGGGGCACAGCCAGGACAGCTGACCCAAACTAGTCAAAGGGATACGCAATACCATATGACGTCATGCTCAGTCTATAAGGGTGCTAGCTGGCTGGAGGAGGAGGAGGAGGGATCACTGCTCCCAAATGGGCTTGGGATTGGGCTCTGGCGGTGAACATTGTTTATCACCTGCTTTATATATTCTGTTATAAGTACCGTTGCTATTTTCCTCTTCCTTTGCTGTCCCAGTAAACTGTCCTTATCCCAACCCACGAGTTTTGCGTTTGTCTTCCCATTCTCCTCCCCGTCCCACCTGGGCGGGGAAGCATGAGTGAGCAGCCCTGTGATGCTCAGCTGCTGGCTGGGGCTAAACCACGACAATGCATTTGTCAGCGGTGTGCATGTGCCTTTGTAATGGTTGGTTGTGGTATTTCAGTTTAATCAAAAGTCCTTTTTTTATATGGAATGAATACATTTTAGACTTCATTTATTTGGGCCTCAAATATAAAAAGAATAAACTTGTTGTTGACAAGATTAAGTCTACCAGGTACAGGTAGAGACAGAATATGAGAAAGGGGAGATCTGTAGATCAAGGTGCATATGCTGTGATGAGAAACTCAGCTCTTTTGGCACACCAGCAATTTGCATTCTGCAGGGGCTGAAGAGTCAAACCATTTGAAGACTTCTCCCTGCCAAGCTGATTTTAAAGTTCTCTTACAAAATTGATTGTATTCTTTCTATCATCTCTTCCATTCCCCTCCCTGCCCCTCTCCCCCCTCAATCTGTCATGGTTTTGAGAGTCTCTTATTCTTCCTTTTTCCTTGGGTGTTTCAAAGGGGACATAAGAGAATGGGTATTATCTACAGACAGCAGAGCCCATAGAATGGCACTGACATGGCAGGCTGCTTTCCTGGCTCACAAAGTAGAGGTAAAAATAAGTCTCTGATCCTCTTTACTGGTCTCTTGCTCATTGCATAGGAGCCCTGCAGTGGGCGTTGTTCTGGTAGCCTGGAACAAGACTAACTTCTGGTTTTGAGTTAAAACCATTATCCCATAGGGAAACAGACAAACTGTCACCTGTGTTGCTGTTCAGTGCTAAAAAATGGAATGCTAAGAATTAAAACTCTATAAATTCCTGTATGTCAAGAGGAATTAGAGCTCATGTAAGTATTTTTAAATTGTAGTGAGGTCATCAGTTTGGCCCGGCTCATGTTTTATTAGGAATATTTGACTTGCACCCAGGGAAAATTTGTAACTTGAAATATATTTAAAATTAATTGCAGACTTGCCAACTTCAAAAAACCAAATATTTAAGAAAATGTACTCAAAATTTAGGAGATATTTATAAATATTTTGTATCTTTATGTTGAAACAGAAGAATCAATGATCTGAAACCAAGAAAGCTTTCAATAAGTAAATCCTTATAGAATTTGGTAGAATAGATCATTATTGTGTAAGCCTTTGTCTGTGATGGAAGTCAGTGTTCAGCTCAGTGGTCTGTGCTCATTCAGCAGTGAATAATTGTCTGCAACACGAAGGCTTCTTACACTTCAGCATAATTGGGACTAATAACACACTGACCTTCTGGCTAAGATGTATTTATGGTGGCTAGTTCTCACTATGCCTGACCTACGTTTATCAGTTCACGTGCTATAAATTCCTACTTTAAACCTTTAATATTTGATTTTAAATTAAAAAAGGCAAACATCTAATATGGTCATGTAAATGAGGCAATTAAACTATCATTTTTACCATAGTGCTTGAGGCTTGCTTGAAATACACCTTAAGAATATTTTTTGTGCAATTTTTCTTGTATCTGAATCTTACGATAATAGGTGTTACAATATACAAATGTAACCCAAAAGCATAGAGTTAATTGAAATGGTGTGATAATATGAATGTTAAGGAATAAAATGTATTGACGGTTTTCTTCCATGTGACATGTCTCTACCCATGTGTGAGGTTGCTTAATCTGCGTTGTTATTCTGATGAAATTAATGCATGATTACAGATGGATTTTCAAATATATTATTTATGTAGATCTAAGGAAATATACTATGACGCCACTTATTGATGAACATTTTATTCACGTGTAGCGATATTAAACTTTTTAAAAGAAATGCTTATCACTGTAGCTACAAAAAAGGACTTATTTGTGTACTTTTTGAAAGCAAGTGCCCTCTTACTTGAGATAAGTTGAAAGCATGTGAATTTTTAAGACACTTCTCTGACAAATTTACCTAATTTAATAATGTGCTAAACACTCTGTGTTTTCCAAATAATTTATTTACTACAATATTTAATCTTGATTTTCCACTGTCTCATACATTCTTTCTGCCAGTTGCATACATTTTACTTAGGTTAGCATTTAAATAATCTTTTAAAAGAACACAAAGGAACATTGATGGTTAATGGCAATTATTTCTGTTTGAGCACAGTTGCATTTCTACCTAAATATTCAGAGACAATATCATATTACTACACAAAGAAGGCAAAATGTAGGGATTTCAGAATATAAATAAAGAAACATGGCCAATGTTTATGCTTCAAATACCTTAATTTGCTTTCCAGTATGTGGTAAATATCAATCTGTATGTGATTTCCAAGCAGAACTTTCATACCTTGAAGAAGGCCTGGAAATGGAAGCTCCTAAAAGAAATCCTGCAACTGTAACATTGGTCACCATTGAAAAGAGAGACATACATAGCAGTAAATGTTACATTACAAATAATGCAGCAATTTATAGCTATAAAGTAATTATGTTAAGATACTTCAATGTATTGGTTTGTTGTTCTTGAACTATTATAAGGATTTTTTTTTTTTTTTAGATCAGAAGGTCATGGCAACTGACCAGAAGACAAAGTACATTCAGGGTTTGAGGTTTCTTTACATCATAATTTTTGGACAATGTCCAGTGCTTCTTTTGGCTTTGTGCTTCAGATTGACACAGCTTTCAGGAGGAGGAACCTTCTTTCCTCACCATAAATACTGTTTATTTTATTTTGACTGGAAAAATCGGAATCATTTCAGTTGACTCTTGAAGATCACTATCTAAAATAAATTCTGTTCAGAACTGGTCTGAGGCTAGAAACAGCTTTATGGTGAGTTGTTCAAAGCCTCTGTTTTCTTCCAAGGTTCAGATTTTTTAAAGTGAAGGAGCAATTTCTCCAGCCCCTATACTGTTGCCTTTTATCTTGCTGAATAGTTATGGAGCACAGCAGAAGTCTTTGGCTGGTGGTGCATCATGAACACTCTGAATCCTTAAGCAGGCTTATAACGGAGAGGACCAAAATCTAACATAACCTTTAAATATAGGAATTATCATAGAATTTATGAAGTAGATTTTAAAATTAATTTTTCAAGCTAAAAGCTAAAACTTTTTTTTTCCACTAGGATATGATAAATAACCAAAATTTCTCAGAAAACTTTGTGAGAGTCAGTGTCTCTTGGTCAAAGCATGTGGTGACTGTCTGGAATACACATGTGCACACCCATGTGTACTCTTTATAAGGCAGCATACATTCTTCTTTATTTTGAAATCTGAAACCTGTACTTATTCATTTTTATTCCTTGAATCAAAGCAAAAGGTATGATGTTGGGTAATTTAAAAAAGCTTGCTTAACATCTCTACTTTGCAGCTGTGTATTAGTGCCATATTCCTGCTAGTAATCAGAGTATTTTCCTTAAAGTGAACGCCATTGCTAGATACTGCAAATTATAATGGAAGTGTTAGAATATAATTCCTTTTTTATGTACTTCGTGGAAAGTAAGTAACTGAAGGTGAAAGTAGGAGCTGTACTTGTATTCCCAAAGTCCTACAGATTTGAAGGTGAAAAAGTATACAAAATGTCTTAAAAGGGAAAAGGAACTGTTGCGGTCATTTACTGCTGTCTGTCACAGTACAGGAGGAAAAAAAAAAAAAAGTATAATTCCTTCGCTTGAATACCCCTCTCCTTGGGTAGCTATAGAGAGTGTCTGGCAACTTGCTGAAACTACTCCCTCAGTGCAACTACACTTAAGCACGCCGAAGGTCAGTAGAAGTTTACAGGAAGGAATGATAATATATAGTGTTGTGTCAGAAAGAGCACAGAAAATGGCAGACTGTTGTAGCTGGGATTTCTTTTGTCTCCACTCGTTGTCAGCTGCAGATGAGCAGTGTTAAGGTAGCAGCTCCATCTGCACACAGGCTTCCTTGCTCCCATGCAGTTCCAGAACTGTTACTTGCCCCGTGAGGAGCTTCTTGTTGTAGTGCTAAAAATTATTCCTGTTCTAAATTTCCTTTTTGACCCTTCCAGCATGTTCACTTCTGTATTTTTATCTGCAAGGGGGCCGTTCCAATATATGAAATGAATCGAAGTTCCGCCGTTTGTGTGTAAAGTGTCCATACACACATTGATGTGTATGGGCCTGGCTTGCCCTTTACGACTTAAAATACTTGTTTCATAGTTCCTGGGGCTCTGAGTAGAGTCAGAGAGTAGGATCAGTAGCGTTCATATGCATTCAGAGGATACAGCCATTCTGATTTGATGTTTTGAGAGAATTCTGATTGACTTTGCCTCAAGGTAATTTGGTGTTTACTAATTTAAAATCAATTACATGTTTTAAACAGACACTACCTGTATGTGCACAATTGCCACTACGTACACACCAAAACCTGTCACTAAACATTCTCCCATATCACCTTGCACAGAACGTAATTGTGTATTAGTTAGCAGCAAATGGATAATTATTTCTGCAACTTAGTGGGTGTGCAAAGAAGTATTTCCAGCTCACGCCCTAAGATCTCAGAGTCCACGTGAATAGACATGTATTTGTAATATGTCTGTGTGATTTGGGTTTAATATTATTTCTTGAATTGGATAACTATACAGTAAAAGAACTTAAAATCTGTTAATGGAACATACCTAGGCTTCAGTGCTGGATCACGAAGCTTGGAGAAATGTCCAAAAGTTTACTATATGCGGGTGCATCTTGTACTCAGTAAACTTGTATTAATTTCCCAGCCCCTTATGGGTATTTGAATGTGTGTTATAGAATAGTAGTAACAGTTTCTGGACAGTGAATGTCACAGAATCTTGAGTGAGAGACCCCCTTCTGATACCTAGATGATGCAAAATTAATTGGTAATGTGGCTATAATTTAGAAGATAGTCTCAATATATGATTTTTTTTGTGTGCTTTGTTCATGTTTCAGAGAAACTGGCATGAACATAGGAGCAAAATTCATGGTTTAGGCACAATATCTTGACTTGGGGCTCAGGTGTTGTTGCTTCTATTTTTTTAGTATATAGTTAACATTAGCAGTCACCCTTATAATGATATGACATGTACTGCCTCCAAGTATGCTGCCTGCCTACTCCTGCCATTAAGGAGGGTTGATTTAATCAGTAACATGGTCTAGCTTCTGTGACATCCTTTGGACTGAAGAAGGGAGTCAAATACAGTCTTTTTCTTCCATTCTAGCAAGAACTATTTCAGAAATATTGGACCAAATTTCGCTGGTGGTTATCACACCTGAATTTGGGTCAAGTTTCTAAGTTACTTTATTCAGAAAATGAATATTTTAAAGCTATTAAGGGAATACTTTCAGTGTGTTGTTACAGTACTGTCAACAAAAGATGTGATTAAATAAATTGAATGTTGAAGACTTTCGGCTTACAGTTAACACCAGGTAATTAAAAGTAAGCGCTGCTGTGGGAGTGCATTATATATCAGCTGTACTCTTTACCTCATTAGCTGGGTTTTTGCATGTTTATGGAGCTAACTTGCAATTAAAAATGCCTTTAATGTATGCTAACATAGGCCTTTTAGGTATTTGGAATAAAGTACTACAATTTAATTGAAATCGGTATAGCATAAATAGATGTCTTAGTAACGTATGAGATAAATCTCCATGCCTAACTTGTCACTTTGCATCTTTTTCTCTTGTGTAATCTTTAATGCTGACTGTAAGGCCTGACATTTAACTTGTATACAAGATGGAGATTTTCCCTTCAACTCCAAAGATGTTTTGATTTGTTACATAAGTAAAACTTGATTGACAAGATATACTCAAATTCATGCCTTAGCCATATTTTTAAGATGTGTGAATGTTTGTATGTGCGCACGGATACGTGTTAGGATGTTTTTAGCTATAATATGTCCTTCTTCAATTAGTCTTCTGTTCTGCACTAGAATACCGGAAGTAGTACACTGTCAAGGCAATCTTCAGTGTTGATAATTTATCTTAATTTTGAATACTGTGATATCTTTTGTAAATAGTTGCTTGAAGTTTAAAACCAAATTTTAGGGAAACTAAAGTGAAAAGTAAAACCTACTTGCAGGTCACTTGTCCTGCTGATCTTCTAACTGTGTGCTTGTATTTCAGGGATTTTGCAGAAGGGGATGAGATATTAAAGTGTACCATAAAAACTTAACAAGGGTGAAGTGTCATTTAGGTTAAGGTACATTGCAAAAGATGGTGGAAAAAGAAAATAGGGAAGGACAAAGAAGTGTATGTGCTAGATGTGTAAACGAGGATCACAATGTGTGAACCTTCATACAGTATTGCTTATAAACTTTTTGTCTTCACCTAGGAGTGTCATCGTACCACCAAAGAAATCAACTGTTTCCTCTTCTACAACTGCTATGGGTATTCCTACAAACGCTGTCAGTGTGGTTTCTTCTTTAGATTCAGCCCAAGCCCCAGATTTGTCAGAAGAATCTCCTGGTGAGTAAGGGTAAAATAAACAACTTAAATCCCAACCCTTCCTCTCTTGATTTGCCCTCCTTCACCATTCACTCTGAATACAAATGAACAAGTTTTTATTACATGTTTTTTGTTGTCTTATGTGAAGGTGAGATGTTTTTCGATAGTTATCGATATCTCAAAACAGTGTAGACGAGAACAATTGTTTTTCAGACATTAAGTCACTAGTTGCCTTCCATTGTAATACTGATTAGTGTGTATATGTATTATCTGTCTATATATGAGTCTTGCTTATACTAAGAATATTGATACTTACTGCTGGTTGTATTTTCTTGGGGAAAATGTGCCAATAATCTGGGAAGATGATGTTTTACACTTTTTTTTTTTTTACACTTTATTTTTTTTAACTACTGGAATGTATGTGGTATAACATGTCCTAAATTATCAAGTCAGACAAAAGGACCTTTGAGACCTTTGGATCTTGCATACTACTTTGTCTATATTTTTGTCATATGCTCTCCTATAGCAGCTTGCAGGCCCGCATTCGGTATCTGTGCCTCTAACAAAGACCAGTATCAGATACTTTACAGGAAAACAGACATCACTCTAGGTTAAACCGGACCAATTGTCAGTGGCATTATATGGGTTCATGAATATAAGAGTTCATCCTTTTTGATATTTTCTGTGAGTTTATCCCCCAGATCATTTTATTATTCCTAATTTTGATGCCGTAGCTACACAAACTTAAAAAGTAACCTGTTTATAAATAAAAAAAACACCAACCCAAAAGCAGTGTTTTATTAAAAAAAAAAAAAAAAAAGCTTTGCTAAACTTTTTTGGGTTTTCCTTTTGCCTTTATCTAGCAGAACAAATGCAAATGGGTGTGCAATATTTGTCAGAATTTCAAGATTTCTCACAGTTTTTGTAAAGCAAACAATATATTAACTTGTATTTAGTATAAATACGGTGTATTCTAAAGACTACTTCTTGTTACAGATTTTTTGTTATGTAAAACATGAGTTTATTTATAAATTGAAGGGTATTTGACCAAGGATATATGTGTTAGTGCTAAGTAGGACTGAAAATTATATGCAAGTGTTTCCAATAGCTTTAGCCTGAGGTCAAATTCAGTGTTGATGCTGAACTAATTGCTTTGGACAGTTTTTTCAGTGGGGACAAAATTGAGTAGGTTGTTTATAAGCAAGTGGTCCTCTTGAACCCTTAGTCTCTCTGGTCATTCTGTATGAGATAAATGATGTTTAACCTTATGTGCTGTGTCAAAGGCATGCTTTTCTACTTAGCCATGTTTAAGTCACAAGGCTGTGTAGGATCTCATAAATGGTTGTGCTCGTGAAGTATAACATCAAGACTTAGAACTGATTTGCATCTTAATCAAGGAAATCTCAATCTATGCCTGATTAATGGTGTTTCTTTTCAATGTTTGAGTTTCTTGCTTCCTGTTTTTATCAACTTACATCCAAATTGCAAAGACTGAGTAAAAAAAATGTAATGTGTTGTCATGTCCTCTAGTACTCATGTGTCTGGAAGATATTTGTTGCCATCTTCAACTGCCCATTGCATTGCTTAGGAAAATAAAAAAGATTTTGTTCCAGCCGCGATAAAGGAAGAGAGAAGCTGTTGAAATCTAGTGTGTTCTTATTCTTTGCAAAAGGGATAATCTGTTTTGTCACTGAAATTGCAGGAGGTAGCTATAGTAATCTCGGAGTAGTGTTTGGACTAGGAAAATTAGTTGTCTTTTAAAACGTCACAGTTCTTGGGGAAGATTGACTCTGGGCAGCTAATCTGTTTCTAAAATAATATAACCATACCTATATTGAAATTATTTGCAATAATTGCTAATTTATTAACTTCTTACTGGCTTACCCAGGTTAGATGTGGGCTTAATTATTACAGTTTCTGAAGTCAGTATTCACTTTTAATAGAAACAAAACAGATGAAAACTGATTTCCAGATTTAGTCTATCTTTTAAGAAAGTATAGAAGGAAAAAAAAAAGTGCTCCTGTGCCTGCAGAATGTATAAGAAGTCCAGACAATAAACAACACTGATATAGTTTGTAACTGTGTGACTTCCAGCATGTCTGGGAGTTTTGGCAAAAATTGGACATGTAATCTGAACTGATATGCATAAAAAGAAACTAATCAGGATTAAAAATAGTAGACATGTTTAGACTGGCAATCTAATTAATTAAAAGAAAATAAAGGGATAAATGAAATCATGCCTTAAACAGATTAAAACATGAGACTATTTCTTTTTTCCCCATTAAAATAATGGCATGGAAACAAAAATTTTGCAGAATTGGAGTGGTTTAGACTTAATGTAGCTCATATAAATTGCACACATTTAAGTTTGAAATAAAGTTTTGTATAAGGCCTTTAACTTTTCAGTTTGAGGATTCAAGTAGCAATAAGTGAGCTTCCTATAAAGCCAAAATATATATACATGTTCTTTCACTAACTTTTGTTTTCATGCAGCAGAGAATCAATACATTGTTCTCAATTTTTTCAGCTAACGTTCATTTTAAGTCTGTTTACTTTGTAATTAAGAAAAAAAAAAAGAATGAAATTATTTTTTAAAAAGTGCTGTGATTAGGGGCTTATGTAGTGAATATAAATTTTGGGCTTTTTCACCTTTTGTATGAAGGCTATTTATTAAACATTATTGCTACATTTAAAAATATATTTCAGCTTTTTTTTCTAAAAATTCAAAGAAATTTTTAAAGTGAGTTGTGCATGCATTTAATATGTTTTAAAAACTGATTAAGCAAACAGAACCTTAGTATAGTAACATATAATGTTTTACTGAGGAGACTTAAGTTGATTTACTCCAAAACAGACATGAAAGGGAGATACGGACATTGAAATGGGATTAAACAGCAAGTGATAGTGTTTTATTTATAATGTGTACATAAGCATAATTTGGGAATAAGTTTTATATTGAATGTGAGCATTGTCCACCTGTAGATGTGATGTCAAAATTGCTTGATCAAGGTGGGATCTGTGTTGAAATATTAGTCAGTCTCTGTGGTTCCAGATGCCTCCGTTGCCATTTGTGTGTGCTCAGAATTCATCCACCTCCTTCCCAATATTTTTTCCTGAAATTTGTATCTTGCCTGTAGCTCCAGGTCTGTGAGTATCTCAGATATTTGACCCTTAAGATTGTCCTAAGCTCATATCAAGTGGATGTGATGTGTCCTGGCCTACCAATACAAAGTGTTGACAGGTTAGAAGGATAAACATCTGAGCTCACTCTGTTCCTCTGATACTCTGAAAGAGGGTGAAAACATGTTTTGGCCTCGGACAGCCTGGCCTTTTCGCAGGAGTTTTTTCACCTTTACTCATTCAAGCTGCAGAGTCTTTCACAGCACGAAACCCTTTTCTTGAATACAGATGTGCCCCTTGTGGTCTAAACTTGCCCATCACTGTGTTGCTGATGGCTGATACTTGGGTTGTTGGTCTGCTGGAATTGCTACTCCAATTGTTGAAAGATCTTGGAAATGAATGGAGAAAATAAAGCCCCTTCATGGCCAATGTTGAGCCAATCATTTGTCTCTTATGGAGGGTGGTGTTGAGCAAAAGAGCATGTTTATTAGTAATAATCTGAGGAGGAGGAGGAATTTACTTGAGTTGTTTCTTCCTTGGATTGGCTCATAGGCTGAATGTGAGATTTGATGCAGAGATGTTACACACGCTGTATCCAGGAAGGGCTATTGGAAAGGCAGGACTAATGTTTGGCTAGGCAAGACTTGGCGGAGTTCTCGGAGCTATTGTGAATATGCTGGTGAGATGCTTGTATTCTTACAAGTCACTCACTTAGTTTTCCTTCTAAGTGTTTCAATTACAGTTTTAATGTTCTGAAGTGATGTGAACTTTTTTGAACTGTTTTGCAGTTTGCACTCCCACTGTTTTGACTGATGCTCTGAGTTTCTCTGTTTATGTACTTGAAAGATTTCAGATGCGTTTTATTAGTGCTTTGCTCTAAAGAATGCAGTTTTGAGGCTTTCACTATTCAGTTTGCAAATGATTGTTCAAATATAATTTTTATAAAGAGGGAGTATGAAAGTTTGTAGGAAACAGGACTGGGTTGCATCTTGTTCTCATAGAAAACACTGAATTTCTGTTGCCTGCCTCCTTCCCCTCTTACTTGAAGTTCTTTGAGTTTCAGTTGTTTTGCCTCTGAGCCACACAGAGTTGCCAAAAGGATTTTTGCTTCTCCTGAGCAGAGACATGGGCTGTTTCCTAACGTGTGAAGTCATAAACAAGGCCATATCAAACGCTGAGGTGAAAAAGGAGGTGGATGCTTGTAAGAAACCTAGGAATAAGCAGTAACAGGAGATAAAAAAAAAAGAGCTGTGACTCCTGAGTTCTAGTCCTACATATAGGAAAATGTAAATTTACTCCCAGAGTTGGCTTGTTTTGCAAAGAATGGTATTCATTGATTTTTATACATAGATGGAAATAACCTTGAAGTCTTGCAATAAAATAAGTTAGTGGGAAACACACTAAAGTAAGAAAAATGAATGTGAAGTGAGTTACCATCAGTGTAGAGGTAGTTTAAGAAATTCAGTGGATTAAGGTAATTATTTCAAAGAGAATTCCAACTTTACAGTGACAGTAGTTGAAGGCTAGTTACCAAAGCAGAACGACACTTTTAAAAATCTAAAATGCTAATGATAGGCAATGGAAATGGTTTCATACTCTTTCAGTATAAAAACTGTTTTAAAGCAACTTCTCTTTAGAGAGTGCACCATTGTTTCATGAAATCTGTTTTGTTTTAACCTACAGATGTGTTTATGTAACAGATCCCTTGTAAAACCTTTCATTGTAGCCTTGCATTGTAGACTTCCAGCCCCACAAGTGTATTTTTTGAATGAGCTCATTATTTTACCAGATACTGCTTTCATAAAGGGCATCAGTGTATTTATGTATGGTCGGTCTGTTATACGAAATTAAGGTATGGTTATTTAATTCAACTCTCTGTTTTGTTTTTTTTTTAGTTCACCTCCATTCTCCCAGAATAAAGTATATCATGCACTGCTTGTGTATTGCCAAGTGTATATTGTAAGTGTGCATGCAAAAGCATAAGGATCTTGCACAAGACAAGGAGTTTCTTTAACAGTATTTTATTGCTAGAGACATTATTTGTTTAGACCCTTGGGGACCTTGGATAAACAATAAGGTTTCACTGTAAGGGTGCTAGACAGATGATCTATTTGCATTTTCTTTTATGTTCTTGCAAATGTCTGTAAAACTGTCAGTTTGAAGGAGCCAGTTTATCAGTGAAAGGATAAGGAAGAGATAAGTCAGTTTAGTTCCACATGTTTGAAGTAGCTACTGCACCAACCCACATGTGTGTTGTGGAAGAAAATACGCTACTGAAGTATTTATTTATTTATTTATTTATTTATTTATTACTAAAGGCAGCAAAAGTAGTAGAATAAAAAGCCACTTCTGAGTTTAAAAAGCAAAAAAAGTATTTCCACAAACAAAATTTGAATACAAAAATCATGGCTAAATCTATCTTAAAAACCCCTGAAATTCTCAGCTGTGATAAATCCAAGATTCACCCCTTTTCGTGAAATGTATCTGAGTTTGGAATGTGGATTTAGGTGATGATAAGCATGAAGAAATTCAGGCCGTAAATTTCCTTATATAATCTTCAAAAAGAATATCAGTTTATATAGGTACCTGTCTTATGCTGTTGTCAAATTCAAATTATCAGTGCTTTTTCTGTTATGTCTATATTTAAAAGTTGATTTTAACTTAAAACTTCATAGATTTTTTTACATTTATACCTGATCTGTTATGCACAATTTGTTTTGATTTCTAGAAGAAAAAAATCATGCCCTATCTGTTGTCAGGGATTTCCTGTACCTCCCACTCTAACCGTTTTTACAGTGCTGTTGTGTGTAAAAACAAAACCAATCAAAAAACCCCAACCCATCCCACAAAATAAAACAAACAAAAAAGCCAAGTTACCCCAGATTGAGTGTGTCTCTTTATTAGCCTCGTGATGGCTATTATGCCCTTTTATTGTCCTTGCAGATGTTTCTCTTGATTATTTTTCTTCTAATTTTTCCTTCAGTTATTTTGCTTGTCGCCTGAATATTGCATTGGATTGTTTTCATCTCATTTAATTGTAGGACTCATGCTACTATGCTGCACTGTTAAAGTCTTATTTTTTACTGAAAAAGTGATCCTTCATCTTGCTATGCATTTAATATGGTGGGATTTTAGTTGTGTATGCTTTTGACTTTCTGACATACCCAATAATTAGTGGATTACTAGTCACAGATTTGATATGTAGTAAAAAGCATGCAAGCTTTTTACAAGACATTCTACATGTGCAGTCTACACATTGAGATGACTTTCATTTTGAAGGCTTTGGATGCTATTTCATTTTCGTATTCTGTTGAACTACACAGATCAGTGTCCTGATATCCCCTTATGGATGGTCTATGGGTTTAAGTCCGCTACCAGGCATGTGGAATTAAGAATATTTTCAAGTTAGAGGGACTTGTTTAATGAGAGTAGGGATTTTGGCTTTAGGGAGAAAGCTAGGAATTCTAGTGAAATTATTTAAATATAAAGGCTATAATGGAAAAAAAAAATACTGTAGCTATTAAGTATCCCACAAAGAACTGGAGTCTTTGGATCTGCTAAATCATGTGGCTTGGTGCCTTCTGTGGCCATCACCATTGAAATTTTTAGAAATATATTTGATTTGCCTTTATTAGATAAATTATTTTGGAAACAATGCCCAGAAGATTAAGATTCCACTTCCAGCTAACACTTTGTTCCCCACTTTCTTGTCCTTTGTTTTGTATAGTCCACTCAAAATTTCTTTCTGACACCATCATCCCATACAAAAGTCAAAATAAGAGTTTTGTGTTGAATTTATGAAAAGCATAAGCGAATCACATTCATAAAGATATCTCCTACCTATGAAGAAAGAAAAAGAAATAAGAGCAAAACTTTTCACCATTTTGATGCATTAGTTTAGTTTATTAGCGTCTGTGCTGCCTTTGAAGGAAGATTAGAAAAAAAAAAAAATCTTCTCCAGATAAAGGAAAAAAGACCCACCAAAAAAACCACAAGCCCCAAACATTTCTGGAGGGAAGCTCTGTGTGCCAGTGTTTTGGAGAAGTTTGAAATTGGACAGGAAGAATAAACTTAGTATTTCAGGGATCTGTCTTTGCTGTCTTTATGCAAATCTATTCCACTTCAGTCAAGTAAAAAGATACTGAAAAGTTGCAGTTGATAGATTTTTTTGGTAGACACTTTCAAGATCTTAACAGCTTATTTCCAGACAGGTTGCATTTAACTGAGGTCGTTCCAGTGTAGGTGGGACAATCAGGAATTTTTCTGTAGTTATAGTTCTGAGAGGGCTCTTGTCTTTGCTAAGGTAGATGTGAGAACCGAAATGATTAAACTCTTTTTCTCTCATGCTTTTTTTCCTTTCTTTTTCTTTTTCTTCTCCCCTTTCCAGTAGCATAAGTATCTGAAACTGGCAAGGTGAGAGGAAAGAGAATAGGACAGGGTCTAAGGTTGGAAAGAGATAGGATTGCAGATGGACTAGAAGCAGTCATGCTCTTGGGAAATGCACAGAAATCTGTCTGCCAAGATTCATTCCTCTCTATAGTTCGGAATGCAATGCAAGATTTGTGAGTCACCATTCTTATCCTGGCAGCAAATATCTGTGAAACCTCTGGCTGTCTTGCTTACCCCCTCTTCATCATTGCTAATACCAATCCATACTGCAGTATGGAGGTTGTATTTCTCTTTATATACTGAACAGCAGAATTTAGTATCTACAGATTCCTGCCCTGCTGATGAGAGCCATGTAGTGTCAATTTGACATAACACAATTGCATTTTTTTTTTGTAAGCGTAGGATACATAAATGACCCAGTCTTCCCTATCAACCTTTGAATAATTGATGTGGCAAAGTTAATAACTCACAAATGAGGTTATACCACTGCCATCATGCTAATGATGCTGGCAGTGCAATGGAGAATTTTATCATAGCTGTCTTTGTCAGAGTCCCAGTGTTGCAAAAATTTAAGCCAGGCTGTTGAAAATACCCACTCACTTCATTTTGACACAAATATGTTTTAATTTTAGACAAAAAAATAAGGGTTTCTGTACAAGTTACTTGAAATTGGACGAGCGCTTCCAGTAACCAAAAGAGATGCTTTAAAATGTTACCATTTGGCTTTATTTTAGTATATATTAGTTATATTAGTATTAGTATATATTAGTACACTACAGGAGTATTAAGAGTGTAAGACATTGTTTGTATTCACTGCTTAAGGTTATAAGTGTTCTGAAATTTGTTGAGAAATACTAATGGCTGATAAGGCCAGAAGGGATCACTACAGTCTAGTCTGACTTTCTTCACAAAGCAAACTGCAAGGCTTCCTTGAATTACTTTCTGTTTGTGCTAGAGCAAAATTTAAAAAGCTTGCTATGGAATACCCAGTAAATACAGATAGGAGTCTTACGGCAAAAAAAGGTTGGAGTAGAAAAAGGTGAAAGGGATTGCGTAGTCCTCTCACTCACTTGAAAACCATGGTTTCTCAGAGGTTGAGCTCAAGGCTTTAGTTTCTGGACCAGTTGTATAATCTCTAGCATGTTTTCTTATATAATTCATTTATGTATTAATTTCCCTTTTAGGAAGGGGATCATCTAATTCAAAATTGCCATCTGTCCCTACAGTTTCTTCAGTGCCTGAGGATTCTGCTTCAAATATGAGGTAACTTCTTCAGTTGAACATCTGAACAGCTGTGCTATGGCTCACATTTTTGATACTTAAGTTGATATTCTAATTCCACATCACTGAAGAATGTTGTTTTGGTGATGTTCAATACCTAATGGAGGTTTAGGAAAGTGTCAGATTATTGATTCCTTCTTATACATGTATATCACTTAAACATTGCCAAAAACAATACTCCTTTCTACAAAATTTCAGCACTTCCTTCTTCTTTTGTTAATCACGTGTATCTCTCTACTAGTATTACAGACAGGCTTGAACATGCTTTGGAAAAAGCTGCCCCACTTCTGAGAGAGATTTTTGTGGATTTTGCTCCCTTTCTTTCTCGGACTCTTTTGGGCAGCCATGGGCAGGAGTTGCTGATAGAAGGTACAAGTAAGTTTCCATTTAAAAGATTTTTTTTTTTTTTTTTAAAAAAAAATGTGTGCTTTGTTTTACCTTGGAGACTCAAAATTTCTGTATTTTTCTTTTGCTGGCTGTGCCTTAGAAGCTTTCTTCCTGCCTTCCCACACAGTGCTGTCCACTGGATTTCACTGCCTCCTGTTGCTTCAGTCTTTAGTCCTCTGAGGTCATTGTCATTGCCTCCTCATCTTTGCTATCTCTGCTACCTCTTTGCCTCCATCTCATCTCATAGTTTCCTATATCTCATTACGTGGGACCAACTGTTGTTGCCTCTTCCTTGGTTTTCTAACTCTTCCAGGGAATTGTCCTATAGAAGCTGGTGTATGAAATGTGTTTTGGAGACGTAAAAAGAAAAACTTGATGTCAGGGTCAACACTTAAAAGTCAAGAAAAGAGTAAAGTGTAGAAAATGAAGTACAAAGACCTTGAATTTCTACTGTGATAGTGTAACAGAAGGCTTCTCAGGAGCTATATCAGCAGAGCATGTTATGGTATATCACTTGCATGTGACTCTGCTTCTGTCGTTTTGGTTTGTAATTGGAAGGCAGTCATAAAGGTAAGGGAATACATTGTCAGTATTGAGAAGAATGCTCTGGAACTTCTGAGAAGAGGAAGATTCAGGTGAACAATGATGAACGTGGCTGTTCCTGATGTTGGTTTAAAATGATGGAGCTCAAGATGATTGAATTTTCTTTCTACTGGTGGGTTTCTCCCTGTTTAAAAACAAGGCTCACTTCTGCAATGCAGACATTAATGTCTTCAATTTAAAAAATCATGTTTATTGGAATACTGTGAATTTAGTAGCGAACACCAGTTTTTCAATTTTTTCATAATTTGGTTATATGTTATAAATTGCCTTTTCCACTGATTTTTAGAGTGAAAATTGCAGGCTTTGTCCAGTTAAAGCAGTGAGTTGAATTAGAGTCTGAGCTTGTTGCAGATTTCAGTAATGAAGCACTCCCATGCTAAAAGCTCATGATTGCTTGATTTGAGCTGATCACTTGCACATGCTGTATTTGCACTAACACATCTAGTTGCTTCCTCGGGAATTAAAGTTCGTTCTTTTAAAACATTTTTGAAAGTACTTGTTTCATGGATTAGGACAGGCATGCTGTATGTAGTGCTGAGTATGGTTAACATTGTCAGAAATTAGAGTATCAAACACTGATAAGTGTTTTACTGAAGACTGTTGATATCAAAATTGAGACTTCATTAAACTTCACTGAAATGAAAGTTATTTAATTTAGGAATTTAACTTTCCTAACTTCTGGAGTAGGAAAAAGTGGCAGGATGAAGTGCATTAATTGTCTTCTGTAACACTGAAAAAGATGGGATTCTACTCTTGGTTATACATATGGGCATTGTTTTAGCTGATAAACATTTTAATGGAAGCTGCCATGTGAACAAATTTATTTCATTCATTTAATAACAGAAAAGAGATTTTTCTCGAAGCTTTGTTTGCCAGGGAAGCGAATATCCTATTTAGTTACACTTTTTTCTTGTTGAAGGTAAAGAAAAGATAATCTGGTTTCAAAGTATTGACTGTAGTATAGATTGTATACACAGAGAGATGAGTATTTCATAGATTGGATGACCAAAAAAAAAATCAGGAAGATTATTTGGAATGTATGAACTGACTAGACAAAAATAAACACAGAAAATTAATTTTTGGGCCTAAAATCCAGTTATAGACAAACCCAAAACAAAATGCGAATACAAATAATAATAATAGTCAAATTAGTTTATAAACAATTGAGAATATATAATAGGTTACTGCTTGCACTTCTGCTAAGGTTTAGTGTGGGGTTAAGGGTCAAAGTACTAATAAGAGTGTTTGGGATGTCTGCTGCCATGAAACAAAATGGAAACTTGATTGATAGCTGGGGGCTGAAAGGAAAATGCGCAATGGAGAAAGCAAAGGTCATAAAGCCATTTCCCTTCTCTGCATATATAATGACCCAATCCTTCAAGAAATAGCAAAATGTAGATACAGTGGATTAATATAACATATGTTAACCACACTTCTGATCATTTCGACATACAAACATTTATGAAACTGTGAATAATGGAGGTAATGTATTACTATTAGCTGCATCTTTAGATGTGAGGCATGGAATTTATGATCTCCCTCACATACGTACTTTTATTTTGTGCTGATAAAGTGCAAAATTGAACTGGAGGTGGTATGAGAATTTCAGCTTTCTTTTGTCAAAATGCTTCTAATCTATTACATTTCAAAATAGTTTGGGTTAACAGCTGATGCCATATAAGCATGCATTTATATATACCGTTTTTTCCTTTTGTAGGTCTTGTGTGTATGAAATCTAGCAGTTCAGTTGTGGAGCTGGTGATGCTTCTTTGCTCTCAGGTGAGGTTTAAGTAACAATGTTGTCTGAAGCTGCTGTCTTTGAGCACAATGGAAATTATAGTTAAAATTTTACTGTGAATTTGATTTAAAATTTAAGGTTATATGTAATAGGTACAAAGATTATGTGCAAGGCCTTTTGATTGAAAAAAAAAAAAACCCACAAAACACAAAACATAGTAATTGTGTCTATTACTATGAGAGAGAAGATACTAAAGGTTTTATGTTACCTTACCATTGAGCATTTACATAACCTTGATGATGGTGTGCCTAAGTATGTTGTCTATGCTGTCATTTTTGTAAGGCAAAATAGCATCAATAAAATATTAAGGTTATAGAAACAGATTGATTTCTGCATCTTGGCATGCTGAATCCTCTGGGATGAATAGAATTTTTCCTTTTGTGTAGAGGTTATGAAATGAGTGATAAATACTTTTGAAACCCTGTCATTCTTAATTGATTTGACAAATACTAAGAAACTGAGAAAAATTTAAGAAAGCAATTCTGGTTGTCAGCTGTTTGGGGCATTCTACATTTGAAAAGGCAAAGCGATATTAGATATTTAAGAACCTGAGAATAGCCTGGTCCCATGGTAAAGAAAAGAGCCAGAGCCTAAGGAGCTTTCTTAAAATTGTATATGCTATATTAATTTGATTTTGTATTTCTTACTTTCTTTTTTGTAATTACATAGAAGACTATTTTTATTGAGCCTTTCTTTTGGTGCCTTAAAAATGATACCTTTCTGGTAGTAAATTCCCCTACTTAAAACTTTAAAATAGCCTTTTTTAATGGGAATGGTATTGGTCTAGAGGTCAAGGGTTCTGACCCATTTCAAAACCTTTGACCTTCATTTACAACCCTTATGGTTTGCTTGCCTGACGAATAAGGATAATGCAAAATTAATGTTTCTTCACATCGATTTATTCATTTTAGTGCCTATATTGCCAAATTTATTTAGAGTGTGCTGATAGACATTTCATGAATACAAATGAAAGAATCATAGAAGGTGTGAAAAATCGATAGTCTGCATTGTCAATAAAGTGCAATAAGAACAATTACTTCTGGAGATTACACCTAATAGATTTTACAATGAACTAGTGAAGAGTAGTTATGTTTTCTAGTGAGCTTATTATTAGTGAATATATCTAGAACTTTGCTCATCTAGTTTTCCATCTTCCTCAGGAAATATAATATATTTTTACCCTGAAAGGAATTTAATATTCCTTTATGGAACTTTTGGAATTTAGAGGTGGTTATTTTACGTATGGCAATACTGGAAGTGGACATTGTTCATGACTTTTAGAATATGAATTTTCTGCTGATTTAAATTAGAAAAGAATCCTTACTACCAAGAAACCCATGTACAAGTTTTACTGTTGATTCGTTAATGTGTTAGAGTAAAACTAATCTGAGTATTAAATATGTGCCTGACAGCTTGGTATTACCATTTTAAAAATTAGTTTTCAGTATCCATGCTGCTTGTATCAAGAATTAGTGGTTGACCTTTCCTTCTTTTTTGGTAGGGTAATCTAATCTTTTTTTAAAATCATGTTGTGCTCTGTACTGTACGTCACTTGTTTGGTGTTGGGAAATGGAAAGGATATGGAATAAATGACGTGCTCTAATGCATCTATTTGTCATATGTGTCACAATGCCACTTAATGCTAATCTAATCAAATTGAGGGTATCGCGATTGCTTAGCAATGCTAGTTGCAGAGACTGAGGTTGTTCTTTGTGAAACAGTAGAAATAAACCAATAAAGTCACAAAGACCTCAAAGTCTTTTTAAAGTTACATAGCAGCTGTAATTTTTGGCAGAATATGAAAAATGATGTGAGAAATGAATCTAAAATTAGCTCCAGATGTATACAGATTGTTCTGGGGTGATAATTACATTTTTCACTTTGAATTTTCCTAATTCAAAGAGGTCAGCATGGCAATCACAGAAGTGATTTATTTTGTTAAGAAGTGAACTGTCTTTTGCTACATGAAAGCTTGAGAGATATGAAATTGAATTTCAAGCCGACATTTTACAGATACTGGGAGGAGATGGGGTTGAGCTTGATTGATTTTTTTTTTCTTTTTTTTCTTTTTTCTTTTTTTTTGATCCAAGATAGGGTGGGAAGTGAAGTGATATCCTTTTGCTAAAATTTTAATTAATTTTTAAGAGGAGATGGAGAGGATGAAGTGCCAAAGATCAAAAGATCAGGTCAAAAACTAGTTTTTAATCACATAAATAATGTGGCATAGTTACAAAGTAAGTATCTGCAAATTTGATTTAAAACTTCACAAATTTGTCAGCCATCATTTTATGAAATTGAAAGATTGCTGTGATTAATATCTTTGATTTTTTTTTTTATACTAACCTCTTTCTGAAAATTTGCTTTAAACATTGCATATGTGATGTAAGTATGTGGATTGTTTTTCTAAAACTTCTGAAATTTTTCTGGTGTTTATTTAGATTTGTGGCTGGAATGTTTTTTCTTTCTCAGAAGTGAAAAATGAAATAATATCTCACAAGTAATTTTTTCATAAAACTGTGAAAATAAAGCTCTTTTCCAGGTGAAGTGATTTTAAAAAAAATTCAGAAGGCACCATTCTGTGAAAATATTTGTGACACCTGGTTAATTTCTTTTCTTGTTTAAAGTTCATATATTTAGTCATATGGAAAAACACCATTGCTTTTGTGTTTTACTTTGTGTTTATATGTTGATCTATTGTTTTATGTTTAACACGAAGTAAAAAGAGAAACAGGTGGTTTGAAATACAGACAAAAAGCTTTTTCTAAGACAAAAACAGTTGTGGTTTTTTGATAGACACGCTACATTTTGAGACATGCCTCTGTGTGTATACTTACATTTATATAAATCTATCAAAACATAAAGAAATCCTTCATTTAATATTACTGCAAAGTGTTCCTGCTTATTTGACATTAATATCATTTTTGAAAGAATCGACGTTGCATTCAAGGCCACTTTATAAAAGCATTGTGTTGCTCATCCTAATTCAGTCTGACACACATTCCAATAACACTACCTCCCTTCTAGGGCTTAAAACTAAATTTATGGCTGAGCATTGTGAAGTGCATCATTTAAAAATGGTTTCAACCCAAAACATCTAATAAATAAATAATGTGTATGGCTACTCAGTAGCAGACTTTCCAGACTAGAAATCATTCCATCGGATACTCAACAGTCCACTATCGGAGAGGGCTGTCAGATAAATCTTATAGTAGCTGCATTCATGTCCTGTAAATCACATGTTATTGTCTGAGCCTTCTGCCAGGTCATCTATTCTTTTCCCATCTATCAGAAATGCATACAGTACTGTGAACCTAGAAGCACCACGTAGTCTGGCCTGGCATCCTGTCGAGGTAATTAAACCAGCCAAAAGAGAGAAGTCCTATGTCTATTATCCCTTTTAAATGAGTGACGTCAGGACCTTGAAGGCGTTCGCATGCGATTGTGAGACAAGGCTTCTGTGTGGAGAAACTGTGATATCACCCCTGAATAAAGCATTTTCATCTAAAAGGACTCTCACTCTATGCCTAAAACACAAAGGAGTGTGTATGAATTGAGTGCATGTTTATCTGTAAAGCAAATATGCTACTGTGCTTCCTTTCATTTGTCAGATGTTTTCCTGAAATACATGACTAAGTAGGAAAAACTATGATCTTCCCTATGAAGGTGTTAAAAACATTTATCTGTTGCTCACATACATGAAACATTTGTCCTATTATTGTAGCTCCAAGGTGAAAAGGTACAAAAATAGGTGAAATAGGTTCCATAATTTTCCTTGATGCCTTTGAATTTACAGAATTTGCAGCACTTGAAAAATGCTTCTTTCTGTAATAAATCAAGTGAATTGTCAGTGGAATATGTGTAAGAGAACTAATTAGGTGGTTCTTGTCAGGTCCATCTTTGACTTAAGAGCTCTTTTCTACTGAATCTAAATTTTCTAGACCACAAAATAACCTTACACTAACTGACTCAAATACTGTTCAGCTCTTGTATAATTTTCTAAAATTGGTGGAATGCCACCCAACCTTTTTAAAAGTTTGCAATTAAAAATTTGTGAATACTGCAGCAACTTTTATGACCCCTCTGCCCCCGCTACCCACACATACACCCTGCTTGCTGATTCAAGGTATAAAAGCTTCTTGGTTCCTCCTTCCTCTGCCCCGTCTTGTTTCAAAGGGATTAAGGGCGCATTCTTGATAGCTGATCGCATATATAAAACCAAGACCAATGTTTTAATACATTTAATCTCTAAGTATTTTATCTTCTAGAAATATTAATATGATATATTGCAATATAACTACATAGCTGTAGCTATTAGATTTATAATGGAGCTTGATAAAGTTTATCTTTCATGGGGAGATGGAAGACGGAAGCATAAACTCTGATACTTCAGATTTTTTTGTGTGTGCAGAGATAGCATCTGCTCATATGGCCCAGTGAAATATTACGGTTGAGTATGTCGTGCTCTGTGTTGATCGTTTTTAGAGTTATTTTTTGGAGAGAAAAGCATGATCCAAAGCAGTGCATGTGCATCTTAAAAATACAGCAGAGGCTGATTAGTAGTATTAAAGGAGAAAAAATTACTCTGTGGAAGTTGGTCTTACTGCCAGTGTAGGCAAACTTATAGGTCTTCAGGTCTTTATTTTTTCTTGTCTATCTCAACTCACCAAACCAATTATCATTGGTTAAATGGTGAATGTTTGCAAAAGGTTTTTCTTTAGTGTGATCTTTCTTTCATATGCTACTAAATCACTTTGCTAACAGATTCTGTTGCTCATACAGAAGTCTAATATTAATCTTTTGCATGAGCAGTGTCGTAGTTGCATCATATCTCTTACTCTGATAAGGAATCTTAATTATTTAGACAATGTCACCATGTACCATGCAGTCATGCACCCATACAAACGATATGTTAGCATATTTGCCCTAAGGAAGAGCAATAGAATGGTAGTTAAGATTTTGATTTTTCAGCAGATTTTTTTCATACACCCACCCCTTCTCCACCTGTACATAAATGTGTGTAAAATACAATAGGATCTTCAGGCTTTTCTGGGTATCCTGTGCTCAGAAAAAAACTTTGTGTCAATGATCCAAATTCATTACCTTGGGAATGGATTTCTGTGGCATGTTCTAAAATGTGGTAAGCCTTTGGATTACTTGGAGATTTTAGTTGATGTAGAATATGGCTGGTTTTCAGTGTTTTACTTGCAGAGAGAACACATTATACTGATGCTCTGGGATCTGCACTGGTTCCTAATTTACTTTTAAGTGCAATTTGATGTGATAGATAACTATAGTGATCGCTGTGGAGTTTTAATTGAATTGAGTATAGGTTATCTAAAGAGCTATGTCACTATACCATGGCAGCTGAACTCAACAGAAGCACCAAAACTCTAACAATATCCTGGTTTATATGAAGAGAATAAATGCTGTTTGAATACTTTCTATGTGCACCAAGTGTTAGATGATGATATTTTAATCAAGATTAATATTTTCCATCTAATCACATTGTGTTCCAACAGCTGAAAATAAATTTAAAAAGGATCTAATAATCCTTTAGATCCATGATCTAAAAAAATAGATGTTTTGGTGCAGAGGCTAGTTTTTATAGGGATTTTGTAAGCTGCCAAACGACTTTCAATTTCAATGCATGCTCTAATTTCCTTTTAAGAGCCATTTATAAGATAGCAGGAGTTGGAAGCTTTTCATTTTATTCGGTGTGAACTTCTGCCAGTAGGATCTTTGTTTTTACTAAAGATGAAGTAGCTGTATTTGAGTAAAAAAACTCCCCACTTCAGAAATAGATTGCTTTTGTGATAAAATGGCTAGAAACATAACTTTATTAGGCAAATGGAAATTATTTAGATCTTAACAAATAGAAATAGAAAAAAGGGCTTCCCAAAGTTTAAATTGTTAAGTTCAGGGGAAGGCATTGCATGAATCATGCTCATAGGTGTTTGCCTTGTATTGCTAACTTTCTTTGCAATGTTATGAAGTATTCCATGTTTCTCATTTAGTATGAAGATACTGTATTGAAAGGCACAGAAAAATACTTCACCTGCAAGTGTGCCAGAGACCTCCTAGTGTAATTTTTTTTTTTTTTTTGGCTTGTACTCTTTTGAAGAATTTGAAGATTGGAACAATATCCTTGTTTACTGTAGAGATGAGGTGGCTGTGGAAGGAAGTGAGAGTATTCAAGATCATCTTACTCTGCACAGATTATTTACATTCTGAGGCTGCCTCAGGTCCACTTTGTACCAAGCGGAACTAGGCATATTGATAAAACTATGTAGATCTTAACATTTGAAAACATGAAATTGCCAAGCGTGTTATTAATTGTTATGCAGGCAGCAGTAGGAACATTCCTAGTGCAATTTTGTAACAAATACCGCATGGCCTTTGTAACTAATATACAGATTCTCATCTTGTTCTTCTTTAAGATGCTATTGGATGGAAAGTAATTGGCAAATGTCTGTTGAGCTTTATGTACAGTGCTACTTCAGGGTATTTTCAGTGAAGTGATTTTACATTATAAACTATTTCCTCTTCAAAACCTCTTGTTATTCTTTTCCCCCTGCAATGTATATTTTCATCTACAGTGACTTAGTTTTACAGGATGGATACAGTGGTCAAAGCTAGAGAGAGAGGAAGGTAGATCCCACAGTAGCCAGCGGCCGTGCTATCGAAGTGCTGTCCTGGGATAGGAGAGACTTAACTTTCAATTAATGTTTCAGGTAATAGTTATTATTATCACTAAGTAGAATAATCTGTCAGACGAAAAATTTCAGCATATCCTCCCAAAGTAACTAGTAGTCCAGAAGCTGAAGGGCATTTGCCAGGCATGTGGAGGAGTCCAGTTTTGAAAGAAACTAAGCTCTCTCAATCTGTAAAAGCAACACTGTGATTCATCTGTGGTGTCCTCAATTACAGTTTCCTTCTTTGGCTGTGATATATAAAGACATCAGTTCTTTTCTTTAAGGTTTTGGGGATAAAGTTTAGTGTTTCTGCATTCTCCTGCATTGCAAGGCAGTTGATACCAACGCAGTGAGCTGTTTGGCTAGTGGTCACTAGGATTTACTCTGGAGAAATTGAATGAAAGGCCTGGAAGATGTAGGAGGGCACTGGCTGTGGAATCCAGACTCCTTAAATGCAGTCCTTTGATGCTTGGATTTTAGATGCTATTTTGTCAGTAAGTTTCCTTCTAACGAAACAAAAGATTAAATTATCAAATCTTTTGTCTAGATCACTCGGATTCCCTGTTATACTTGATATATCTGGCTTTTTTTTTTATGCATAGTGTAGCTTCCTTCCACAGTGGGAGTTTTTCCTTCATCTCAGAGCATATCACTTTGTGGGCTGAAAACATATATGGACAACTTTTATGCTTGGTATATGTCACTGAGCAGAGTACTTGGAAGAATTAAAAATTGATACTTGTGCTAAGGATATTTTGCTACTTACTTCATTGAACTATGTTCAACTAGAATGTTATATATTCTAAGTGTTTGAAACTGGAGATCAGTTGAGTAGATAACTGAAGTGCAATTCTGATAAGATTGAAATAAATGGAAACAGCTGGGAAAACCTTTCCTTTGAACAGGAGTATGTTGAAATTACATTCAATGTAGATTTTTGTCTCTCCAGAAGTAGATTATTGTAATATATTCTGTGTGAAACTCCAGAATAATGTAAAATTTGTCTGTTGGATCTTCACTCCTACTTTGAATTCCTGTTGCTTTCTAAATTGTTTGAAACTTTAACTGCCTATAATTGCCTGCAATATTTAACCTGTTAAATTCCATGGAATTGCTTGGAGAGCACTCTTAGGTTTAAATAGGAATTTCTTTCAAACTCCTATTTTTCATAATAATCACCAAGGTTCACACTTCTCGGATCCCACTTTAGTTTACTATGCTTAAGATATGTTTGAACTCTGTCTTTTCTCTTAGGTATATTTGTTGGTTTCGGGAATAATGTGCTTTTTTACTATTAGTGTGGCCTACAGATAGGGAGTTTAAAACATCTGTGTCCATCACTGGCCAAATTTTAAAAAAAGGCATTCTGATAGAATATTGTTTCTTGTGTGAGTCTATGAAACAGATGTATGTTGACAGTTTACTTAGTAGTAGAAATCAAAATAGTTTAAAACTTAAATTTTGCTTTTGCCTTAAGTGTGGCAGTAGGTTGGAATGTATTGGGAATGATTTGTCAATACTGCATGAATAATAAGTGACCTTTTCTTGACTTAATGATGCAATAAGCACTTTATAGTTATATCCTGACAGGTAGTGGTCACAGTAGTTGAAATGTGTGAGCTAGTAATTTGGCTTTATCTCGTTCTATCATTCCTTAATTCTTAGTCTAATTAGAGGAGCTTGCTCACTGCTCAGTTTGGAGATGAAATGTATGATGTGGGATTTTAAGATGAGCAAAAACTATGATGTGTTACATTTAGTATGAGAAAAACAGGCTTTGGGCAACCTGGTCTAGTGGGCAACTGCCCATGGCAGGGGGCTGGGAACTAGATGATCTTTTAAGGTCCCTTCCAACCCAAACCATTCTGTGATTCTATGAGGTCATAGAATCTTAAGGTTGGAAAAGACCTCTAAGATCATCAAGTCCAACCGTCAACCCAACACCACCATGTCTACTAAACCATGTCCTGAAGTGCCATGTCTCCATGTTTTTTGAACACCTCCAGGGATGGTGACTCCACCACCTCTCTGAGCAGCCTGTTCCAATGCCTGACCACTCTTTCAGTGAAGAAATCTTTCCTAATATCTAATCTAAATCTTCCCTGATGCAACTTGAGGCCATATCCTCTTGTCCTTTTGCTAGTTACTTCAGAGAACAGACCAACATCCATCTCACTACAACCTCATTTGAGGTACTTGTAGAGAGCAATAAGGTCTCCCCTCAGCCTCCTCCAGGGTAAACAACCCCAGTTCCCTCAGCCGCTCCTCATAAGACTTGTGCCCCAGTCCCTTCACGAGCTTTGTTGCCCTTCTTTGCACATGCTCCAGCACCTCAATGTCCCTCTTGTAGCGAGGGGCCCAAAACTGAACACAGTATTCAAGGTGCGGCCTCACCAGTGCCCAAGAACAGGGGCACAATCACTTCCCTAGTCCTGCTGGCCACACTGTTTCTGAAACAAGCCAGGATGCTGTTGGCCGCCTTGGCCACCTGGGCACACTGCTGGCTCATGTTCAGCTGGTGGTCAACCAGCACTCCCAGGTCCTTGTCCGCCAGGCAGCTTTCCATCCACTCTTCCCCAAGCCTGTAGCATTGCATGGGGTTGTTGTGACCCAAGTGCAGGACCCGGCACTGAGCCTGGTTGAACCTCATACAGTTGGCCTCAGCCCATGGATCCAGCCTGTCCAGATCCCTCTGTAGAGCCTTCCTACCCTCAAGCAGATCAACACTCCCACCCAAGTTGGTGTCTCCTGAAAATTTACTGAGGGTACATTCAATCCCCTCATCAAGATCATTAATAAAGATATTAAACAAGACTGGCCCCGAAACTGAGCCCTGGGGGAACAATGCTTGTGAAGATGTTATACTTTAATTAAATGAGGTTGATGTTTCTGCATATTAGATATAAATAATCGTCAAAGTGTTAGAAATAGCTTCTTAACTAAAACTTGCTTTATCTAGGCCTACTTTCGACCCACTGGAAAATGCCCTCTGCAATTTGCAGCCACTACATTTTCAACAAATTTGCAATTTGCAGCCACTACATTTTGTTCAACAAAAGCAGGCTAATATCAGCTGCAGCTGCAAACTGAGAATAGCAGTGTGAAAGAACCAGTGTTTTTTTGGTTTATACTGCACAGCTGGAAAGTAATTGTGAGCTTTGTGTTTTTGAACAAAAATAAAAAAAAGATTTGTATGTAAAGAAATTGGAATGGGTGCTATATATTGGACTAAGGTGTTGTGTAGAGAAGTACAAATGGATAGGTGTAGTAAAGCCATGATATTTTATTGTGGACTGATGTGAAGCATTGTTTCTTGGGACAGTACACTTGTAGAAGTCAATATGACTTGCAGGCTTTGGATAGAGGAATGGATAAAAGATAGGGTTAAAAAACCACAAAGCCGTTCTTAGAAATAGTTTGCCATACTGGAATGGAGAGAGATGAACTTTCCTAAGGTAATCTTACTAAAACGTAATTGTTGCCTACAGTGAAGTTCTAGGGGGAAAATGGGGATTTTTTTTTTTTTTTTTTTTTTTTTTTACAATCTTTAGTGATTGTTCTATAGGCTTTTCAGATATTAGAGGCTCTTACTAAGAAAAATTCTCTTATGAAATGAAAATTACTTGAATTTGGTCAGGAATCCAGGACGTAGTTGGTGTGAGTTTAATGGAAAACATGTCTGCTACAGCTAAAAATATTAGCCTTTAAAACTGTATTGCTGAGAATTTGTATGATTAATGTATACATTTTTACGGTTAGGGAGGAGAGTGGATTGTCTAACGTAAATGTGTATCTTGGGGGTGTAATAAGGAACAGGACAGCTTCATTTCCACAAACGTACACTGCTGCAGATGTTCAAAACCAAGGGAACATAATTTAGCTACAGAAGCAAGACTTTTCTGAAGAAAAAAGGCATCCTGTTGCTTCACCAGCACACTAGGACTTAAAAAAACACCACCATTTAAGGTGAGTTTTGTGCAGTGAGAGCACACCCTGTGGCTTGGCAGTCTAGTCAGAAGGATGATACCATGCTGACTTTATAACTAGATCTTTGAACAATATTCTCATGGGTGGTAAATGCAAAACAAAGTAATATCAACTGGCACTTAATTCTGTGAGCTCCCCGCTGATGGGGCTCTGCACTGAAATGGAACTCTTCCTGACAGGAAGTCAGCCGCAAAGTGTGGAGACCTCTGAAAATAAAGTGTGCTTTAATTTGACACCCTGCTGTTTTACAGCTAGTCTGTTTAATTTGAGACTATGGAAGGAGGTTTAGTGGAGGGAAGGGGTATGAGATTATGGAAAGTTCAGTGAGCGGCAGCCATTGTTGCTGACATTATACTAATTACAAATATGTGAACATTTGTGTTCACATTAATAAACCAAATAATGTGTCTCTGTTTCCAAGCAAAACAGCTTAAGAAACTCATGATTTGGGGAGCAGTGCTGTTTACTCAAAGTTCTGGCAGAAGAAGCTTTCAATAGTGGTGTTACTCAGTTTATTGTTTAACCTTTAGTCTTATTCATACTCATTTGTGCCTTTTTATGTATCTCTGCAACTGGAAAAACATCTCTCTCATCAAAGATGTTGATGATGCACTAATCTTTCAATAAATATTTTAAGATAACTTAAGTGAAAAAACTCATAATTCAGATTATGCAGCAATCAATGTGATATTGAGGTGCATGTCTGTTAGGCATTAGATCCTAGTTCCATGTGAAATTTGATTCAGAAGAATCAGCTAGATTTTCCAGTACCCTTTGAATATTTATGAAGACATTTATTTCTATTTCTAGTTAAAACAGAAATAGTTATATTCTTATTTCGGGAAAATTTGCTTGGTGAGCGCAGGGAAGGATTTGCAGTGAAAGGAGCAGAAAATTATTATTTCTCATGTTTATTGTAGCAACATGTAGGGACTGATGAAAATAGAGCCCTGTGTTGCTGGGTGTCACGTAACAGTGGAATAATGGATACCCAGAATATTTTAGTCTAAATGGAGATAACAGATGCAGGATGAGGAAGGGAATGTAGTATGCAAGTGGAGTGTAATGAAAGACACACATGTTAGTTTTTCTGCCTTTTTTTTTTATTATTATTTGATTAGATTTAGCTTCCTTTTCTCTAAATCTTGTGTGATCTGCATTAGGATAGGATTATCCAAGGAAATGATGAGGGACAGGTTTGGACATCCTGTCTTTTAAGTAAGGGGTGGGATTGGTTTACGTACTTTGGTTTCGTTCCCTCAAAGGTGCGATGATAGCAGGAATCTTGTTCGTTGTTTGCATGCATTCATTATGAGAGTTTAAATTGAAACTAAGCTACATTTGGGGAAAGGGGAAATACAGAGAGGCTTTTAGTTCCAAAATAGTATTCACTGTGTATATAATTGACTTTTTTATTAGTTAAATTTATTTAGTTAAAGCTTATCAGACATTGAGCAGGAAGGTTGCTGCTATTTGGTGGTGGTGTTGATGAATGTTGCTATCAGTGGGATCAGTCCATCACTACTAGTGCAACTGTGCAGCAGTGAGTATGCTGTGATTTTTCTTGTCCTTACAATTAGTAGTCTACCTTGGAAGACAATTTTTTCCATGCAGTGGTTTTACAAAAACTGAAGTTAAAATCACAGTTAAACAAAAAAGCACTGAAATCAAGAGGCAGTTGCCTTATACTCCTGCTATTTCTCAGTCTGTTTTTCTTTTTCCATAAAAATGATTCTGGCACTGCAGCTTGATTATTTGGATCTCTTCCCTTTGTTCATCTTGTGTTGTCCCTTTTCCTCACTTCTGTTTTTCTGCCTCATCTCCTTTGACTTATAGTTTCTTGCTTCCCATTGCTGCGTATTTACAGAACTGCTTGGTACTTTGATTTCTCAAATAATATTTAAGATGACTGTTCTTATTCTTCCTGAAGCTACTGTTTTTCATCTCGGTGTTGAAAATAGCTGATGGTTAAAGAACCTGAAGAGGAAACTGCAGTGGAAAAGGTTTGCTGCTAGATGAACTCAAACCTGACCCCTAATTTCATTTCATGAGGAGTCATGGCAACAGCCTGCTAGTGGGAGAAAGAAAGGGAGAGGCTGCCCAGGCAAATTGCTTCCTCCATCAGAAACCGTGGGCCTGGAATCAGTGAACCACTCATGCAGTTTTTCCCCCTTCTACAGTTTGTTGTTGTACTGGGACTGTAGTGGGGCTGGAGTTTAACACTGACCTGTTTCATCTTAATGTGACATTGGTTCTAGGGGCAAACTTTTATTCATCAAGTCACAAGTTAGATCATTATAAAAGGCATGTAATAAATGTTTTTCATATACATGTTCATACTTTTTTTTGAAACTAGATAGAAAATGAAGTTTATGAGTTTTGATGATATGTAGCTTTTATGCTGTGATAGTTACCACTGATGGCATTTTATTGAGGCATTTTATTGATGCTGACAGTGATATTTTTGTAATTTTATGTGAACTTTCTGATTAAGTGATTTAAGTTTTATTACTAAAATCCTATTTTAAGAATATTTGGTATCACCATAAACTATGACAACTGCAAGCTGTGTCGAGATTTTCTGGTTGTATGTAATTGTTAAAGATTGTATGTGCTGTAACATTTTATGTAGTGTATCTTTCATAATACTATATCTTTTAGGAGAAATTTGTATAGTTTGTAGAGAAGACAACAGTTGTCACTTTGAGAGTAATCTCATAGCATAAAAGGCAGTCTGACAAGCTGACAGTTTTTTATTTAGCATTTTACTACTAGCTCTACCTCTATATGTGTATAATTTATTTTCAGAATCTATAAAAACTTGTTGTGACTTGAACTCAAACTTTTAAGTATTGAAATTAAACTCTCATTATAAGGTAGTCTTAGGCATTTACCACTAACTACATAATACCAGTTTATAGGAAGCTCTGTTTACATGGAATATCCCAAACGGTTAAACAGCAGGGGAGTCTTCTGCTTTTAGTTAAAAACCTGTTGTTTCTGTATGGCTTATTTACTACTACTTTAATTCTTAATGTAGTGTGCTGTGGAATTGAGCATGCAAAAGTCAGCAAAGAGTTCTGTTTTCTGCATCTAAGGTTATTACTTGCTGTACAATAATAAAGGCACTATTTTATTGGGTTAGTTGTAATTAACTTCAGCACTAGGCATTGATATAAATCATTCCTAATCTGTTTTCTTTAAATTTTCATTCTTTTAAACTGGTTTAACATAGCTTCTTTCTGTCGTTCTTTTACATAAGGACTAGGGTTGTAATTGCATTTTTGAATTAGGCTGTCGGAAACTAATGTGCATGTTGATCCAAGAATTGATTAAGGAACACTAATGAATTTCATATAACACTTAAAAGATTTGTAATAAATACTGTGTAATAAATATTCTATAGCAGTGATCTGTTATACCATTAGAATTCAATACAGCATTGTCATGCTGTGCAGCTGGGAAAATATTTCGGTATAAGAAACTTTGATTCTGTTTCATAGTTAAAATAGTAAACAATTTTGTGGTTATGAATAAAAAAATAGTGTTCCAGCTCCCCTTCCCCATAGTATATTTTATGAAAGTAGCTATCATTATTATAATCTTTGTTTCTGTGTTTTATCAGAGGAAAAATACTGAAACACTTCTGGTTTTCATTTTTTTTTTTCCTGCTCAGTCTTGGTGTTTGATACCAACTGGGCCACGTGCATTTTTGATTTATCAATACACTAGTGTACTGCAGCACTTTCAGTTGGTCTTTAACAGCATACGTTTGAAAAAAGAATGTTATGTGTTCCTTTCAGTCAGTTTTGCAACACTGAACGTGTTTGTTTCTTGAATTTCTTGTCTTTTTTCAGGGGTAGATAGTCACACATGCACAATCTGAGCCCACCTTTATAGTTCGTTAGTTAGTTTGATATGAGTGCGTTTGGAATATTTTCCCACAACAATGTGCTTGGGGATATACCTCCACTTGAGAAACTATCTCATCTAGTTGATTTTTATACAACTTTCTCCTAGAAGACTCATTAAAATTTTTTAATACAAAGACTTTAGTTGTGTACTGTCGCTAGCTGATTTTTTGACAAAAAGCAATGTGTTTTTAATGGAATGCCAGCAGTAAATACTTTTTATTGTAACTGAGTGTGTTTGATAGTTTAAAAGTCTTATAAAAATAATTAGCTCTTTTATATAGTTCTAATGGCAGCCTTGCAAGTTTCCCCTGGAGCAGTCTCTAATGAACAGGCCTTGATTTTTCCAGTTGGGCTTTTAGATTCCCTGAGGACTTGACTTCAGACCTTGAAGGGCAGCAGCTGCCATTTGTCTTAAGACTGGAGTTGCCAAACAGACAGACCATGTACTAATAGGACACATTTGTACAGCCTGAGTATGTGGAACCCCGATAGAGGCCTAATGATGATCATCTGTTGAGAGCTTGTAGCTGGCCAGGGTTAGGGTAACTTTTATCACCCTTATTGAAATCAAAACCTCTGTATTGATTAGTGAGGTAGTTTGACCTGTTACATAGATGCCATGTTAAAGCTTTCATAGACAAGCCATTGTTTAGTGTGGAATAGTATCCATTGTTTGAATTTCAATAAATTCAAGCCTCTTTGGTAAGTTTTCCCCCTGACAAGATGCTCTGAATTTTTGGGATAGTAGTAAATATTTTTGCAAGCTTTCTCTTTTCTCTGTGTAAAGATTCAGCAACATTGGTGGTGTTCTGAAGAGAAAGGATCATGAATATAATTATTGAAAATATTTTTTTCTTAATATCTGATAGTTCTTCCATTATTGATTTGTTTTTTAAATTTTATTTGAGCATCCAGGTATGACACTGTACGTACTGAATAACGTCTCCAAATGTGTTTTTGTGTTAATCTTATATAAAAGTGTCACATCCTTGCAAATTTTTTCTGTTTCATACACTACTTAGCATGTGCTAATTTTGATATTAAATTGCTACATAGAGTTTCTAGGTATGATTTCCCATAATTCTGTGTTGGTTTTAATTTTTTTCAATGGAGCTTTGTAGATTAAAATAAATTAAGCATGCTTCAACTCTTTAAAAGTAATTTATGCTTGGAGATATTCTTCTTAACATGTAGTCTAACTTTTTTTTAATTATGAAGAACCCAGCTGAGATATAATCTACTTTTCACTATATGTTCTTTATTGCTGAGTTCATTCAAGCCTGTGGTGGATGTGGTGCTGAGAGAGTGCTGACACCAAGTGCAAACACTGCTGAAAAGTTCTTGATAGTTTACTTTAGGCACTTAAAGATTAGTATATCTCTCTATGAACAAGTTTTTCATGCAGATTTGACCTTTACTCTAGGATATAATATGTCTCTTAGTCATATGTTAACACATTTTTCCGCCCTGCTCCTTGGTGCTCCATTCATAGTTGTCAGTACCAAAGTCATCCTTCTCCTTTATTTCATAACCAAAATAAATTATTAAATCTCCGCCAGCTTTATGGGAAGGATGGATTAGCAAAGAATTTGCTCTTTTCTGCTTGCTTATGACTGTGTATTTGAACTGTTAGATATAATTCTTAATTGTGGAATATGTTAACCTTGTTAGAAGGATTTTTTTTAAAGTTTCTCAGAAAAATGAATTATTAAGGAGTATGCATGTGTATGTACCTATGAATGAAAGTGGTAGTACAGGTTGCTACAGTTGAAAATAGAGCACTTTTCATCTCTTGGAAATATTTTAAATATTCTGTTAAAGATCCATGTTTAACTGTTTAGCCATCAGACCAGTTGATGGATTGGTCTTGCAAATGTTTTTATATAGCTTGAAGAATATATATTTTGGGTTACCTGTTTGAAATATGATTATATTTCTTTCCTAGCAGTGCACAGGTGAGGAGGGATATGTCCATTTCCTGCTTATAGGCAAGCACTTCAAATTACAAACCAACAAAAATGCTTATCAACAAAATTTTCTTGGCATTTGTTTGAGTGATTAGAGTTTAGGAATGGCTATATTTGGTTAGATAAAGGCTCCACCTTGCTTACTGTCATATCTCCAACTATAGACACAAAGAGATGCTCAAGAAGAATAAAATAGTACAAGCATGTATGACACTCTCCCACTCTCTAGTAATTATCACCTTGGGCTATTTTCTGAACCGGATATAGTTTCTGTGTATCTAGTCAATATCAACGTATTTTCCTTCTGTATTTCTGCAGTCTCCTCTTGATCCTATTGAACTTTTAGTCACCACAACATCCTTTGGTGATAGACTCCACTGATCTGTAATGCACTGTACAAAGAACCACCTGCATTTCTTTGTTTTGAAGCTGGCTCTTACTAGCTGCTGCTTGTAGAAAAGGCTTTTCAGCAGGACTGTTTGGGTAAATAAGAAGCTCCTGAAGTATTATATCTGAACAAGGACATTCAGAATGAGTAGGGAGCCAACAAGAAGTGGAAGAAAATGACTGATCAAATAGAGTTAACACTGGAAAACTCCAGTGCAGAATTTTTAAAGAACTTCTCCACTTACCTGATGATGTCATATGATTAGAGACATACCTTATTTTTAAGAAAGGAAATAGGAGGATCAAGCAGTATAAAAGACTTTTCAATGCGTTTGAAGACTGAGATGACTGTATATGCATAGTAGCTGAGAGGAAATAAAATGGGACATGGAATTACTGAAGATTCTTTTGCTAGGCTAATCTCGTTGGTTATAGTCTAATGCATGTTGTGGCCTTTCGCCAAAATATGTTTCCTAGACAAAGGAAATGTAGTAATTTATATGAGTTTTATTAGAGCATTTGGTACTGTCATATGACTGATCATTAGTTAGGATTAATTAAAAAAAACCACTGTAAAATAGATTAAAAAAACCCAACCTGACTCAAATGGGACAACAGTAGATCATGATATAAACCGTGAGGGAGATTATTAGTTTCTGAAAGGAGAGGATTAAGATCAGTACTGTTTCATGTTTTCATTTAGTGATCTTTGTGCATTCAGTAAAAATGTGTTAATGAAACTTGTTGATGATCTAAAATTGGTGCTGTAGAGGAGTGGGATCTAATTTTTGCTTATGGCAGAGTTGTGCTGTAGCTATGGGAAATATCTTATATGTTATTCCATGCAGAATTATGATTCAGATGAGGTTTAAAGCAACCTGCTGTAGGTGAACCTGCAGGGGGAGTTGGACTAGATGATCTCCAGAGGTCCCTTCCAACCCCTATCATTCTGTGATTCTCTGATAGAGTACTTGCATTTTATCTAGAATACTTACGGAATTGTTTACAGATTCCATTAAGGAAGTAGGTGAAACAATAATGAGCTAGGAAATTTCCACATCAGACATAGTATTTGAATAAAATGTGATTTCTTATTTGTCTCCTTGTATTGGTTGTTTTTTGTTGTAGCTATTTGTGATAGTGTTTAGTGCTTCTAGGTTTTTTCCTGCTTCACTTTTGAGTGTACAGTGACCAAAAGCATTAAAAGTAGATTATGTGTCTCAGTTACTAAACATTTATAGCCATAGGAAATGATGGTCAATTAAGTACAGCTTAGAACAGGTATGAAATTATTGGCTTTGTTGATCTTCCCTTACAGTCCTTCCTTAGGAAAGTGCTGAAATGTGTTTTGTAGTTATTTAGTTGCATTAGTGGTTGAGTTTGAGGCTTTTAACGTGTTTTTTCTCTAATACCTTTGGGAGATGGATAACTAAGATGTTGATATAATAATGCAATATGCATACTGAGTGTAATTGTTTGAGCGAGAACATATACTGTGGGGAAATATTGAATGGATCATGAAAGATGATGACCATTAGTCTTTTCTTTCAGCTATTAAAATTAGCTTTAGGGTGTGTTCAGCTGTGATTTATGAAATTGTTTAGACTAACGCCTTCTTTGATGGTGTCTGATGTAGAGAAAAATGTGAAAAGTATCATGATAAATGCACTTTCTTTTCACTTTTGGCAACCTCCATCTTCACCAATTAAATTTTCAAGTATCGTAGTGAGCTCTCTTAAAGAGCAACAGATGGACAGTGTCATAAATACAAAACATTATTTTGCTTTTCTTGAGTTTTCACACATCTAAGTTAACAGAGAATAGTTTCAATTATCATTATATGAAGTTAAATATTTAGAACTAGATATTACATTTAAAAACACTCTTATGGTGTTTAGTTGCTTATGCTATTTTGCTTAGAATATTAGCAGCTAAAAGGCATTTTTTTCCCATAAGAATAAATGCTTCTTAAAGCTATTTCAGACAGCTTACAGATTGAAGCCATGTAATGGTGGCCATAAGAAGGCAACAGGGGAGAACTGCGGTAAGGACAGTGGGAGAAATACTGGTAAGATACATGTAGCAATAAGGACAGATGATGCTACTTGATGTAGCCTAAAAAAACCCCAACTACCCCAAAACATCCCATATGTGGCAATATGTAAATGGAACTTAGCTAGCACTTAGAATGTTGCTTGCCTTTTAATGCATATAAACTAGTTATCTAAAAAGTAATGAAGTATCTTGATAATTCATGATGAGTAATGCATCACAAATTACAATTATTCTACTCTTAATTCTGACTACTTGAAAATTGTAATACATTGTTGCAACTTAAAAATGATAAAAGAATGTGTTGGGTCTGGAACACGTCAGGCCATGAGAGATCAGAGTTATAATCTCTTGCCTGCTTTTGAAATCTGGAAATCTTTTTTCTTGGGAGGGGGCAGGGGAGAGGATTTAAATTGTACAGAAACAACATTGACTGGCTTTTGTTCTATGTCTGATCAAACCATGTCACTGACTGAGAGGTAATTTTGCAACACTGAGCAGCAAAAAATGTAGTCAGTTCACACTGGGTATTAAAAACTCCTAGATTCAGAACCTGAAATTTGTTTGAGAAATTTGCAGTTTTGTACTTTGCCTGTTTTGGAGCTGATGAGATAAAAGAACCACAGCGATAGAAGTGCTGATGTGAATAATCATTAGGAGTATTACTTCATACAATGAAGGCTTAAAAATCAAGGAAGCTGATATGGAAAAGAATATGAAACTTAAGTACCTGTCGTCTGCAGAATCAGTCTTTTGTATTAGTTTAGAAGAGTCGTGGAGTTTAAACCAAGACTTGTATTTGGCCCGTTCTATCTGAATGCCACCACATTTTCCCAAAAATATAAGGTTCACACATTTACTACCCTAATTTTTAGCTCTGTCAACTTGTTCCTATTGAGTCTAAGATTAAAAATATTCTTTGTGGTTTTGTTAACCAGTTCTGTTTTCTCCTCAGCTTTCAAATGGGGTAAGCAAGCTCCAGTGATAGGTCATCTGGGTTGGTTGCTTTCCAGTGTATCTCTTGTGGGGGCCAGGCAAAACCTGCCTACATGTTTAAGAGATGTAGAATTTTCCTGTAATTCAGGGCTCAATTGGATGTAAGAAATGTGCAGTGCACATGTGTCTGCCATTACCATCATTTCGGTGTGTTAAAAATTCAGAGTGCTAAAAATGTGTTAACTTTTTTTAAACATACTGGGTGATAATGATGCAATATTTTGATCATTAGCAGATTTTTATTTTTGAGTAGAGATGACTATGTGAGGTGAGGATTATTATCAGCATATGTTAACTAGACGTAAAGGCATAAGAGAAGTTTGCGTCTAAAGAATGAGCCTTGCATTAATGTGAAACAGTTTGTTTCTAGCATTATCAAGTTTCAATAAGGTAAAAAGCATCAGTGAACCAGAGTAAGTTCAGAATTATTACATAATATAGCAAAAGAAAATGATGCAGTTGTTTGTGGGATGTTTTTTATTTTCTTCTCCCCTCCACAGAATATGACTTTGAGTAAATGATACTGTTCTGTTTCTTCATGCTGGCAATGTTTCCTTCCTGATTAGCACACAATTAATGCTTTGTATATTTGCTGATGGTGGTGTAAGTTGCTAAAATTGAAAAGAAAGTGCATGACTTTGTAGCTGAAAATGTTTTTTCTTAGTCTCGTTTTTATACAACTATTTTTCTTGTTTTTCCCCAGGAGTGGCAGAACTCTATACAAAAGAATGCTGGCCTTGCCTTTATTGAGCTTGTCAATGAAGGAAGGTAAGTCACAATATTTGATAGCACCTCTGCCTTACCCTTCAGGAAGTTGTGTGGCTTGAAACTTTTTTAAAAGAATTTTTCTTCTGCCTTTTTGTGTCATTTTCTTTGAGTTTTAGAAGCATGATTTCACATTCTTTAATACATCGGTTCAGTTCTAATACTGAATATAGGATTTTGCTGAATCTGAATGCTCTTTAGTTTCATTAAATATTTCACTTACTGGTGTGTCATTGATATTCTTTCTTCCTGTCTTTGTGCACTGGTTAACGTTGAAACTATAATTTGTATTCAGCTAATCTCTGGACGTAGAGAATTTATATTTGGAGGACGTTATAGCTGGGAATTGTAAGATAAGCCTCTGTCTCAAAAATTAGATTCCAGTTTGCTCATTTATTTCCTTTCTACCTCATAAAATAGAAAGGAAGAGAGTCTCTATAAGGTTAAAAAAAAAAAATCTGTTAATATTACCAATCAGTTTAATATTCTATTCATAAGTATATATGTATATTACTGGGACTTATAGAAAAAGACAGAGCAGGTGATGAGGTCATGTTCTTTGACTTGTAGTGACTATTCAGAATCATCAATATTTTCTTCATTAGGAATCGATTGTTGAGGCAGACGAAGAGCAGTATTTACTTTTTCTAAAGGATTTTTTAAAGATGTCTTAATGAATTAGCTAAGGACTATTACAAGAAATGCATTTTATCTAAACCTAAATTCTGTTAGTAACTTGAGCTGATAAGATCCCAATAGAAAATAAATTTTACAGGATTAGGACAGCTACTGATTTAAAAACAAAATTTATCGCATAAATTAAAATGCTATGTAAATAACTTTTTGTCATTATAGGAATAGAGGAAATGGCTATTTGATATTTTTCTTTTAAAATGTGTAGATGTTCTCAAGATATATAAAAATAATGACCATTTTAATGGTTGCATTTCAGTTTATGGTGAGGGAAGCACCATTCTGAGGCAGGAAAAACATTTTGCTACTAGTCTTGATCCCAAGGGCCAAGGTAAAGTAACAAGGGTGTTCAGTTACAGTGTTAAGATCTAGCCTGTAGTTGTTTCCTATTATGTGAGGCTGACCTGTCTTGACCTTACTTATAAAGTGCTTGCTATAAATTTGGCCCTTGATTAATGTTTTATTAGCATAGATAACGTAGAGATCCCACACGCATGTAAACTACAATGTAAGGTTCATCTGTGTAAGATGATTATCATGAACAAATCAGTTGCTGAGACTGGGTTGTAAGTAGCAGTTACCTACTAGTTATTCAGCTTGTCCAGGTCGAGCTTTCAGAGAGCATTCTATCAGTAAACTGTTTGGAATTGACTATTTTCTTTTAAAAACTTGCAGCGCCCATCACAGACAGATGGAATCACTCCCCCACCTCCATAAACAACATCAATAACTTATAGTCTAGCCTTAGCAGAGTGGTTGTCTCAGGGACAAATGATCCCTTGAAGCCTGAAAAGTGTGGTTTTGGTTAGCAGAAAATATCTAAGTAATTGTTACTTCATTTCATTTCTGACTCATAGCATGGTTGTTTTTTTAAAAAGTGGGAACATAACTTTCATTATGGGGAAGAGGAGAGGGGATTAATTTCTTAAAAATGACTCCTTTTATCTATCTCCATTTTCCTCCATTGCTGTTCATAGGAGCCTATAAAGTTATCACTGGATTGGTCATTGCGGTGCTTTGTGGCTTTTCAGCATTCACTAAAATGAAAGTACTATCCCTCATATGACATGAACGTGTTCCAGAACTACTCTTTTCTTCTCTTTATGCAGGTTACACATGATTTTTCTTGCACATTTACTAACACTTACACTAAAACATTTCAGGTCTTGTATTTTATTGTATTTCTTATTGTTTTATGTATTTTTGCCATACCATTATAATCTTAAAAACTCCAAAAGCTGAAATCTTAATTAAAACTTAAAAATGAAAATAGCTGAATGATACTGAATTAGACTTTAACTACATAATTGTATAATAGAAGTTGAATTTTTAAATTGTTTCCGTAAGTACTCAAGAAAAGAAGACAAGGTAGTTGTACAAATGACAGAACTGATTTCAGCAAGTAAGGGAGGATGTCTGTGGGGTACCATGATATGTGGAGTGTTAGAATAAATTAAATTAAGGACTGGAATAACTGCCTAGAATTTGTGGAATCACAGAATTGCTATTGTCTGCCTCCTTAGTGGAGAGTCATCCTTTGTAAACCAGGGCTTTATTCCCAATGTTTGTTACTAATTTTTTTGACTAATGATACCAGAGGATATTGCAGTTTGAAGTGTGTTCTACCGTTTTTGTTTATCAGGCAAATAAGACAACTGAAAAATCTTTCTGGAAGAGAAAGAAGTCTGGAAGAAGAGATCTAAATCTGTTCTTATACTTGCTTTCAAATGTATTTTTTGCTTTTATGTGAAAGGTATGAATGTACCTCTCTCTCTCACAGCAGTTGAAAGTTTTATGTTTAGGCTTGCCATGTTTTGGCTAGGATTCCCTGGACAGAAATATGTGCAGAAAGTTTGCCTCTGGGACTCATAAGATCTACAGTGTGTGCGCTGCATTCAGAATGCGTTGGTCTGAATTTCATCATGTTCACAAGTAACTAATGTGTTACACATACAGTTGCTCCCAGGCTTTCCAGATATATCAGGTCCGCTGCACATGTATAGCAGAATTGATTTGTTTGTGCCCAGTGACATTTTGAATCTTGAACAGGGGAAAAAAAAAAAAAATCTCTAAACAGGAGACTAGTATGTGAAAATACAGAACCGTAAACTGACCTAAAACTGAAATACACAACTGAAGTCTTTTGAAGACCAGGTTACAAGCATAGTAAAAAAAACTGTGTAGAAAAACAGGCAGGTACAGGATATAAGTGAAAAGCTAAAGGTGTGAGTATTGGAAAATAACCTCTTTCTGTGCATGATAAAAAATGTCAGTTTCAGTATGTTGCTACATTGAACATTAATCTGTTTTTAATAAAAATGAATAAGTATTGTTCACTATTATTGTAATGTCTGGGAACACTATTAATGCTCTTTGAAACCTTGTTAAAAAGGTGCCTGTACCCACTGTTTCTCTATGTACTGAGCCATCTGTGCAGCAGAAGTATAGATTGCGAAACATTTTCTTCAGCCTGCTGAACTTCTGTCAGTCTAGATTTCAGTCTTTGTGCTTGCCTTTCCCCTTTAGGGAGAGTCTGTTTTGGAGCTTCAGCCCGAGAGCTTACTGATGAGGGAATTTGTTCACTGGAACCATCCTTTAGGTGTGATTTAGTTCACTGTCATGGCCTTTGGAGACTTCCAAGGTGTCCAGACAGATTCCTTTTTTCCCACTCTGAAACTAATTATGTTTCCTCCTTATGCAGGAGACGGTCAAGCTATTATTTCTGAACTGAAAAAAAAAAAAAGCAGCTTTGTTTTACTTCCTTGTGTGTACAAATGTCTCGTTTGTTAGACTCTTACTTCCTCTACTTGACTAGTTAGCAAACAACTCCTTTGCTCTGTGAAGGTTAAAACTCTCTCCTGTCGCTTTGATTCATTAGCACACTTTAGTGTGAAACATCTCTTATGCTAGACCTTGTTTTCTGTATCAGTCAGTGCACTAACAAACGTACTCGAGCTTGAGACTAGGCATGACAGTTATTATCCCCTTTGGGGTGATAATGGGTTTGGCATGGCAGGGGTTGAGGGATCAGTCTCCCAAGCATGCTGCAGCAATTATTCTTTCCAATTTTCAGCTGAAGAGACTCTTGAAGATGCTTAATTTTAATTTTCTCAAGCATAGTTCTCTTGGTCATGCAAAGAACTAAGTGCTGTATTCTATACGTATATTCTTATACATCTGTAAATGAATATTCGGGTAGCAGTTGCTTTAAAAAACTGTCACACAAAGTTTGGTTGAAAGATAGCCTCATTAAACTAGCAGAATGCATGTATAATTTCCTCTACTTTGCCTGTACCCTTTCAAATTCTTAACCAAAACAAACGTCCCAAAACTTAAGGATTCGCAAGTCTATCCAGGAGAAGCAGAACTAATGAAGTTTGGTTTTCTGTAGCTTTTTCTCATTGCGGGATTCTCTTTCGTCTAATGAGGAATGATGTCTAACAAAAAATCTCCTACCATATCAGAGGATTCTCCTCCTATATTGGATTTTCTATTATGACTTCGTGTGCAGTTGAAAACAGCTATTTTTTTCCAGGATGCTTGCAAGAGTTTTTGTACTCTGTTGGATATAAAACTTACATAAAGTTAATATTTTTAAAAAACTCTAGCCTTCTATTAAAAAAAATTGTTGGAATTATCCAATGAATTCAAAAGTTACTACGAGAATCTGATATCCTTAGCAAGTAAAGATGCTACCAACCAATCAAAAAAAGCCCCAAACCTCTCCAGAAATAAACAGATGTAACTGGCATTATTCTCCCAATAAATAGCATCCAGTAAAATAAAACCTGGAATGCTGTAATCATCTGTGTTTCTATACAATTTTTTATTATTTTTTTTTTTTAGAATGAACTATACTAAGAAAATTTCAACATATATTACCTGCTGTTCCTTTTCTTAAATTGTATGTATTACTTCTGAGTGGTCATAGATGCAAATATTTTCTAATATTGAAATAGTTGGCAATCAAACTAGTTGGCCAATTACTAGCACACTTTCCTAGCGGAAAATAAGGGACAGATGTAGGCTGCCCCATTCAATTGTCTTTCACTTGCAATAATGCGGTCACTCTCAAGGAATGACTGTTAGAGAATGTGTTGCCATAGGAGCAACTACTGTGATGGAAAATAGTTAGAAAAATACAGCTATTAATGAAAAAATGGATGATAACTGACAGACTTACGCTTTGTGCATAATTGACCAAAAAAGGCTCAGGAAAAAAATAATAAATGTAGTCACGTCCAAACTAGAATTGATTACTGCCAGTCTGCTGCCCTTATTGCAGTTTCCTTACCCTGAGATTCTGGTAGCATAGAACCTGCACCTTAGTCTTGATTTGTAAGAGGAGAAGAAAGTGTTTTCCACATTTCCTTGCTTTTTATTTTTAGCAACCCATTCTGTTTAAGTGGTAGGCTTTATAAAAAGGATTTTTGGTGATTTATTTTCTGAGTTTTTATGTTATTGTTTTGGTTTCATAGCAGAAGCAACTTTGTTATTGTGTGAATTTGAACTAGAGAAGATCATTAGGCTAGACTTTAAACAACATTCTAAACGTGCTGAAAATTAGGAATTGTAGCCTGGATGTGTTTCAGAGATGGATAAGTAACTTGAGGTGGGGTTCTTGACAGTACATGGCTTTGTTTGTGTGTGTGTGCGCTAAGGTATAGTGTGACATACACAACCATTTTTAAAAGTTTTTTATTTCACTGAGTTTTGCTTGATCATCTGTGCATGGATTTAAATTGCATCTTTTTTGTGTAACCGGAAACATATGATCTTTGCTGCAACTTAATGAGTAAGCAGAAGCTCTTTGGGGAGAACTACATCTTAACGATTAAAAATTAATTTAAGCTTTTATTATTAGAGATGCTAGTAACTTTGGAGGGCGTATATGTGACAAAGGTAGGTTTTGCTTGTGAGAATGTCATTAATATGTTGGGTCTATGAAAAAGCAAAATCACAAAACACTTTTGAGTGCCTGGAAATTCTTACATGTTTTTTTATGTAGAAAGTTTTTAGTAACATCTGTTTTTAAAAAAATAAATTAATGCAAGCCTAACAAGAAAGTATTTACACTGCATTCTGTGTGTATACATGTATTCTGCTATTGGTATCTGATTGACAGTGGTCAGAAATCATCTGTCATACTACCACGCAGTCTCTCTCAGAATGTGAACACAACCTCAGATCAGTTTTCACTAGGCTCTGACATGTCCTAAGTGACTATCCTAGGTAGAAAAGATTGGATTGGTGTCTACCCTCCTAGCTGTCCTTTCAGAGTGCTTTTAAGTTTTATCCTATTGCGTGTCCAAGTTAGCATTTTGGTGAGTCTGCATGATTATTTTTTCTCTCTCCTATTTTAAGGAGGAAAATATGTTCAAACTTCAGTCTTTAGCACTTACGGACTTTTCTGTATTTTTCTGATGATTGACTAGCCTATCTGTAAAGTATCTGTGTTCCACAAAGCAATTCTAAGACTTCCTTGCAGCAGTAATTCCAATACTTAGCACATTGAGCAGTCAGATGCCATAAGAGACAGTCTGTATCCATGTAGAACATATCTCCTCTTGAAGTAAGAGGATCTCTTATATGCTAGGTTTCTGAGGAGTGCAAGTAGGAAAGCTTACCTTTCCTGGCTGTCTCAGAGTTCTCTGTTGTGGTAGCGTCTGGAACATACACAATCTTTCCCTGTAGTACTTGGAGAGATTTATGCCTAAACAACTGTTGTAAATGTCACCTGTAAAGCTTTTTCCATATTTTGACTAAAATTGATAATTTTTGGACATCAGTAATACTAACCCAGAATTTGTCCATCTCTCACTTTCTTTACTTGTACATAGTTTTCTTTCCCATTTTTTTCCCCTCTCGTACCTTCTCCTTTTTGCTTGTTGTAAGGAGAAACTTGACTTTTTACTTGATCACGTAAGCATTCAGCAGCCGGAAATCAGAGTAAAATTTCTTGCTTTGTGTCTCATAGTTTTCTCTTCCAGCATAACAATAAAAATCAGAATATCTCATGTATTTGGCTGGAACTCCTTCTCTCAGTGGTTTAGCACTTCATTCCTGACCCAGCAAAGTATGCAAGTATATATTTAACTTCCAGCATGGGATCTGTCCCCTTGCTTGTTTTTACTAGGCTGTTCATCTTTTCAAAGTTAATCACATGGTTTTAAAATATTTTAGTCCAGAAAGAAAGTGCTTAGGCAAAGGAATAAAAGTCTGTCTGGGACCTTGAATCTGGTGTGCACTGAAAGCAGAAAAGTAGGCCTGGTATCCAGGCTTTACCCCCATAGGTATTATGTCTAACTTCTACAGAACATGGCCATCCACGCTCCATCCACACTCTTCTCATAATAAAGATCAGGAAAAAAAAATCTTAATTTAATAATTTGTCATAAATAAAGCCAAACTAGAAGGGAATCTGTCAGAGGAGGAGTGTAAATTGCCACATTCAACAGCATTTTGGTGTTTAATAACACTGAAAAAAAATCGTGTAAGGCTGCATACAGAGATTATGAAGCATAGGCAAGAAGGAAATTATTAGAGCTCAGTTGTTCTTTCAGCTTGGGTGTGCATACTTCGAAAAAGACAAGAAATTCAATCAATCTGTTTGTTTAGACAAAGAAATGAAAAGCTCTGAAAAAGTATTTATAAAGAGAAGTTTTGGATAGACTTTAACAGAAAAAGGGCTAATGCGATCTAGCTGCTGGAATAAAAAATGATAAAAGCAGACAAAATATTTGTGGTTGAAATTTTTGGTGGTTTTGTTTTAATTGATACTAGTGACTTTCTAAAACTTCTTCATAGGGGAACATAGTGTAAAATATCTTTAAATAAAAAAGTTGAGGCATCTTTCTGAAAGCTATGCTGTAGCTCAAACAGAAGGTACAGACTTGATGGAGGAAATGAAATTATTTTGGGGAAAACATGCAGGACCAATTCTTTGCAATTCCTTACTGTCTTAGTGAGGAAAATCAGATTTCTCTAAACATAATTATTTTTTTCTTTAAAAGAAAATAATTATCTCTCAAAGTCACCTGATCTAATTAATACAGTTTATAGCCACTCATATATGTTCAAAATGTGTTGTATGTTGTTTGGAGTTGAACTAATACTTTTGCAAGAGTCATATTCTTGTCCTTGCCTCAGCAGTGGTCTAGTCAGCATTATTTTAGACATATAAGCAGAGGTGTGCTCGTTTAGAGATGCTGAGAGCTTGTATTTGCCTTCGATTTTTAATGATGGCTGTAGAGTCCTCTGTTATATCATGCTATCATTACGTTTATGTATAGATATATATTTAGTTTGCTAAGCTCCACACTTAGAGGTAAATTCAAAATAGAAAACTGAGTGGCATGCTATGTATGTGGATACTGTTCTCATAAAGAAAATCCAAACTGACCGAGATAACGATACAACTTGAATTGCTTATTAGAAGAAAGTTAATCTAAGCATATGCAGTGTTTGGAAAAGGTGACTGAAAAGAAAGATTAAAATTTTAAGTTCTTGAATGTAAATAATGAGCACAGCTGTTGTGTGGTATAAGCCAGTAAATTGTTTCATATAGGCTTCATGTGTATTAGGAAATAATTTTTATCCTCACCTCCTGAAGACCTTTAGTTGCTGAATTTGGTAATTTGCAAGAAGGGAAGTAATTGTATAATAATTAATACCTAATAATATGAAGCTTTTACCTTTTTCTGAAAACAGCTTGAAGTTACCAGTAGGTACTTATGCTAAGCTTGGACAATGCCTTAATTGTTAGCCATAAGAATTTTTGGTTGCCAAAATGACAAATTCAGCTAGGATTTATCTGCAAAATCATATGCAAGTTTTATGTAGCTGGCCTAGCCCTGTAGGGAATATCACAGAGAAAATGAGGAAAGTCTGTAGGATTAGTAAGGAGAGGTAGGGGTGACAAAAATGACAACTGATCCATAGGGGACCAAGCTCTTTCTGATATTCAAAAGCTATTTGTTTTTACTAGGTATACTTCTAGTCTGTTTTGAGAATGTTGTTCCTGTGTGCGGGAATGTAGTTCTTTGCTTTGTTTGGAACACGTCCATCATCTCTGTAAATGCATAGTAAGCGCCAGTGTACAGTCAGTTATAAACTGGGCTGCTTACTGGTTACGTTTAGTAGATAAAAAGGGAAATCCATGTTGTAAGTTGTTAAAAACAATTATTATATGGGGTGCTTTCTTGAAGACATGAAGAAAAGTAAGACTTTTAGAGGGTAACTAGCATTTTTCAAAGTCCACTCAGGTTAGCAGAAGATATTGCTATTGACAAACTGAATGAAAATAATGGGATACTGTCCAGCTGTGTTAAGTGTAAATCATAATACATGAGTATTTATGATCCCCATATTTTTTTAAACATCTCTTATTTTAATAAAAAATGTTCATTTAAAAGCTTATATGACTAATTTGAATGTACTACGTGGGATCTTGAAGGAAGAAAGGAATTGTTGCTGGTTTATTAGTAGGTATTTATTTTTAGCTGAACATTATTGTAAATTATTAGAGACAGAGGTTTGGGGTTTCTCTTTTCAGTGTATGAGCAGTGCCTTCTTAACTAGTTTATTTTCCCAGTTTTTTTGAAGCCATGAAGAGTTATGAAATTGAAGTTACATTATTGCAGCAATGTTGGCTCTGCAATTTTTTGAAGGTAGAAGTTTGTCACTAATGCATGCAAATAAATTGGTCAAATTGTATGTTTGTTCAACAGCAGCTACTTCCATTCTAAAAGTGACTAAAAGTAGAAAAAAAAATGAAAAAAATTATAATGTGGTTCTAAAACAGTGGCTTCTGTACAAGCCTCCTGAAACAGAAGGTGAAGTTATGCTTCAAATTGTGCATATTTCTTTTTTTCGAGACCTCATCCATGGGGAGACTGTAATCCACTGATTTCACTGGTTCGTGAACCCATGCCCTCATTTAGGTGTTGTGCTGGAGTTCTCCTAGCCGTGTAGGGAGAGAGGCAGTGAACAAAGAGCTTCAGGTGTTATTCTGCCTCTGGATTTCTTCTCATTGGGGTAGGCTTATGACCTGCAAGCCTACTGCAAGTGTGGAATTGTGAATAGCATAGGAAAAGAGAAAGCAAAGCATTGATGATCATACTATCAAATGTACATATAGAGACAGATGGAGCCTTAGTTCAGTTAAATAAGTTTTAGAGGATAAAATTAACGTTGTATACATTAGAAGGCATCCTGCATAATAAATGCTGTGGTTGTAAAGAAGGGCTCTTGGTAGACTCTGAACTTGTTGAAATGTACTTTAGCTTTTATGTACAAGGCAAACAAGTGATTTTATGTTCTGCTACTCTTTTCTACATTAGCAAATGAAAACTTTTTTTTTTTTTAAAAAAAAAAAAGCTTTAGTAACATATTTTTAAAAACTAACCAGTAGAGCATGTAATGGATTTATCTGGTGTATCTTTGAGTGATCCTATGGCAATGTGCACCTTCTAAAACAGTGTAGCTCCTGTATAGCCAGTTTTAACTTTATTAATCCCAATGTAACTAATTAAATAGGAAATGTTTTTACTAACAGTATGTGAACTCACAGAATAATTGGGTTGTAATTCAATCTGTCAGCTCTGCTGCCATTCATAAACTCAGGGTTTATGAAGGCCTCAGAAATCTGAGATTGAATTACAGCTTTATTCTGTACATAACCTGGAACAATGTATGTCTTAGCATTTTGTGAGACTGAGGATGTTTTATAATCCTGAAAATATTACTTAAATGTATACTTACCATAAAATTCCAGTTTTACATTTGGAGTAAAAACTATACTGCAGTGCAATTCCCAGTTTTTCATTTAGACTTTACATCAGTTACATTAGGGCTTTCACTGTGGATGCTTATATGTGTAAACTAGTTACTTTTCTTTTTATTGTGTTGTATGCATGTGAAAGATTTTCTTACATATCTATATTTCAGGTAAAACAAATGACTGTCTAGAGTGTTTACATTTTGTTTAATATTTAGTTTGGTTTACTATTGAAATACAATTTTACTAATTGCCAGAAAATTGCCCATCAACCTTATTTGTACCATTTTCTTAACACAATACAATCAGTTATGGAACAGAGCTCAAAATATTTGTATATATGCTATATTTACAGATTTTTATTTTAGGACTTCATTCTCTCAAGGCAATGCTTAAATATTCTCTGTCCTCAGATTGCTGAGTCAAACCATGAAGGACCATTTGGTAAGAGTGGCTAATGAAGCAGAATTTATCTTGAGCAGACAGAGAGCAGAGGATATTAACCGCCATGCTGAATTTGAGGTAAGAAATTAAATCTCTTAAAAAACCAAAACATAACAAGCCCACCGTGTTTGGGGATTCCAATGTGTGATATGGGCTTTTCAGGCACAGGAGGTTCCATCCTGAAAAGTGCTTTGCAGTTGTAGGGTGTTTTGATAGTTTGCCACTAAGTTTGATGGAAAAACAGGCTGTGCAGAGCAGCTCGGAACTTGCCAGAATCTGCAAACTATAGTTTGTGGGGGAAGGAATTTTATCATACCAATGCTGCTCTTTTCCATGAAGCAAATATCACTGTATGTGTTAAAGCTGCTCAGCATCACAGTCAAGATATAACTCTGAAAAAAACACCTTACTGAAGATAAATGATAACAGCCTGCTAAGTGCAAAATGAGAAACTACTTTTTTCTTTTTGTGTCATTTGCTATTTCACTTAATCCATCTCTAAAACCATTTTCCTTATGTTTTACATGCCTCAGTGTGGTTTTGTTGTATTTTTGTATTATCATCCCACTTAAAGGATTCTAAAGTGAAGTAATGGTCTTTGTTTTTATAGACTTGTAATAAAAATACAAACCTTTTTTCTGAATCACTTTAGTCATACCTCCAATTTTGGATCTCAGTTACATCACGTATCTCCTTTCTCTGTGCTTTAATTATTGGGTTGTTTAAATGAAAACGAAGCTAAATCTCACTAAATTCACTAATATTCTGCTTAAAGAGTACTTAGTCTTTCTTCTGACATGTGATACTACTTGTGGTTTTGTTTTTAAAATGAAGCATTAAGAGATTGAAGGCACATTTGTGCTTAACGTATTTCTAAAGTGTTTTTCTCTTAAATCTTTACTTGAAAAAATACTCCCCAAAGATGAAAGCATATTTGTCTTAGACAGTGCTTATGTTCCAAAGGTCATCTGTGTTGGCCCCAGGATTCAAGCTGTGTGTTGTTTAATAACATATCTGCACTTCATCTAGAGCTAGTTACCCCCTCCTGCAAACAGAGATGTTGTAAGATATCTACAGTACCATTTTGCAATGGTGAAATAGCAGGCATGTTTCATTTTTTACATCAAGGGTTTGGCGACAGTCCTGTGGAGATGAAAAGTGCATCTTTTTACTTCATTGCCTAATAATCATTGGAATGGGACATGCTTGACATCTTTTGCTCTGGATTTATGCAGAAACTCCATGCATGACATGGCATTGTTGATTAGATGAACAGCCCACTTTTTTTTTCTTCGCAAAGGTGTGCGCATATGTGGGAAATCTGTGTGAAGGGTTCTGTCACGTAAATACAGGTTATCAATGAATACAGTTGTTCAGTGACAACTTCACTGTTAGCCTTATTTTGGTCTCAAGACACCTTTTATGATGTCTGGAAGAAATTTATGCTGAGCATCAACTTACATTTTTAATATAGCTCTGAGTTTTGTTGTGACAACTCTCTAGGATAAGAGTTGGCTGATACTTTTTTAGGTTGATGCTATCTTGAATCTGCGCTGTCTCAATATGATAGCTCAAGGGGTTTAACTCATCAGGTTGAACTTAAACAGAAACTAGTGTACTGAAATAGCAGCAGTCTGTTTATCAAGTTTAGTTTTGTTGCTGTGTTGGAAAAAGGTCACTTCTACAGGTGTGCAAGTTGAGTATATACAATTATTGCATTCTACCAAATGCTTAGATAACAAACATGGTGTCTCATGAAGTTTGTGTTACTGATGCCTGTGGCACACTTCAGTCAGCGTTGTTTCTTTTGTGGAAGGGGGAACCGTTAATCACATCCATTCAAATCTGCAGGTATCACATCAAGAATCAGAAATTCCGGTGTGCTGTGTTCCACCCATCCTTTTTATGGTCTGGTTTTCACACATCCTGTCAACTGTGCTTGACTTGTTTTAGCACAGTAGTACTTTTTAGCCATGGTGTTCCTTGTAGCCTTTTAAAGTGGTGCTCCAGGCTATAGAAAACTTGCCGTTCTTCTGTTGTGCCCAGAAATGGATCTGTCATGTGTCCACACTGGAGCCATTCCATCACTTATTGGGAATGGATCTGTGCTGTGTTGGGCTGCTGACGTGCTGTGTATTGCAACTGGTAGGTATGTTCCTATAGTATGAATGAGTGTTGATGTTGATGCCTGTGTTTTGGTCCTAACACTTAAGTCATGACACACAGGCATGTGACAGGAAAGACTTGCAAAATAGAGAAAAAGGACTTTCAAAATAATTGGTACAGCCTTTGATCTGGTTCATTTCTCCAACTTCAAGACCTGTCAGGAAACAGAGTAGCATATGATGAGCCCTAAGCTAAGGATTGTTTTGGCTAACCTGACTGGTGTGGTTTGGTCACCTGCATGCACCTGTTTCCTTGGTTTGCTGCTTCATCTTCCATGTATCCTTGAGATGTGAGTTGGAATGAAGACAGTATTCTTCCAGTCATGAGAGAGACTCTACTTGGTCTGTCCATTGAATGCAATACCCCATCTGCCATGGCATATGTCCAGAAAAGAGCAATTGTACAAGGAAGCAGATAGGAGATACGTTCATAAATTCTGTCTTATCGTATAGAGATCTGCAGCTCAGAGACTTCCCTAACCAGAGGTCATGTCTGTAATAAATAGTGTTGTGATTTTTCTGCTGTGGATTTTTCCAATTGCATTTAAAATTTGATATAAATATTTTGCACCAATAATGTCCTAAGACAAGGAATTTTCCTGCTGTGACAGTTGAAAAAAGTGAGCAGATCCTGTGCACTACAAAAAAGGTTAAACAATTTCTTGGCAAATAGTGCAATCCTGTAACATTTAGCCCTAAACAATGGTATATACAGATGTGGTTTTGATCACATTTAAAAGCATTTTGTGATTGTAGTAATTACTACTTGCAGCACTGCAATTTAAAAAAAACAAAACAACCACAATGGTTGGAATGAACATGTGTGGCTCAGATCAGAAGCAACCTTTGCCACCTGAGCTGTAGGGAGAAAGGAGATGAGGCTGGTTGAGTGAGGGATAAAGATCCAGAGACAGATGAGAAATGCGACAAGAACTGGTACCCATTTTTATTCAGACTTGCATTTCTGGTGTTTCAGATCACATATGAAATATTCCATGCTAACATTGGGTCAGCAAAAATCCAACTCCCAAATTTCTTTTTAAAGATCTGTAGTGTGTTTACTGCTACCTGGTTTTAATGCTTTTAATGTTTTAATGCTTTTTAAGGTTTTAATTTTTACATTTCTAAAAGTCATGAAAAAGATGAGCCTTGCAATGTGTGTGTCAGATTTTGGACAGGTTTGCACCATGATGATAGATTCATCTAGTTTTATAAAATTTTCTTTTTTTTTTTAAAGGCAAGGGCAATTTTAAAATAAAAGGCAAAATATCTTGTCGTCATTTAAAACTGAAGTCTGGTATTTGGGGCACATAGAGGCATGAGAAACCAATGGGAAATTTAGACAAGCTTCATAGCAAAGTTCTGTACTTATATATTATTATATATTATATATTATTGTATAATATTTGGTTATAAATGGAGTAAGGATGGTCATTGTAAGAGGAAGGAAAAACCTGGGAAAATAGGTAACACTAGGAAAGGCACTGCAGTGCTGAACAGCTGCACTTGAGAAATGTGATGCAAGAAAATATTTGTCCTGTGACATGTTAAGTGGCACGTGGTCCAGAGGGGAAGGCACCACTCCTATTTGGTTCTTAATTCATTCCAAGTACAGGACAGATGTTTTCCTTCCAGAAACAGTTTGAGAAGTGTCCACCTATCAATTCTTTCACAGCCAGGAGGAGGCAGAGAAGAAGCAGGAAATGTGGCGCATGTTCGCTTTGCTTCATAAGGTCTGATTGGGCCTTTCTTTGCTATGTCACCATGTGGTGGGACCCCACGTTGGTCAGAACATTGAGAGGAAAGTGTCTAGACCCCTTTCCATAAAGTAGGATGAAAGCACATGAAGAGTCTCTAAAGCAAGGGTGGGGTTTTTTACATGCCGTTCCAGTTTGTGCTGTAACTTCAGATATACAGAAAACTCTGAGTGCCTGGGTGAGATAGATTTAAATTAAAATGATTTGTGAAGAAATCTTTTTTTCTCCTCCCTAAGTATTCTTAAGGCAATCCTTTCTCTTTCAGAAACTTCAAATAAAGTGTCTCAAACAGCAGCAAAATCTGTACATCCACTACTTCTGTGTCTGGTGGCAAGAAGGACATCTGTCATCTTGGCTTGGCTATTTTTCTGTTTCTTCTTTTTTGTCAGGAGTCTCTGTCGCCATTTACATTGCAGACCCCTCCTTTGCATCTGCAGTCCTGCACTCCAGAAACTTCTTCAGACTGGAGGTGTTCAGGTGCCATCACGGGAGATAATCTCCTACCCTCTCTAGAGGGCTCTACTTTACAACTCAGCAGCCTGGACAAAGCCAAAAAAGCCTTCCTCTGGTGCCTGGCTACTCCTTTTTTTTTAAAAAGGAGATAATATAAGTAATACAACAAATTATGAGCAAACCAGTTATGCTGTCTGTCTTCTAAGCTGGTATTGTAAAAAAGACAGGAAAAAAATTGCTTTGGAGGTGAAGGAGTGGTTGTGAGAGATTTTTCTATGGCTGAATACAAAGGTCAACCTTTTTATTTCTTTTTTTTTCTGATCCTTTCTTCATTGAGGTTTTCACTGCTACCTCTATAAGTAGTTACATCTATGAATGTAAGCATATGGGGAGGTCACAGGGAGACTCAAGACATACCCATTTTACAATGTGATTAAGCCTCAAAGAAGCATGGTGAAGCAATGTTCCACTCGTTTCTCTAGTGTGGTGGTAGTGAAGCACACATTTTTACAGTGAATGTGGAAATGTGAGCATTCCTAACACAACTTATAACCCTTACAATCTTAAATTTTGCCCAGTGTCCCTCGGATTTATATGCACAGGTGTCTCAGGCATTTTTTTTAAATTTCACCCTGAGTGTTTGGTAGAGCTGAAAATCCTGAAGAGGAGCTTCTTCATGCCTGAATTCCAACAACTAGTTTCATGGTACCACCTACATTGCTTTCTAGAAATGACCTTGAAAAATGTGGTGATTCGCACTGTGTCTTAGATTATGTGTGCAGACTGCTGTGGAGTCGGGCCTATGAGAATAATTGGATTTGGTGCGAGGAGGGGGAGGGAATTTTGTACTCTAATTGACTTTATTTTATAATTTATGACAGGAGTGCCCATTGCCTTGGATATGCATCCTGTCTTATATAAATCTCTTCATGTATTTGTGTGTGAATATACATATTTATAGAATTTTAACTATGTAAACCTGCAAGTGTTTTAGGCCTGAACTGTTCAAGCATCACAGTGTTTCATCTTTCTAGGGAGGGTTTTGTTTGCTATCGGATGGCAAAATCCGTGATGTGATATATCTCAATGCCTGTGTAAAGTATTTTTGAAGAATATTCTTCCAGCAACATAGGGCTTTTTTTTGCCTGGGAGATTCACATGAAGGAACAGGAAAACGGGGGGGAAAAGGTACCGTATGGAACCATTCATAATGTTGCACATCATGAGTGTGTGCAGGGGAGCAATGGACAGGGCAACACAATTTTCAGAAAACTTTCTAGAATGGATGGAAAAGGATTCTTCTTTGAGTCTGTGAGGAAAACAGACACTTTGGTAATTTTTTTCAGTAGAAGATAACTGCTGCTGTAATTTACAAACTAACCTTCCTCCTCAAAGTGCCTTTTTTAAAAGATTGTGTGGTGTCATTCCCTTGAATTTTTGGTCTTATTTTTTCAAATTCTCATCATCCATAGAAACATAAAGTGCTGGCATTCTTGTTATTGGCCGTTTCTGTTGATTAACTGAGAATTTCACATGACTTTCCCTTTGCATTTGTTATAAATCATGCTAGGCAGCTAACTTCTCTGCATGATTTCTCTTCAATAATTAAATCTAGCATTTCCAGCTGCTGTAAAATTTGTTGCCCTTTTCAGTTATGTTTTTTCATGCGGAAGACTTGGACTTCCTCACAGTTTTAATTCTTATTCAGTATCAATTTATAGGCTGTGTGTAATAAACTGAATGTTTTACTTCATGGCTCATGCTGAGAAACGAATCTTAGTGTTAATACAAGTATTGCCTTGACAGAGATAAGATGCAAGGCTAGGCAAGCGTTCCAATAGCGACTTGGATGTAGCTATTTGCTTTTTGTTTCCTTGGCAGAAAACAAAATTCAGTGGTTCCATTGATTGATAATCTTGTGTATTCTGCGGCTTTTCCCCTTTGGTGTACTAAGCCTTAAATGTTAGATGTTATTTGTATCAGAGAAGTAACTAAAAAGTACTGCAAATCAATTGTGGCAGAATAGCCGTAAGTCAAAGAGAATGTTTGAGAGCCCTTGAAAGAATTATGAAAAGGTATTTGGTGTCTTTGTAGTTTCTGTAGATGATTGTTACTTCTCCATGTAACAAACAGCTCCTGCGGGAAAGGAAGTTTTAATCCTTGACTGGGTCACTATTCTCCATATAATTTTCCAGTGCTTTTAATAAAAGCTCCTTTGTTATGGAACTTGTGCATCAAATAATCTTTCAGTGGCTCTTAAAACATCATTTTGTATGAAGTGTTATTCAACACACTTAATGGCAACGACCTTATTTATGAGAATAAAAGATTTTGGAATGCTTTCAATGGGTATTCTGTCTAGTAGCGTGGGTTATCAGTGATGACTTTTTACAGAACATATGAAGATAATGGATAGCGCAAGTTGTAGGCATTGTGTAGTAATGTAACCAAAAGTTATAGTCTGTAAGATTGCAAAAATGTAATGTGGCAACACAAAGGAAGTTAGATATTATCACAGCAAAATAAGGTTTTACACATTTCATTCTGAATGGGCTTAACTCTCTCTGAAATTTAGATTTTTCAGTAAATGCTGCCCTTTGTGTTGGGCAGGTTAGGCATTATAGCACCATCTGTCGGTAGAAGAAAGAAAAATTTTGACTTTCATTTCTAAACTTTTTTTTTTTTTTTGAGGTTTTATAAACTCTTCGACAGAGTGCTGAGCATGGAAGAATATTTTTCTTTCCATTGGAGGATGAACTAGTTTTGTTCTGCTGCAATATGTTGACAAGTCCAAAACTGGAAAATTAAATTTCTCATATTCCTGAGGTGGCAATTTTTAGGATTCATTGTCTCCTATGAGCCAAAGGACACTCAAATGAGAAGTTAATTTTCTGTTTGAACATTATTATAACGTTTTCCTTGTGCTCTGGGAAGTGTTTGGATAAAGTATTGCCTGATTATGAAAGGAGGAGTGGAAAATTGTGGTTTCTCTTTTACTATGCTTTAATAAGCAATGGGAAGAGAAGGAATGAAAACTTGAACCGGAATGCTGAGACATCTTTTTTTGTTATACCTCAATTTTAAATCAAAATACATTACAGAAATATGGCTATACTAATACTGTTTCTGAAGCAGCTTGAAAGAAAATTCATTTTAGAACTACTCTCTCCTATAGACTTTTCTGATGAAACGAGAAGTGATGTTCATTGCCTTTCTTGGATAGTATTTTTGGCAAATTATGAGAAAAATTAAATCTATCAATGTATTATTAGGCTTTTCAAATCATATTGAATATGGAAATGAAATTGATTCATAACCATATCTATTTCATATACAAAAAAATCTATTCTTGTTTTTCTGATGCTAAAGAAGTTTATTGCTTTATAATTAATACCTAGTGTTTAGTAGATCTTGTCGAGTCTCTTCCACATTTTATAGTCTATGCTATGTTTCATTTACATACTAAGTGTAATTTAAAAAAAAAAAAGGTATCCAGGAATGTCATGAAGATATGAGTCTTTTCTGCACATTGTTTTACAATATTAGCTGTATGAGATTTTAACTTCTTTTTTCTCTCCTTTTACATATTTAACACATCTGCTTATTTTTCACTTCCTGTGAATGATAAACTTTCTTTTGTTTTAAAAACTTTTTACTCCATCTTGTAAGTACTGTTACAGCTGATTATTTTCACTACAGATTGTCAATGAGCTTTAATTAATCTACTCTCCATGGCTCTGCAAGTCTTAGTGGAACATGTGCTGGAATTCTTGTTATTCTAGCATTTGTAGACCCCGGAAACCTAAAAAAAACCTCTGCAAGAAGGAGCAAAAGACTCAGTTCTTGTAACCACTTACGTTTTATAATTTTTGTCCTGCTACTTAAATGGCTGAATTGAAACAGCATAGGCATGAAGAAAATGGAGTAATTAGAAGAAGGGAGAGCAGCGTTGTATGCTTCTGCTGTGATCTATCTTCTGCTAGACTGGGAATAGACGTTTCTTTTTGAACTTATCTTTTATTGTGGCAGTGCATCTTAACTTTTTTTTTGTGAAATCCATAATCATAAGGCTGACAGGGTTGTTTGCTTTTTTGTTGTGTGTTTTGTTGTGTTTTGAATTTATTTAGCTTGCTAGCTAAGTACCACACAAAATCCAGAATAACACTTAGTGCATGCTTACAAGATTCATCAACATAAAAAAGGTAATGTCTACACAGCACTTTATTGGAATTGGTTGCTGTTTCTTTTTTCTTTTTAATTAAAAATTCTAAGTTTCAAACTTGTTACTTAACTACTTTGAAAGAATAACTCTTAAAGTAAATTATACACACTAAGAAGTGAGTAAAATATAATAATCTATACTGTGGAATATCTCTTCCACAGCAATGATTAATGAGTTATTTCTGAGTGGTCGTGTTAGGAAAACAAGTATGGAAATATGAATGTCTGGTCTTATATTAAAATGTGCAGGATTTATATAGGTAAGTTTCACTTATTGCAGATAATTCTTTGTGAATACTGACTTGTGATGGGAATTGCTCAAACACTTAGATGAACATATCTTAGTTATTAGGGTATTACAGAGCCATGGGTTCTGCCATTTTTCTGGAATAGGAAACAATTAGGCAGTAAACTTGAATAACTTGAACTTTGTTTAGAGCATTCAAAATCCAAAATCATTTAGGATGTTAACACAATCCACTTGGAAATTCTGTGCATTTTTTTTAAGTTACATTAGTTATGTAGTTCTTTTGTTTCAGAGATGAATAGTTTGCTAAGACTCAAGAGCATCTGTACTGAGTTAGACCAAAAGTCCATCAAACTCAGTATTCTATCTAACAGAGTTGAACAGCATATGTCTAGGCACAAGAGTACGAACAGCGCAATTACACAGGAGTGCTTCCTTGGTTCTACCCAGGTGGCAGGGATCACAATTTGGGCAAAGATTTGCAGTTCTCTATGTGAATTTAATTTATTGTTTTATCTCCTAGTCACTGTATTAGCATTTTTCATGTTTGATTGTTGGTTTTACTACCTTAAATTACTTGGAGATATCAGCAAAATCTTACACCTCTTCCACTCTCCAGTCATTTCTAAATACATTTAACAACACAGTGGGATTCAGTTGGTGATTTCCCTCCACTTTGAAGACTAGCTGTTCTTTTTAAAAATCTCTTTCCTTTGTTTTGATCAATTTTTTATCAACATAAGGATGTTCCTATATGCCCTACTGTATCCCGCTTTTCTTGAAATATCTTTTTGGCATTCAGTGGACTTCATGAACTGGATCTTTCTTGTTTGTGTCTCCAGTGGCTTGTTGAAAGAAATCTAATGAAGCATGACTTCCCTTCACAAAGGCAATGATGACTCTTGCCAGTGTGTTTATTCCATTGTTTGCTTTTTGCTTTAAACACAGCTACCAATTTGCCTTTTACAAATTTCAGACTTATTGCCATGTAATTCCCTGCTGTCCTGCAGAGTCCATTTGCCATATTTCATTCTTCTGGCACTGAGGCAGTTTGAACAAGAGCACTGTAGCTAACAGCTCAGCTGCGTTCATCCCAGAGTTCTTCTAGATCACCTGAGTGAATACCATCTGGTCCTAGCAGTTGGTCACTTGTCAGTTTTCTTTTATAACTTCTTTGCTGGCACTTCTCTGTGGTGGTCTTGTGTTCCAAGAGCTCTTTTTATCCTTTGATCTTCTATTAGCTCTACAGAGATACCTTAACGGGCTTACTGCTACCGATTTGTTTGAAAAATAATTTATTATTGCCTTTTATGCCTTTATGCAAGTGTTCCTCAAACTCTTTTGGCCTGCTTCATCCTGTTTTTAAAACTAACATGCCATAGTTGACATTTTTCTGTTTTCCTCCTTTAAAAAGACTTCTTGAAGAATGCCGTTTTCTTACAGCCTTCTTTCTCTGCTTAACCATTCGAACTTTTTTTGGTCTTTTAAAAAGCCTTTTGATGGATGGCGTACGTTCCCTTTGAACCGCTAATATTGTATCTTTTTATACAGTTTTTGTTGTCTATAAAAACATTTTCCATGTTTTGCTGCATCTTTTTATGCTCCTAATATGAAAACCAAGCTAGCTAGCTAAGAAGTTTCTTGCTTCAAATTAGATGTTCCCATCAGAAATGTTGTTGTTCTCACCTATTCATGAAAAATAAATCAGTAGTGTTTACTTTGTTTATTATTCATGCACAGACTTTTATGGTAGCTCATGCCAGGCAGTGATTCTAAAGTAATCTTGACTAAAGTAATACAGTGTACGTAGAGTGTAAATTGCTAGCATTAACAAAGCAAATATCCTATTGTGCTTGCTTGGAGATTTTCTTCTAAAATTCTTGTCCCAAGATAACTTGCATCACGTACTTTTTTAACAGCAGTGTTAGTTGTTCAGCTTTGAAGGAAAAACACTGGTGACAGTACACATCTCTCCTGTGTACTTTACAGTAAATTGGTTTGATCTAAATGAGAAAAACATTATATTAAAATAATTCTGATATTGGTGCTGACAAGGTCACAACAGATCTTCAGGGTCTAGAAGGTATACTACAAGATGTGTTTTCTTACTATTCCAACTGGTAGGTTGGACTTAAATATTCTGCTCAGTTGTAAACTTTTTCTAATTTATTATTACTTGTATTCAGCATATATTTCTCTTTTATTATGTGATTATTATCTTCTGGCTACACTGATCTTTTTTCTTTAGTTTTTCTTACTTTTACTTTTTTTTATCTGTTATTTATCACATCTCACTTCATTTTTGCTAGGCTAAATGAGTTTTATTCTTGTAGGGTTTTTTTCTTCTAAGATGGTATCTGCATACTCTAGATCATCCTAGTAGTTCTACTCTGTCTAGTTTTGGAAGATTAATTCCATGGGACCTGATGAGATGCATCTGCAGGTCCTAAGGGAATGGGCAGATGTAGCTGTTAAGCCACTATCTGTCATATTTTAGAAGTCGTGGCAATCTGGTGAAGTTCCCACCAACTGGAAAAGGGGAAACATAACCCTAATTTTTAAAAAGGGAAAAAAGGAAGACCCAGGGAACTACAGGCCAGTCAGTCTCACCTCCGTGCCTGGGAAGATCATGGAGCAGATCCTCCTGAAAGCTATGCTCAGACACATGGAAAATAAGGAGGCGATTGGTGACAGCCAACATGGCTTCAGTAAGGGCAAATTCTGCCTGACAAATTTGGTGGCCTTCTATGATGGGGTTACAGTGTTGGTGGATATGGGAAGAGCAACTGATGTCATCTACCTGGACTTGTGCAAAGCATTTGACAGTGTCCTGCACGACATCCTTGTCTCTAAATTGGAGAGACGTGGATTTGATGGATGGACCGCTTGGTGGATAAGGAATTGGCTGGATGGTCTCACTCAAAGAGTTGTGATCCACAGCTCGATGTCTGAGTAGAGATCAATGATGAGTGGTGTCCCTCAGGGGTCCATATTGGGACCAGTATTATTTAACATCTTTGTTGGAGACATGGACAGTGGGATTTGAATGCACCCTCAGCAAGTTTGCTGATGACACCAAGCTGTGTGATGTGGTTGCTACTCTAGATGGAAGGGATGCCATTCAGATGGACCTTAACAGGATTGAGGTGGGCCTGTGCAAACCTTGTGAAGGTGCAAGGTCCTGGGCAATCCCAAGCACAACTACAGGCTGAGCGGAGAATGGATTGAGAGCAGCCCTGAGGAGAAGGACTTGGGGATGTCAGTTGACGAAAAGCTCAACATGAGCTGGCAATGCAAGCCTGAAGGCCAGAAAGCCAACTGTATCCTGGGCTGCATCAAAAGAAGTGTGACCAGCAGGTCAAGGGAGGTGATTCTGCCCCTCTACTCCACTCTGGTGAGACCCCACCTGGAGTACTGCATCCAGCTCTTGGGTCCCCACTACAAGAAAAGACGTGGACCTGTTGGAGCGAGTCCAGAGGAGGGCCACAAAGCTGATGAGAGGGCTGGAGCACCTCTCCTGTGAAGCCAGGCTGAGAGAGTTGGGGTTGTTCATCCTGGAGAAGAGAAGGCTCCGGGAAGACCTTCTAGCAGCCTTCCAGTACCTAAAGGGGACCTACAGGAAATCTGGAGAGGGACTGTTTACAAGGGCAAGTAGTGATAGGACAGGGGGGAGTGGCTTTGAGCTGAAAGAGCGTAGATTTAGATTAGATATTAGGAAGCAACTCTTTACTGTGAGGGTGATGTGGCACTGGAACAGGTTGCCCAGAGAAGTTGTGGCTGCCCCCTCCGTGGAAGTGTTGAAAACCAGGCTGGATGGGACTTTGGGCAACCTGGTCTAGTGAAGGGGGTTGGAACTAGATCTTTAAAGTCCCTTCCAACCGAAACCATTCTGTGATTCTGTGATGATTGCTACTGCAGCACAGATGATGGACTAATCACGTTGATAAGTCCATTATCAAGTCTATTATCCTGTCTCAAACTGTGGATACTTAAGGAAGAGTTTAGTAAAAGGGCAAACATAGTAACACTTTCCCAGAATACACTCCCGTTGTTCTGCAATTTGAAGTGACTTTCTTGTCAGAAATTATGGCCATGTGATTAGTACCCCTTCAGGGATTTTTTTTCCCTCCATTTGCTTAGTAAAACTTTGAATTCACATAGACTTTTGCCAAGAGTACACTGAATTAACTGCAAATTGTACTAGCATCTTAGTTTCATTCTTGTGTTGTAAAATGCCTTTTCCCTGGTAGTGAGTCAGGTTGGAGTGGAGACATGGATCACAAACAGTATTTCTCAGAACACCTTCTGTTCGTTATACTGTTGTAAAGCTGATAACTTAATAGCTGATAACTAGATACAATGCCATCACATGCTTACGGTTGGAGCTTACAATTGGGAGGCTGACTCCAACTGTATACTGCAACAGGTGTGATGAAGGGCTTATTCCAATAGATTCAGAAAGTCCTGCAGAAGGTCCTTTGATTCATGGGGGAGTATGTACAATGCTGTGTATTCCTTGTTTTCATAGAGTAGCCATCACTCTTGGATGTTTTCTGAGTCCTACAAGTTGCTGCTGGTACTTGCGTGTGCTAATGGTGGTGTACACATTCAGCAGACCTTCTGAACTGACTGTATTTAAAGGTTCAACAGGACTGCCTGTCCCTAGAATTTGCCAGCTCTTGGGAAACTTTCACACACAACCTTCTCAGCATGCACTCTCCATCTCTTTGGCCTGCTTTTTCCTGGTGACTCTCTCCATCTAATGTTGTAAGAATCTATTGAACCCATTCATGCAAACTTACGTAGAAAGGGTCCTTTATACCTCATGTTTTTACAGAATTCTCCAATCCCTCCTGAGTTGTCTTCTTTTTTCCTCTCCTCCCCACCTTGAAAAATCCTACTGTTACATAGTTATTTCTTCTGTGGCACTGATTCCAATTCTGAATCCTTCCAAAATGCTTCTCAGTTCTATCGTATTTCCTAATGGTAGACCCAAAACTGTACCCAGCATTCTAGACGTGGACACACCGGGAATTTATAAATACACAATGTTTTCTGTGGTGTTCTCTTCCCAGTGGTTCCTAATTCTTTGCTTGATTCGTGCCTGCCTATTGATTATACTGTGCCGAGCTGATGGTTTCATAGAATTGTCATTGATAATACCATCTCATTATGGCAAAAAGGAGTAAAGGTAAAGATTAAGGTGAACTCAGAGCCCGTCATTTTGTATCTAAAATGAGATTCTTTCCTACATTTCTTTTACCTATGCTGAAGTTCCTGTTTTATTACCATGATGACTTGGTCTTCAAAGCTCCCCCTCTAGTTCCTCACAGCTCCTTGATTATACAACTCTGAATAGCTTAGTATCAGCAGCGAACTTCACCACTTCATTATTCATTCATTCTTCAGACTTTTTTTTACATGTATGTTGAACAGCCTGAAACGATCACAAACTGACATGAATTGCATAATGTTAGTTTGACCAGAACCTTACCTAGTATTTTCTCTCCTCTCGTTCCAGAAGTAGCTTTTCTGATTCTTGTCATTTACCCTTCCTTTGGCTGCTTTATGTTTTGCTTTTATTTTGTGATGTTGGTCTAGATAAGTCATTTTACCTTTCTAAAATGTGACTTTTAAATCAAAGTAGTTTGCTAACGTGAGTGGAGAATTTGTCCTTACTGATGTTTTAAGAGCTTTGATGAAGTAACAAGTTAAGAGTATACTTCTGTTTTTATTATTTGTACAGTTAATATTTGCATTGAAGGTGAAAATATAAATGTCAAAACCGTTCTGAAAAAAATGTCAATTACAGCATGAACTGATAGGTTTAGGATTTGTATACCTACAGGAATCTGAAACTGCTGTAACACGCTTTTTTGTTTCTGCTAAAACAGAATGGTGAATCAAACAGTTTATAATAGCATTAACTTCCAGATAAAATATTTTCAACCAGTCTTTATAATTCCAGAATTAGTAGAAACATTTATGTCTTTAGATTCTTCCATCAAGGCACCGGGAAGTGAATTATTGAAAAGATAAAAATAAATTTGTTTGCTTTCTGTCAGAGTTCATATCCACAGCCAACCTTGATAGAAGACCAGAATGATTTAGACAAGTTTGCTTTGGAGATTCATAACATATGCTTGCTGGACAGAATTGAGTTATCTCTGCTCTGGAGAGTAAGTTATTGTAGCAGGAGCTGACAGAGATGAAGATAACTGAGGGAAATTCAATTACCTTTTAGTGTTTTCCTTCTAATAGGATTCTTAATGTGAAAAAGATCCTTAGATGATGCGCCTCTGTTGCTTTGTGAGATCTGCTTTGATACCTGTATCCAGAATAAAGTGAACTCTTCTTTTCAGGCGTTCATTAAGGATGAAATATGCATCTGATTGCTAAATGGGCGTTAACTTTTGATCTAATATATTGTCATTTGTAGCCCAGATGTATTTGACAGTCTTTTGGTGGTAGTCTTGAATATTGTCTCACATACAATTTCATTTTCAAAAGTGTTATTTTTATGTGAGAAGCTTGTTTATAACAGGAATTGAAGAAAGAGGTCACAAAACTGTAAAATATTTCCCCATATTCTAGTTCTGTTTCTGCATGTTTGTTTTCTCATTTGACTTTTCCTGGCTAAAGCACCTGAGTTGCAAATGCTTCTTGTGACTGACCTGAGTTCAGGCTGTTGGGTTAAAACCCATCCCACTTGACTATAGCTGGATTTCTTGTGAAACCTCTGCAGTTCTGAAGTTACCAGGGTAGACTGGTGCATACAGGTATTAGGATGTTATTATTTGTGTTACTTGTAAAAATTTCAATTTTTTTTTATAATGGCTGATGGTTGAAATGAGAATTTAGAAGTGACCCTATGAAGTCAGCTTGTTCTGCAGCTGTATGTTACGAAAACATACCATGTACAAGTTTGTACCTGCAATATACTTTCTTTTACTGACCCATTAAACTATTGTCTGTAGCTGAATATAGTTATATGTGTATCCTCCAAAAAATTTTATTTTTAAACTCTGATCCTTATTGGCTCTGGAAAATAAAGTCCACTTTTTGTCTGGAGGATTTATCCAAGCACTTGCACACTGATATTTCTATAAAAGAAAGGGAGAACAAATATCTTCATGTTACATTTATTTGCAACCCCAAAACAGGTTTGGATGTGCCTAAAAGACATAGCAAACCTGCCCTTGTAGAAGTCTGTATTGAAAGTCTAGTCCATAGTTTGAGTAGTTACTTGTCTTGACCTATGAATTTTTGATTGTGTGAGCTATAGATTCACTGTTCATTCTCTTGTTTGCACTCAAATCATAGTATGCATAGTCTCATCTTGCAGTTAACACAGTCTCCTCATTTAGGCATGACAAATTTTGACTTATGCAGGGGTTTTTTTTTGTGTTCATGAAGGTGGCTTATGAAAATCTACTTTGGGGCAATGTAGAAAGTAAAGCATAGTAAAACATACACCTTAAGATACTGAGATGTTTAGAAAAGTTCACCAGTAGAGGCTGAAGGCATTTACAGTTAAGATTTTCAATGTTACCTATATTTCTTAGTCACATAGATAATTTTTCATTTATTGGAATATTATTGAGGAGGAAGTATTGCAAAATATTGCATCTTGTGCAAAATATTGCATCTAGTGTATTAGTTTATCTTGAATTGTTATTTCTCATGCCAATGAAAGCTTCAGCATTTCATTGAGAATTTCTGTTTTGAATACAAGATATAGTGACTGTGCTTAAATAAATGCCTTCATGAGTGATGGTTGAAGAGAGACAGTAATTGTTTAAATAAGGATTTTACAATTAAATTGCTAAAATGATCTTTATTTTGTAGTAGATGGGGCTTGAAGTCTGTCTGGGATCCAGAGAGGGAAATGGTAGAAAACTATAAAGGCACACCTAGCTGAGGGTAACATTCCTAATCATTTATAAAGGTAGCCTTTTATTTCTGAGTAGACCGATAGAGCTTTCCAGGAAAGGGAGCAAGACTGCACTAATCAGAATTCTTAACAGGAACGGAAAGGTCCTTTCCCATTGCCACTTCTATCTCACTGCTTTGCAGTCCAGCTTTTCATCTTAACTTTCCTATATTAGCTTTTAAATGGGAATCACTATAATAGATTTTTTGAATCTTTTTCTTCCCACTTAATCAGATTCTTTTATAGAAATGTTTACAGAATGAGTCCACCTACTGATTTTTCTCTTTGACCTAAATAGGACAAAACTGAGCCAATACCTTTGAGATGTTCTTAGATCATGAAAAGGAAGATGTATCAGGCAGTTAAGTTGCTCTTCAAATGATCACTGCGTTGGGGAAGATAAAAGTGACTTAGAGACCTCTGGATTTGACTGTTACTCTGAAGTCCTACTGGAAGTGACAGAGTCAATCCTTACAAAATTTTACCATTCAGAAAACCAAATTGTCCTCACTCTTCTGTTTCACACAAGGAAGAAGATATGTTTCCTGATACTTTACTCACCACTCCTCCCTCCCACCTTTTTCCTGCTCACATTTCTAGGTCCCTGTTATTAATTCACTTTTTAGAAAATGCATCTTCAAAGATTTCTGGCCGTCTTAAAAGAAAAGATGTAGCTATCCCTTGGAAGTAGGGCTTGGAAGGCAATGATAGTGACTGTAATGATGAGCAGTGCAAGTGTTTTGGTCATAATTACACTTTTTTTTCCTTTGTGACCGACCTAGTGCCAAGATACTGGAGTTTTTTGTCAAAAATTTGTTGGAACAAATTCTGACTCTGAGTAGTAATGCCAAGGTTATGGCCTAATGGATTTCGAGATGTTTGTGCTCCTTCCATCCTTCTCCCTGCCTGTCCTTGCAGAAACTTGAGCTTTAAATCTCATCAGACTATCCTGAGTTGTGTGTTTCCCTTAGAGCAATTTGAGATTCCATCTCTTGTGACTGATGCCAATTCTTGCCTCAAATATTTAAGAGAGGTGACAGACAAAGCAAGCAAAATACTCAGTTATTGGATGGGTTACTGTATTATAGAGAACATACAGCAACTGCGAACCAAATTTTGTTCTAACTTGGGACTAGAGACTTACAATACGCTGTCAGGGTGCCATGTGGGCCGGCAGTGCCCTGCAAGGGGGGAAGTTGGGGACCCACTGCAGCCTCCTGGGCAGGACCTCACCAAGAATCTCCAACCTGCCACCCACCCCAAGAAGAGCAGGGCAGCCCTGGGAGAGGGTGACCAGGGCCAGCACAGACCCCCCACAGCAAGGTGGTGGGCATTGCTAGGATGGGGGTTGGCCCTGGCCTCTGTCCAGCTGGTGGGGCAGCCTCTCTCCACTACCACCAGCAGGACAAGGTCATCCTCAGCTGCGCTGGCTCTGTGCTAGCCCTCAGTCCCAGGAGGACCTTATGCCACCTACAGACATCTCTGAATTATGCTACCATTAGTCCTGAATGTGCAAAACAGAAGAAAAAAAAATAATCAGATATTCTGACCTCTGAAATATTTTTGCTTATTTTTTCCTACACTTTTTCCCCTACGCATTTGGGGTTAGAAACCCCAAATATCTCATTTCTAAGCAGTTGTCAATAGCCTTGAAACCAGCATCCCCTGTCTTGACATTGGACCAATACTGTTTTGCAAGGCAATTTCATATAGTCGGCAGCAGAGGAGGAAGGGAGGAATGTTTCTCAGGTTATTTTCGAATGGCAGTTGTTTGAAGTTACTCAGAAATTTGGAATATTAGAAGTAGTCAGAGGTAGATTATTGGCTAGAGTGTAACTGAAGCTGTTAGTGTGTGAGAAATGTTGTTATATGGCTTTTGGTATGTCCAACAACTGTCACTTACATGTGTTTTATATAATGTTTTATATCATTTCAGTAGTTTCTTTCATTTTTGTGCTTGCTTGGTGGAAGCTAGTGATTTTGATTAGTCACTGTACTTTCTTTCAATACATATAATGTTAACAAGTGAACTGTAATTCACATCAAATCTCAGATTCTTGTCAGCATGTGTGTTGCTTTTTTATCCTGTATGGCTATTGTGCTCTAAACATAACAAGCTCCAAGGTTATTATTTAATAAATACTCCAAGCTAGGTTTATTATTTTACACTGAATTTAAGTAGTGAAATCTAGTTAAGCAGGTTTTGTGCAGTTGTATTGTGTAATCTGTTTTGTGCCATTACACCAATGTCCATGAGTTCAGCTGTTTGTAACAAATACTGAAACTGCTATCGAGGGGTACTATGAAAACACCCTCATACTTTTAAAAAAAACCAAACAAACCAGCAAGCAAACAACAAAAAAACCAGACAGAAAACCTTGCATGCTGAACTGAAGCAAAGCAAAAAATAAATCTTGACAAGAACATCAGAGGCTTGGAATAGGATGTTTCACAATTTCTGGTATTTAATATTGAAATGAGAAATAAACAGAAAATTCATGAATTGGATCTTATATGTTCTTATGTAAATGAATATGTTTATGGAGTATTCCCTTATTCTAGTTTTTTTTTTTTTAAATATTGACAACGTAAATGATGATGCCAGTGGAAACTACTTGGTGCTACATAGTACTTCATTTCTCTGAAGATAGCATCTGTGGAACTTGCAATACTAACTCTTGCATCATTGCAGTTTTTTCATTTAAACCAAGTGAGCAAGAAAAATAGAAATTTTAAAGCAATGATTATAGCGTATTTTTAGTCCTTGTTCCATATTGCTCAGTAGAAGGATCTAGAGTTACTTGAATGAGTGTTTTTAACTTAGAGTGCTATAAATTAGAGACTGTTGTCTTCTCACACTTTGAATAGTCAGAATGTTTCAAATGCTGTCTTTTTATGGATATTAAAATCACATAGTTTTAAAAAGAAATTAAATTATCCTCCCCCAACAATTTTTAGAGCCAAACATCAGCTTTTCAAGGCTGGTAGAACTTTTTCTGAGTAAAAAATGTGAATTAAACCCCAAACCTATTCATACCTATCTCGTGCTGTTCTGAAATTCCAAAATTGTGTTACATAAATGTCTAAGAACCAATAACAAAGGAAAAAACCTCATATGCTAGTTGGAGTGAAATACAAAACACAGACTACTGAAAGAAGGAGAGAGGAAAAAATAAAGTTAAAATAATTTGCTTTTCATAGTTTCATACTATAGGAGTTCTGACAGGAGGCTTTGAGTTAAGGCAGAGGTTAAGCTAAACCTGGGATTGTGACTACTTAACATGTGTCCAAAGTAAGTGGCTAGGAATGATTTTAAAGAATAACTGCTATAAAAGACCGTATTTTCAGAATCCTTCCCATTTGCTTCTGGATTTATTTTTTTTAAATTTTAAATGTTTGCCATTTCATCATCATCTTAATCAAAATATCTTGCTTTTAAAATACTTGGTCCTCCAAAGAATAAGCCTCTCAAGAACCGTAGTGTGCCATAAGGTGAAGAGCAAGTTTGGAGTGTAAGAAAGAAACTTGTGAAGCAGCAACACCGAGCGTATTATTTTTCAATAGACTTTTGAATAAGATCCCATATAATCCTTCTTTTTCCAGAGATTCTCTGATAGTCATTTGAAATTCCTCTGACAAAAAGAGAAGCCCTTAATCCTTTTCCTTAATAATGAATTAAAATGTTTCTGCAGATACAGATGAAGGTGCAATGATGTAACAGCAGAAACTAAAGTTGGTTTTTTTCTGTGTGTGTGAAGGAAATAGTTTGCCAGCAAACATGTTTGTCCTATTTAGCAGTGCTGCTCAAGGATATGTGCCAGTCAAGGTGATCATTCTCCACTGTGAGAGGCTGAAAAGCTCCTGAACTGTCAGAGGTCAAGTCCAGTAAATTAGCTCTTGAAGCAAACACGATAGAAGCTGGTGAAGGACAGAAGGGCTACCTTTTGGGTCGTGAGTTTGTGTTCACATCTGCATGTTTCATAGCTGATGTTTCACGAAAGGTTTGCCAAATTTGGTACAGAATGCTTTTAAAGCTCCTTCTGTTGCTGGTGCAGAATTGATAGGTGCTTTGTTCCTACATTTACCTTAATTACCATTGTGTATCCCTGTATAGTGATTTTTATTGTGTGCTGATGGTATTTTTCTCTTTGTTCTTAATGTCTAGCGAGTACTACAGACAGAGTAGAATACTTTCAAAACATGCCATTGATTCTGTTATCAGAGTACAAAACCAAGTTATAGAAAGGCAATCTTTTTTACTTTTTTTTTTTTTTTTAATGAAACATCATAAATGACATCTTGATGAGCCCAATCAGGTCTGAAACCAACTTGGTATCCAAAGTACTGAAGCTTATTAGAGTTCTGCTTGTCGTTGGCATGCAACCAGCCATGGCAAAATAGGAAACTATTATGCCTAACTGTCTTGTTATCTCAAATTAATGTGATTTCTCTGTTCTTTGTTCATGAGTTGGTATATTTTGATACATTCTGAAGCTCCTGAATTAAAATCAGAGTTGTGTTCTGAAACTAAGACACTAAACAGGGAAAACTGAAAAGTGCTTGAGGGCAACTATGTAGAAAATAGAAACACAGACCCCATGCTGCAGGGATATCTTGAGGGGCTAATCTTTCTGTCTTTTGGAAATCTGGAACTTTACGTAATCTTGGAAACTGTTTATGTAGAGATTTTGGCTGGAAATGAATTTGCTTTGCATGTGTTTTGCAAATTTATAAGGAGCGTGATGTAGCAGGAATATCAAACAATAAATAACAAAATCAGCAGAAGTATATGGATTATTTTTGCATTGTATTCTACATACAATATGAATGTGAGTTCTCATATAATAATAAAAATGAGTCCTATATCAGGTTAGACATTCCTCTAAAGTAGATGTTGAGACAATTAACATAAGTCATGTTAAATACTAATATATCTAAGTATTTATAGCAGTGTCTTTGATAGCTATAGAAGTTAAAGAATTTTAACTCATGCAAATGCCTTTCACTTTGCTATAGCCAGAGGCTGAAGCCATATTTATAAATTAAAGTGGTACAAGGTATTTTGTAATAAGGTTCAAAGTTATCTTTTGGTTTATCTTCTTATCTGAATCATTCTGGCTAAATTCTTCTATTCTTTGTGCTCTCAGAGGTTGAATTACTTTAAGGTTTAGATTTATTTTTTTTCTTGTTTTGGAAAAGAAGGTTGGCAAAATGTTTCCAAATTAAAACATTAAAAAATATTACTTCTTTTTATTTCATTGAGTATTTCCATTTTTTCGATGTTTTGAGTTGTTATTTTTTTCCCCACTGTCAGAAATGTACCTTTTGCCCCTATTAAGAAAAATGATTCAGAATTCATCTGACACAAAACTTGTGAAAAATTGCTGTTTATGTAGTACCTTTAAGGGCTGCTTAATTAGTAAGTTACACTGTTCAAAAATACTCTATAGTGTGTGTTACCTGCTCTTAGAGACCTCATTTAAGGTTTATCTGTGCCATCTGAACTGCATGTGACTTTCAATCTGTTCAAGCGTCACTCCTGTGCTAGGTCTTGGTGCTGTACGTTGTAAAAGAACTGTGCTGGCAGGAGGGTGTCTGGAAATCTGAATCCTAGGCAAGTAATTATTTGGCTGCTGGGGCCAAAACTGCTGGACTACTTTCTACCTACCTTATAGGTAGCAGATGTCCTCACTGTGCCTCAGTGGAACAACACAGTTGGAGAGGTGGTGGTCATAGTTAGTAAATGAGGACATTTCAGAGCTTTAGTTAGTTGGGGTTTATTTGGAAATGTGCCATCTGGCCCCTGGTTATATGAAGATTTTCACAAGATCTTGAAGAATGGATTGAAAGCCACAGCAGGACTTATTTGGCAAATGTTCTCTGAGCTGGCAGCACCACCATCGCAGTGGATGGTAACTGTTTCCCCTACTTCCACTTAGTGTTCATACTGTACAGAGGGGAGGAAGTGTCCTGATGCTATTGCTAGAGAACAACAGGCAAAGTTTGGGTGGGTAATATGAGAAAGAGCCTGCAGATAAAAGAGAAGAACAGAAAGAAAAGCCGGGGAACATTGAAAGTAGAATTGGGACAGTTCCCTAGGCCAGTCTCCACTGCACTTTTGGAGACTGGAACTAAATACTGGCACTAACAAGTTGCTCACATATCTTTAACTACTGGTTACAGACAAGGTAACAATCAAATACCGCTTTGCTTTGGTTGAAGTGATAGAAGTCTTTGTATTTAGCCCACTTTGAGGCTTATATGCATGTTTTCACCTGATTAAAAGGTATTTCCCCCCCTTTTTTAAAACTTCAGTTGAGTAGAAATGACAATATGAAGAGATTGCAAAGACCAAGTATCCAACAGTTATGAGAAGTCAGAGCAGTGCAACCTTAATTTGGCCCTCACTAAGCACGTCTACGGAATTCTTAAATTATGTAAGTGTATGTCTCTCTTACTGGACAGAGTGAACATTCCTTATAAAATAAGTGTGTTTGTCAGTTCCAGAAGTTGTTCATGGATCTGCTTCATTTGTTGCATTGGACTAGAAGTTCTTTAGTGAATACAGTACTAATCTCTGTGGTGGTGTTGAAGCAGTTGAATGTCATAGAGTTCATGCAGTGCAGTTGGGAAATGGCTTAAAAAGTCATCACTGACTCCTCCTTTGCTTAGTATCTAGTCTGAGAGCACCGAGCCACCTATGCAGAAGTGCTGAGCTTTACTGTTTCTAGAGCACAGGGGAATTGTACTTAGATTCTTTCTAGCTTGAGAAATGCTTTGTACTTGGAAGATGTGTACCCAAAGGATCTCAAATTTAATGCCCAAGCATAATGTTTTTAGGATCTTAGCCTGTTTTAAACCAAGAACAGTATGAAGGGACTGCAGACATAAAATGGACTTGCAAAAAAGAGAGGGAGGAAAGTGTCTATCCTAGTGCATGCTTTGAATGCAAATGTATTTGGCCATATGTACAGTAAGAACTGGCTTCTTGGGTTCAAAAAGAACATTTGTCTCCGTGTATTGCTTATGCCAATGGTTAGCAGTGATGTTTACTTAGAGAGTTAGAATATTGGAATAATGTAGGGCATGTGTAGCAAATCCCAGTTTCTAGCAAGGAGTATGAGCTCTTACTTCCTTGTGTAAACCTTGTCTTTGTGATCCAAGGGTACTACTGTAACACAAATAATATCAACTAGATAAGCATCAAAGAAAAAGGTAAAAAAAAGTCTATGGTACTAACGGATACTGCAAAATAAATCTGATGTTATTTGTCTCTGCTCTTTATTTATTTTGTCAGTTGTTTTTATATCCAGTTGAACTCTTCTTAGTTTGTCTTATTTACCCACTCTGCTAAATTGGGTTCATTTGAAAGATGCAATTGCAGAAAAAGTGCTGTTGCTTAGTGTTTAGTTGGGTTTACTAAAGCTTAATACTGATAGACTTAAAGGTAAAAAATAAAGCTGTTGACTCAGCACAGATTAAAACCAGATGTCTCTTGAGATCCTTGCATTTCTCTCTAATCACTAACCCAAATTGACTGTGGTAGGTTTTTTTCTGGTCATGACCATAGCTTTACCAGTCTGTGTTTGGTGTGATCTAAGTGAACTGTGGGTTTCTTCCCCCCACCCCCACCCCTTGCGATTGTTTTAAATGCATGGGTTTTTTCCCCCAGGATTGTCTGGCTACAAAAAGCACCTTTATTTCTTTTTTTCACTCTCTCTCTTTTTTTTTTTTTTCCTCCGCTGCTCCACATTTGTATTACAAACAGTTGATTTAGATGCAGATTCTTTTTAATCTTCAAATCAGATAAAAGGCTGGAAAAGTGGATAAATGAGGTTTGGAAAACTATAGGTTGCAGAGATGAGAAGCCATTGCATTGTGTTCAGTCCATTAAAACAAGAAGAAATAGAAGAGATACTTTGATAAGTGTTCTGCTGGTGTTAACCTTGATGGCTATTATCGGGGGGATGATGCTATATCTATTTCATTGGCTTAAGCTTTTTTCATGCTGAGAGAAATCAATACTTTGAGTCGTTGGATGACAGAGGCATCACTTCAGAATTGACGGTGGCTGTCAGACGTTGTCATTGGTTGACTTTTGTTCGCTGTTGAGGTTTTAAGCTTTCATTTTTCTAAGTCTTATTCAGGAGTCTTTGTAAGATTTCCCTGGGTAGCGTTTTTAGTCCAGACTTTAAACCTCAGGTCAGAGGTCAAGTGCAAAGATCTGTGAAAGCAGAGGATTGAGGAGCTCCTTCATTTACTAAAATATCCTTATTTGTAGGGAATTTGCATTAGTGGCAAGACTACGTGTTATCTTATGGATGGCTTTTTCTCTTAAAGACACCCTCTGAGACAGGTTGTTCACAAAGCAAGTAGCTTTTAGCCAAATTAGACAAAGGAACTGGCATATGTAAAAGTGTTCAGTGACCTCTGAGTTGAAGAATAAAAGTAAAAAGGTGCAACATTGCTTTTAAAAACCCCACACTATTAAACTTTTTCGTAGTTTGTAGAAAGCATTACATTGTAATTTTGGGACTGCGCAGGTGAACATGCAGATGGTACCATGCAGAGGAAATCTTTTACTTGACATTTTTATAAAGATCAAAGATAAAATAGATCTGAAAGCACTAGATTGATCCTCTTCTTCGCTGAAATATAGACAGGCAGAATAGACTAATTTACCCTGTCAGTATTTTGCAATAGTATTTCTGGAATATTTTCTGCATAAAGAATGTGTTGCATTTTCATATCTATAACTTGCCTTTTGGATGATCCTGTGCTCCTTTAGAGCTACTGTTCCTTCAAAAGAAATCTTCAGGTAACCTACATGTTGAAATAGTCTGCAGTCTTGTCCAAGCAGGGAACAGGCGAGAGGAAAAAAACCTGTTCTGCTCTGTGATAATTGCAAAGAGAAGGTTTCTGTTCCATCCTGGATGAAGGGATAGACAACAAGGGTCTTTGCTCTGCTCCGTGCTGTGCCAAAGGATTCTGCTTTAACACACTAAACTTTTGTAAAACTTTTAACAGCCACTGAATTTAAGACTTTTTGTATATAACCCATGAAGTGTCTATATGAAAATACATTTTTCTACTTTCAATATTTTTTGTTTCATCATGAATGTGACTGCAGTACTTTTGTGATTATACTTTCATTACACACTTGCCCAAACAGATAACAAAATTGTGTAGGCCAAAGCACTAGCGGAAGGAAGGTTTCACAAATTCATTTGCATGAAACTGTATATGTAATTGTAAGATCAGATTCAAGCATGACAGGGTGCATATTGCAAGTGCAAGAGATCAAACAATAAAATAGTGAAATTGTAAAACTAGATTTTTGAGTTTGTGCACAAACAGAAATCAAGCTGAATTTTTACTTTACATAAATGGAGTAATCGGGATTTAGTGTGAAGTATTAACATGTACCACTCTATATCCTGGTATTGCACCTCTGGAAGCAGTGGATTAGGTGAACCTGAAGGCATCTGGAAAATGAAAAAATATAGTAGAGAAACGGAGACTTCTTAGTGCTTTCAGAACGGTCTAGTGGTGACTGGCTACTTTGGGATGTGGCTCTTTCTGTTTCTTTTGTTGGAGCCAGTTGTCTTTCACTCCTGCATTAAAAATTACTTGATGGAAGGAAGGAGAGAAATAGCTTCTTTTTTGCTGAATATTTGGCATATATCGTGAGTAGGAGGCACTGAACAATTGACAAGTCACCTGTATGATCAAGGAGAAGATTATTCTTGCAAAACTTTCTTAATGTTGTTAACTATACATGCGCATGCCGGATATTTGGCAGAACAGTGGCTTCTTTCTGTTTTTGTTTGTAAAATATGTATTGTAAAGTGTGCACTATGGTTAAGAGTCCCTCCTGGAGTGATGTTATACTTTTATGGCATTACCGCATGTGGGCGTCTCTCAGTTTTGGTGGGTAATTGCAAATTTCTATTCATATTAAATGCTCAGTTTGCTGAAAAGTGGGGTCTGATACATTTCCGTTTCGTACCAGACTGATTCTGTTTTCATGGAAGTTGTCAGGACAACAAAATACCATTTTTTCCTTCATTTGAATGTCACAGCTACACTTTGAAAATCTTTGTTGGTATTTAATGAAGGATGCGTTCAAAATTACATCATAAAGAGACCTTTTTTTAAAGAGGTACAAGTTCATTATATCTTTTACAAAACATTCTAGTTTGATTTCCATTTTATCATGTTTTAAGGTCAAATGTGACTTTAATGTTCCATAAAGAGACAGAGATTGATAATGGGGAAAGAATAACCCTCTAATGTGATTTATATCTATGGATTTTATGTCAGATATGAAAAGTTGCTGTTCAAATTGTAAAGGAGGATCCATTAAAGAGCACTTTAAAACATTTTACTACTTAGCTTACCTTATACACTTGTTTTTAGAATTCTGCCCTTTCAGGCAACTTAAAAATCACAGCTTATGAAACATTTACAAAGTGCTGAAAAGAACTCAGAATCATCACGGGTGCAAAGTAGATTAATGTATTGGAAAAGACAGCTGTATTTAAAAAAAGCTAGAAAAATCTTGTTTAGTGTTGGTTATGATTTAGCCATCTTACATTTTTGTGAAGAGGGGTGGCAGAATGTTTCATGTAGGAGTACAAAAGCTAATTTTTGATGTCTCATTGACTTGGAAAGTCAGCTGCTCGTTCTTCACTCCCTCTGGATGTCTGTTCATCAGGTGAGCATTGCTCTAAGGTATGGGAAAAATTATGAGGAAACTTGTAAATATATTAAAATTGTTAAAATAGCTCTTTAAAATTTATTCATCTGTTAGTACATTTTTGTTACCTAATGTCTATAAGAATCTACACAACCCCAATTTTTACTTTACTTATGGTTTCTTCCACATTCTTCCTATTTTTCTCTCACTTTGACATATATATTTGTATATACATTTATATAAAATTCATAGCTTGCCTGTTTTTTTATTTGCAGCAGTTGTCTAATGCTTGTACGTATAGATAAATATAGAAAAAAACATTGCTACTGTTTTAAACATAAAAAGCATTATGATACTGTGTTATTATCTAAGCTCTAAGAAATAATTGTACTAGTGTCTGCATCAGCTGTGCTTCACAAAGAAAAAGCAATTTTTTTTGTGGTTAGGCAGACATTTGTGTCCATTCTACTAACTAGATCATAGAATAATCCAATCATTGACAAAGGCTGAAATGCTTTGTCTGGCATATGCTATCTGTGGAATTGCCAGATGAAAACTGAAATTAGAAACAGGGAGTCCTGAAGTGGGGAAAAGCCTTTATTATTTCTACCAATATTTGAATTTGTTGTGGTCTTTCATATACAGTGGTTTGATGAGGGAATGATCTAAATTTGGTGCCTGTTTTTTGAGTTCTGTATTAACAGACAAATTTTCAGAAGATCAACAAAACCCGAAATGATAAGGAAGTGTTGTAACAAAGAATCTTTTGTAGTTTTGAGTTCTGTTTGTAGGTGTGACTTTCAGTTCTTATTTGCTAGCATTTGGTTTTGAGTACCTTGGCAAACAGAAGTTGTTTATACAACAGGTGTAGTACAACTAGGAAAATGATTAACTTTCCCTTGCTGGCCTGCAAAAGTGCTCAACTTCAAGAAGCCATCTGGTAAAGATTGACTCAGTCTTCAGATGCATTTTGTCTTCTGTTTATCTGAAGATATGTAGATTTTCTCCTTATTTTTTATAGTTATGTATTTATACAAACAACAGCAAACAGTTGGCTACCCAAATCTAATGAAGAGTCATGGGAGTGGAGTGGTCAGCTAGCTGACATTTATTATTCTGAAACTTCCCTCTTTGCTTTCATAATGCTATTCACTCACTTTGTTATAAAATGAAAGTGGTTGTGCCTATATGTTTTATTATGCCATCAGGCCACTAACGTGTTGGCATTTGCTAAATGTTGAGCGCGGTAAAAGAATTCATGACAAACCAAGATCCTCTGCTTGGCTCTCTGGACAGATTTACTTTGGGCAGCTTTGCTGTGCCTCCATTCTCAAACCTGTAAAATGGGGTTAATTCTTTTTTCTCAAGTAATTAATTATGAGGTGCATCAAAGTTCCTTTGGATGGTATAATTAAAATGCAAAGTAATAAAGTCTTTATTTTCTTCCTAGTCACTGTGTGCCCAGTATTCTGCAGACAAACGGGAAGAAGAAAAAATGTGTCATCATTTGATAATGGCAGCTAAGTACCGAGACCAGGTGACTTCAACTCAACTAATACAGAAAATTATCAACATTCTGACAGACAAGCATGGAGCCTGGGGAAGCTCTGCACCAAGGTAAAGCGTTTTTTGGATGTTCTAAAATATTTTTGAGAATTGGGCTGTGCTCAGGTGATTTGAATTAATGTCTTATGGTCAAATTTAAATGTAAACAAGGTTTTTCAGTATTTTTTTAAAAAAAATAAAGTAATGTAAAAAAGGTAAAATGAATGTGTCAGTGTTTAGTATGAGTGAATGTCAGAGAACTAGTGTTTTGTTAGAGCAGTAAAAACCAAGGTGATTCTCTTGTGACTTTAAACTTTGCTATAACAATGTGATAGAATTTATTTTGAATGCCCAGTTTTACCTCTATCTTTTATTTGAAAAATAATTTTTAAAAGTAAATATTTTCTTACAACTAGCTTTCTTCAGCATGCATTATATGGGTCAAGATTGAACCACAATTTAGTAACTTGTTTTCTGTTCTGCCAAACTTTAGACGAACAAACATCTGTTTAAATTAGAGGGAAATTATGAGTTTTGTATTAGTAATTTCAAGGTGAAAACAGTACCGTCAAACTAAGTCTCCTTTTGGAATTCTCAGTGTGTACCTTCATTACAATGATACTTATCTAACTTCTTTAGCACAAGTCACACCTAAAGTTTTGCTTGCAAATCTAAAATAATAGTT